>NC_051133.1:1768155-2108047 GCF_014839805.1 Manduca sexta | reverse complement strand
TGCCGCTATCATCAGTGTTTTAAGAAGCAGCAAAAGCTTTACACGCTGGAATAGCCCTGATAAGCTTAGTTTAATATAAAGTAATTTGGGGGGTACTAAAAAAAATCTCAAAGTAGGAATAGATGAATTACCTTTCCGGTAGGTTACCGCTTGGCTGGGTCTCGGGCATTGCAAAGTTTATGGGCGGCGGATGCTGCTTACCATTGGACCGCTTACTTGTTTGCTTACCAAGGCAATAAAAAAAGTTTGAGAACCTATGGTCTAGCAGTCTTGTTCGTACGAGTATTAGGGAATCTGTCCATAAGCGGAATGCGTAAATGGAACGAACATATTTTTGGGTAGGAGAAGGTAGCCAAAGCCTTTTGGTGTAGTGTTAATATTTGGGGTTCTTATACTGAGAAGGTTTTGACCTTAGTCTGCCACGATAGCCTAATGCGGGTCGGCAGACTTCACATATCTTAAATTCTTGAGGAGAATTTTCTAATAGTAAATATATTTTATTTAATCATCGTTTTTTCTGCATCAATGTGATTGATATGTTCAGAGTATTCCATATTATATGTTTTTGAGAGATGTTTTGTTTCTCGACAGCCAAAATTATGTCGTATGGTACAGAAATTGGCTGATCCCAAAATGGATAGTTTCCAAGCCAATGTAGTGGATTCTTTACCACATATGCGGAGGCCGCTATCCACCCCCCCCCCGGTATATCCCCATCAGAAATATTAATTTATTTCTGAAATAACCACGACCATATTTTATACTCACCAGTTCCAACCGCAGTAACAATTTATACTCTAGTTTATGTATCGATAAACATAAAATACTCGTAAAATATGAGCACACGTCTATTTGTGGTGACGCTTTTAACTAAAATATCTAGAAACATTGAATGATAGTACAGTCACTCAAAACATTCAAAATTTGAAATCGGAAAAATATTTTGCTCTCGCAACACTTTTTTCTTGACAATAAAGGGGTTACTGTACTTAACATAAAGAAAAATTGTTTCCATGAAACAAAACATGTATAGAAGATTTGTAGTTTTGAATTCGTTCAATTACTTATGTGGCTGACTGTACATAACGACGTATCGTATCGTTATATCGACACGGCCCGACTTTGACTCCGTTCGTTCCAATATAACATCGGATAAATATTAATTATTTAGTCTGACTACACTTTTTGGTTAAAAGGAGGTTAATCAACAATTCTTCGATATAAGTCCACGTACACTGACGGTAGGATTTATTTTATATCCGCCCGTGTAGTGACCACCGCAAACAAAACAACAACAACCGGGTGTTAAAACCCGCCATAGTGGCTCACGTAAGTGTGTCGCGTTTCGGGATTAACCTGGGTTTTTCGGTTCCAACAGGGCGGCATAATTGTGTCGACTGTCGAGGGATAATCATCTCTCGTCAGTCGACATTCTATTGCATTCCATTTACTATCAAGTGCAAAGGGATCACTTTGCCGCGCTGGTAAAAAAAAAACTGTTCCTCGATTCGTCGGATGTGGTAAACTAAGCCGGTCCATATTTTGATAAGATTAAATAATGAGGTTCCGTGCATTAGCTAATCTGCTTAATGGTGTGAATCTCGGACTTGACTTAGCAAGCAGGGAGCGGTTATTCTCACATGTTAAGAAATGGTCATTGAACTACGAGAGTCATTTTTTCAGTGACTGGTTAAAGATGAAATTTTCCGAAGGGAACAACATATTATAGGTATTTTATATATTTATTCTCAGTGTCATATTACCGTGATGAACCTACATAGATTATCTCAGCACTACCCTAAGGTTGACTGGTAGAGAATGCCTATGGCATGAAGTCTGCCTGTATACATTTGTATATTAAGTGCAATAAATAAATATTGATACTAATATGTAAAAATGCGGTCTGCAAGCGTTCTAATATTAATTAGATTCTTTATAAAAGGAAGCCGGTAGAATTTTATTATATGGGAGCCTTCCCCCACTGATATCTATATATAATCTAGTAGGTGAGAATAGGCAAGCGTGTTATCAGGACTTCATTTTGTCATCATTTACTGACTTGGTGGCGTAGTTTCTTTGCGTGGAATGATACCGTTTTAGGGTCGGATAATGATATAGGGTTTTTCTGCTCAGCATCATTCTGGTCTATAATTCGTGCTTGATACGGTAGGCTCGCTGTGTATGACAAAAGGGGGTAACCTTGTTACACCTTTGTCTACACCTTTGGGGATAGATGCGTGATGTGTTTGTTTTTAATTGGCTACCTGTTAGAAATTCGAGTTCTAACGATTGTAACATCTCACAGATTTATTTATTAATGTTTAAGTTATAAATGTACATCATATGTTATTTTAAGCTTAGACTAGTATCAACATGTTTGTCTATTTGCGAAATAATTATACCACACCGCACATGTGAATCCGTTTGATTGCTAAAAACAGGTCACGCCCTCGACCAAGCCTTTTCAGGAAAACGCTACGAATAATTCAATCATAAACATATTTCAACATAAACGTAATTATATAGGTTGCATGACATCAGCCTTAATAATTTAAAACATAAAGATTGTCCAATTATTTAGTTCTAAACAGGTTTGCACCTTTTCGTATCTTTAACAAAAGGTTTTAGTTTAATGTAAAGGCTAATTTAACAAAAAATCTGTGATTACAGTACTCAGAGAGTAAGTTAAGTTTACGGCGTATAAGCCATTTTAAATTTTTATTTCTTCAAAAGGTCAGTAAAAAGAGCGATGACACTTTTACAATTCGGCATGTATGCCGGTTTGATATTACAATATATCGTAATATGGTAAGTAATAAAGTTACTTTGAGGGAATAGTACCGCCTTACTTTAAGTTACTACTTATCTCATATCGCCAAAATTTCGCAAAAATGTTTACTGCGAATAGATTTGCATGAAATTGGTGCAAAGAGCGGCAAAGGTAGATCGTTAGTTGGGTAACATATCCCTTTTGTCCTGGACAAATTTATAATTTTTCTTGGTGCTATAAAAACTATATTACATGGACGAAACCATGAGCAAACGCTAGTGATTTATAATAAGAAAGAACAGATTTCAATTACGCGAACGGAATTCCGGAAGGAATGTCTTTAAGTAGATCAAAATAATAATTTGTTGTGATGGAAGGAGTATTAAAATTTCTCGTGAATATTGTAATATTAATATGTTAAAAAATTCCAAGAATTTTGTTTATTATTAGAAACATGTAACACCCTCGTATTAAGTACATCCAGTAGGCACTAATATTAATGTTTTTATAGACTGTTGATAAATAAGTATTTATATTTGCCCTTGAATAAAGCAGACAAAGTAGAAATTGTTACCTGGACAATGTTGGGCGACTAGGTTATTACCTTTTAACGATCACAAACAATAACCATAGACACATAAAACACTTACGTCTGACATGTTTATTGACCGTAAAAACTGCATATACAGCTTAAAGATTAATCACAGTTTAGCAAAATTCATCACCGATTCAAGTTAAACCCTGACCCCATTGCTACGATGCTTATCAAGATCGAAATCATCGATATCAGCCCAGTGACCAAGAAGTATATTCGCCGACCGCGCGGCAAAACTCCCTAGTCTTCAGTTGGTATGACGACCGCGCGCCGGTAACACTGTCGCGCGTGTCATCCCCAACAACACGACAATTTAAAAAATATGAATTAAACACTGGCCGAATGGAAACCAAAAAATGACATTGACGCATTCAGTGTTCTAAATTTGAAAGTTTACGCGCCAATCGAGATGCATTCGACGGAGCGCGAGTCCGCGGGATTGCGACGCGTTTGTTGACAGTTCGAAATTCAAATAACATTTAAATAGTTTTTAGTGTTTGTGTATTTCAGTGTTTTGTGTGCTCAATTTTTGTATTAAGTGTGGTAAGATAAATAGGACGAAGTGATTGGTTGTTTTTAACTATCCTGCATATATGTTGCGGTATGTTACTCTTCCAAAGTTTATTTGATAAAACACGCACGACGAACAATGTCACAGCGTATCGACCTATTTTAATTACTGTCCGTGACTTTGAAACTGAAAAATTCTATTAGGAGACTTCAAGGTTCCCATGTTATTTTTCAACGTAAAAACAAATTATTCTAGTTATAAAATAACACATTATAGTTTCTAAAACACTAGTATTTTTGATTAACGTTATATTGAATTAGGTACAGGTTTTTAACAAGATTTTGAAATAATTACCGCTATGCCTAATCTATCAACGACAATTTCTTAGAGTTTTTTCCTATACTATACAATTCTTATTCAAAGAAGTTATACTTGTTCAACCAGAATGAGTAGTAATCTATATTATTAACAAGTAGTTTATAACAACTTACTAAATATATTATATACATCTGTATTGACCAAAATAGATTATTTACACCGGTATTAACTAGATAAATGAATAGAAATAAAAATTTACTGTTTAATAACAAATTGAATCCTCTTTGGATCTTTTGCTCTTGCCGTTTGAAATTCCGATCGACAATTATAATAACGAAATAAATTGTGAAGCTCTTAGGCTAAAACAAAGAGCATTTCTAATAATACAGAAAGGTATTTTTATACGATCTGTAACGCAAATTAATTGAATATACAATCCGAATATAATTTCGCGTCAAATCGTAGTTACCATTTCTATATTTCAGGAGTTTATTTAAAAAAATATCTATCTATAAATTGTATAAAAAATATATTAGCTCTTTAAACAAGAAATAAACAGTACTTAATTCTTATTTAATCTGAGACACCATTTTGAAATTGTGCTTTTCCGTTTCATGTGTCAGATGTAATCCTCTGAAATATATTCTAGAATATCTTATGTGGTATTAAATCCCCTGGTCATCGTTTGATTTATATGTACGTCCAATATAAGCCGCACACCCACCCTTATTAATACTGTCTGGCCATAGTCTGCCGAGCCGACCAAATCTGGGCTAAAATAAATAAATAAATAAATAGTAATATCGTAACAGATCATAATGTATTTTCATTTTGACTGAACTAGGGTACGTATCGATACATCACAAAGAATGAAAACAATTAACCAAAATTTTACTAATATTAGTAATGGCTTTAAACATTTGGATGTTTAAAGCCATTACTAATATTAAAATTTAAAGCCATTCCTAATATCCAAATATTACCCTCCTGAACATTATATTTCTCTTAAAATTTACACGAAACGTAAATTGAAGATATATCTCTAGAATTTTGTTATACGTAAGGGTTTTATTGAAAATAACTTTTCATAATATATAGGTCTAACAAACATCTTACATTATATACGATACGGTTTTTTAAAAAATATAATAACAAGTGAACAATATATTATCCATACATATATAAAACCATATTGAACCAAAATCTATTAAATACTTTTTGATGTGCTTCATAGAGAGTGCGATCTGTAAAGAAAAGTAGAAAAGTAGAGTACAGGAGTTGTTGCGGCATAACAATTTACTCTCTTATTAATCTGGTCACGATTGTAATATCCTGTGTAATGTGCGTAGAATACGCGGCGGTGACTGCGGTGATGTAGCTAAATTTGAAAATAATAGTTTATAAACTGCTACAGGACGGATGATAAATAATAAGTTTTTTCCTACTCCCATTTCAATATAAATATATATTATAGGTATTAATAGCGATATAAACATTTTTTAACCCGAGTACGGCAATCACAGCAGTGAACAACGAACCTGATGGCAAACAGAGATGTGCTAATATAACGTTCAAAAACAGACCTTGTTGTTTTTATATATAATTTCCTCCGACTTTTCGAAGACTTTACTCTCTTCATTGTCACGGGGCGGACTGCATGAAGGCTGCAAAGTCCGACACGTAAGGAGAAAATTATAATATGAAAAACAGCGAAAAATGTTTCATTTCGATGTCTCACAATCGCGTAAACATAAGAAATCATTACAGATATATCTTTTTGCTCAACCGCTATCATTCTAGCATTACCAGGAATGCTTCCGTAATCTCTACTGACAAAATATTTATCGCAAGAAAACAAATTATAGACCGAAGTGTGGTTTTGTGTCCGATACTCTCCTCTCTCCATCTGGTATAAAAGGTGTGAGTATATGTGCGTGGAAATAAACTATAGGCAAAATAATGTCTTAACCTATATTTGCATTTTTTGCCCTTTTTCTCAAACGCTTCTTTGAGTCCAATACGTATAACTTGGGCAAGTTCTCCTCGTAAACTATTTGACTTTACTAACTTGTCCTTTATTTCATTGCTCCGATACCGAATCCTTAAATTCAATATCAATAGATATGTACGCAAAATTATTTTCGTAATACTAAGTAGTAGTATTAATAAACTTAATTATTAATTTTACGTTTGTGAATAAATATGTAAGCCGAAATAAACAATAAAATATATTAAATGCAACATAAAAATTTGAAGCGATATCGTTTATTGTATCTTACTCAGATTAATAAAATAAAATGTGTTTTCATTTGCATCTAATTAGAGTACAACATTTATGTATTTGAAATAAAAGAAAAAGCAATCTAAATCAACACGCGCTATAAAAAGTAAAACAACGTATTTAAAAATATATATTAACAAAAATAAAGACGTTTTTATCGCAGTTTTCTACAATCTGATGAAAGGCAGATGCGTTCTTAAAGTTTCCAGACTTTTTATTAGTTTCGAGATACCTATCTTTGTGAAAAGTTTGATTTTGCCGTAGGTAATGTATTTATTTGCATGTTTTCCAATTTAACTGAATATTAATTTATTTTTAACAAATATTTTCAATATAAATCCTTTGCCATCCATACCCAGGAACTGAAAGATTCATACTTAAATAAAATTATTAATTATAATAAAAACTTTTGCAAAATTATAGCGTGTGATGATTAAGATTGTTTTTTCTTGATTGGGAGTCCCAAGCGACTCGTCTCACACAGTACATGATAAAACATAGGAGAGAAATAAAAGCCTGTTACCACGTTCGACCACAAATTTCAGACTCCGGGCTGCTACTGAGTAGAAAAACAAAAAATCACTGTATCCCACCCGAGGATCGAACCCGAGACTTTAGTACTATGGTCGTACAACAACCTCAACGTCAATTGAAGCAGTCAAGCATACTGCTTTTAACTAAAAATAATTCCCTTTACATAATATTACCTTTTTACTGCCTATTAAAAGCGATCTAAATATACAATTGTAAATATGAGCCATATTTTATCAACGTACTGTCTATATTTCTGTACTAGCGGACATTAATAAGTATACTTTCTACACTCTGTACTAGTAGACATTAATTGATCGGAAGAAGCGTAAGTCAGACAAGTGGCTAATCAGATGGCGGTCTCGCAATTGCTCAGTTGTAGAACTATTTGTCTAACATTTGGTCTCGAAGGGAATAACTTAAAGCACGGGAAACTTTGTTTTGAACCGCGTTTATTCGCGTTTAGCAATATCATATTTATATATGAATACAATGTATTCCCTGTTGTCAGATTTGACCACAGTATGAATCAACTTGCTCAGGTGTTTTTTCCTCGTAGAAAATCATCATGAATGTGTACTGCTTTTGCATTTGAAATCTATCTCTAAAATAATCTTTTTCCTTTGAAGTCAATGAATTGAATTTATGTTGATGAACAAAAGAGTTAATCTTTTACTAAATATACGTTAATAACATAAAAATCCATGCCATTCAGAATATTTATTTATATGTATATAAATATATCAACAGAATAGCTCACTTGAGTTTATCGATCAAAAGGAAAACGAATTCATTTAGAGTTAAAACCCTCAAACCGCCAATTGACATTTACAAATACAGTAGCTTTATTTATAACCAAATTACAAACTGAGATCACAATGTCGTATCTGAATATTCTTGGAGGCATGATTATTTACGTCGTCGGGAAGTACAAACGATTTTCCCGACCGATTTACGTAAATAATTTGGAAACAAACGGCCAGTGACAACTGCTTGGCCGCCAACGTGTTTTCACCTCGATGATATTGCGTGGGCTGACGTACCCAGCTACATTTAATTTTATTGTTTTCTCAAAAAGATTTTCGCATGTCGGCCATACATCAAAATGGAGTGGCACAGTTTTTACGAGTGTTTATTTTCAGTCAATTGTTTAGAATCTTTTTGATATATCTAGATTTTAATATGTAAAGTTTTGCCTTCCACCAAACTTTTCTCAAGTTTGTCTTGGGAGTTTTCGATAAAACTACGAAATTTGGGGTTATTCAAATTTCCCTAGCCTCCTAATTTTTTATTTGAGTATTCGTTTTTTTGCACCTGATGGTAAGTGGAGCGGGGTCCAATAGAATATCGACTGACGAGAGATGATTCTCCTCGACGGTCGAAACAATTATGACGGCCTGTATGGAACCAGATGTACATAAGCTTATCCCGAAACGCGACACATGTACATGAGCCACTATGTTTAGTAGTAAAACTATCTCTTTCACCAAAATATCCGGAGTTTACTAGTCGTTCATAGCTTAAGTAATGGTAGAGTCCAATGGTAGAATAGCTCTACCTACTAGTCACTAGAGCTACAAAATGGTCTAAACTAAAGCTACGCCATTATATAAAACGGGTATGTTGGCCAGTCTTACATGCATCAGCACTACTTAAGGATTGATTGGATTTGTTCGCTCAGTGGAGAGATAATCTACATACGACTCTCTCTTCCCGGAATCATGCAAAACGCCCGGAGGATAGGCGATAAACTTCATTACGCCAACAAGCAGCATACGTACTTTGTTCTGTTACAGATTTTAGAAAATATTTTGTATTTTACGAAGCTAGGTTTACGTCACAATTTATGTGAGTCTGGAAACAGTTTTGTTCAAAATCTAACGTTCATAAAGAAGATAAACGGTTATCTCTCTCTCTGGGTGTTTGGACTGATTTTGTAGCACTGACCAAATGTAAATACATCTTGAAAACAGTTGAGTGTAGACGAAAATATTGCAACGTCTCCCACTTAACAATAAATCTTAAAACTATAACAGAGTATAAACGTCTGCTCAAAATCTATTTTTTTTTTAAATACCCCCTTGAAAGGCTAGCCAAGAGTTTCACGTCGGCGAAACTATGAGCAGAAGATAGTAGACAACTTGACATATTGTGAAAAATATATTTGCAATTGAACGACAAGACACAGCTTCGAAAAGCCACAAATAAATAAAATTATTCATGCGTGTTATAAAATGTTCACGCTTCAATAACCATCGGATATTTCAGACTAAACATTCCTCTAGTTACAGGAAAAACGATTACGATTAAAACATCCATCATCAGATGTTAATAGTATACTATTTACTCAAAATGACAATTTTATAATAAACAAATCATTCTATTTTATTTCTTCTAGCCACCACCACATTATATTTGGTTAAAAAAAATCTAATACGTAGTTTCATAATTAATACTAAGCGTTTTTTCGTAAACAATACCAACCCAAACAGCATTTATTCACCACTTAAGTCTAACATAAAGGGAAATATGTCAGAAAACAATGAACACTGACCTTCAGCTTTTTATATTTTAATGAAGTGATGACTAGGCAGTGGCCACAGGGAATAGCGAACATCCCTCGCCCTTAAATCGTTTGACGTAACATTTGATCTAGATTCTATTGTTACTAATGGCAGGTCTATGAACATGAATATTATTCATGGATATGAAAGCAGATAGTAGAAATTATTCTTATAACCTTTATCGTTTATTTGGTTTTGGTTTAAAGTTATGTATATTTGGAGTAGATGTACTGATGGTAAAATGTGTGTATCCGTCCAGATAGTGACCTCCATACACAAGGTATAAAACCCTTGATAAGTTTATTATTACACATTTTTGGAGTTAGTTATAATGTAATAACTTTGGTTGTCCCAATTATAAATAAGTAGTTGCCCACGCATGTTGCGTTCCAAGATCAACTTTTGTACATCTGGTTTCAAATAAGCCAACAAAATTTTGTCGACTGGCGAGGGTTTCCTACGTCAGGCGACGCTCTACTCTGTCCACTCCGCTTACTATGAGGTGCACTGAAATCACTTCGCTGTACCCGTATACGATTTAATCACCTTCAAAAACCAAAAAATAATTATATAACAGGTATATACTGGTTACTAATTTTGGAGTCTAGTATAATTAAAAAAGGTTAGGTAAACTAGTTACATAAATTAACAAATATATGAAGAAAATGTTTCATTCTAATTACTCACCGACTTCAAAATTGGTAATTAGTATATACCTGCTATGTTAAATTAATCTTTAGTCTTTAGTAGTATTTCAAGGCGGTAATTTTTTGTTAAAAGCTTTTTATTTTGTTTTTTGTTTTTGCAGTTACTTTCGGAAAGCGACTTGTCTAAATGAGCCAGTATAGTTTCTTACCATAACTTTTCTGGTCTATATATTCTGAAAATAAAATAGCAAATCCTACTATTCAAATATTATTAATAGCTAATAAACGGTACCAAGTTTTCGTGGTGTCATCGACTCTTTTATGGCTGGGATACTTCGGGAAGGTTATTCGAAAATACTTTAATCGACTAATTAATCCTAAATAAATTTTGGAATATATCCAAAGCATATAATGATGATAAAAAGACAAAGTATATTCAAAGTGAAATCGATAATTATCATGCCATTTTTTTTTATCTGTGCATTTTAAATTATAGTTAATACTGGGGCCTTATTTTCTATGGCAATGTAAACTCTTAACATGGTCATGTTACGTTATCTTCGTGAAGTTAGCGGGAAATGCTATTCTGTATGCCAATTTCAATTGTCAAACGCAATGAGGTGCATTCAGTACATATCCTTGTTGTTTCCATAAAATATCCGACACCCACCTGGCCTATATAATAATATCATTAAAATTCTATACAAATAGTAGACTGCTGTCTTCGAGAGCACTTGAATACTCAGCAAAACGATATATACCCTACGGGCTGACGGAAAACTGTGACGTCACACAAGTACAGTAAATCAACATCACGAAATCACTATATTAATAACTCGTACATAGACGCATGACATATTTCGATGTACAGAATTTCAAAGGAAACTACAAAGCAAACTATTAATTAAATAGTTGTGAACATTAATAAGTGTTTGGAGAATATTAATGTATTGTTTATTAATAGTACAGAGTTATGCATAATATTGAGAGTAACAAACTGAGCTAAGTTCATCAAATTATACTTTGAAAAGCGTCAATTTTTCGGTAACAGTGGTTTTTTAGTCATTACTGAGATGTAAAATCATAAGGTACCTACTAAGATTATTTTATGTCGAACTTTATGAAGTGTCAATAGACTGAATTTGTGAGATTATTTAAAAAAATGTCCAAGACTATATTCGACGTCAAAAAATAATTCTCATAACTCTCGTATTTCAATCGCAGTTTTTGTCACGTGGTTTTCATAAAAAACAATCAAATATCGGCCAGATTCCTACTAATTTCAGCATATCATAATGACGCCTTAACATTATGGATATTGCCGTTTCGGAGTCGGTAACAAATCCATTATGAGAACGGGGATTTTCGCAGAATTATAATGCTCTTGGGATTAGTAATTGAAGGCAATTTGTGTTTAAAAACCGTGCCCAATGATATCACGTAGGTACTAAAAATAACGCGGAAGGCAAAGTAAAGCATTTCCTGCCGAAAACGAACTGGTGAACTATATAGCACTATTGTGTTCAGGTTTTAAGGACACTTTAACTCGTAGGCATTATTATATGAAACATTAAAATATTAAATACTATTTAGATTCCGTAAATCTTTGAAACCAATTCAAAAAGCAATCTCCACCAAGGAAGAATAGCAAAGAAACTCCAGTGTTGCTCTTTTCAAAATGCGTTCAAAGGTATAAAGTCAAGTGCACAATAAAAAATTTACTTTATGTACTGTCTGTTGTCCTTGTGAATTTGGTGTTCATAAAAAACACTAACAGCTATTATTCATTGGCTCACTTCTACACCCAGCTCCAAACGCAGGCGCTCGTCTAAGTCCAATCGATTGACGGTTCCGATTTGACAGATTGACAGATACCCTCTCTACTGGCGTACGTGAGACAATGTGTAGTATCTATTAAATAGATTCAAACACTACACTTCATTTTGTGGAACTCAAAGGAAATATGTTTTTAATTTAAAGTCAATGTTTGTAGCTTAAATAGTAATTTACTAATAAATCTACTCCAACGCGAGTTAATAGGCAATCGATTTTGCGAAACAGAAGCAACGTATTTATAGTCGGTAGTTAATTTGAGATAAGCTTTAAATAACCTTTTTTTCGTATCGCACTATTTTTTTTATAGTATTTACATTCTTTACAGTACAGTATTACATTCTTTATTATGTATTAGTACATTAATTGACTTTTGGTATTATTTATTTAGAGTGAAGAGCGAGGTGCAATGCAACACAATGTGTTGTAACTAAAAAATTGGTTAGTGTTGCCTCGCTTTGTCATTCATTTTTTATAAAACACCTGTAATATTTTCATACTGGCCATCAATTAGAGAGGATTTTCTGAATCAAAGAAGATCCGTGCCTAGATTTTAAAGAAGCTATTCTAAAGCAGAATATGGGACAAAACGTATTACAATTGCCATTATGCATGATACTAAATACAGGGAACGCTATCAAATCTTTTGAGCGGAAACTGCTGCTGTGCACATTTCCGCATGGTTTCCGCGACGCGATTATATGGAAAGGCATGGTCTAGGCACGGATTTCGGGAGCTTAATTTTGAGACCGAGGTACCAAGTATTGTATGTAAAATGTAAGTACGAAAATGTTAATTTACTTTGAGTGAAAATATTTTGGTTTATTGAAGTAGCAGCAGGGGAGGTAAATTTGGACATATGCATGGTTCGATTCCCAGGTTGGTATATTAACTCAAAATCATTGTTACTTGGGAATTTCCGGCATTGCAAATTAAGCTTGCAGTCCGTAATGAAACAGAAATTTCGGTGAACTTTCTTCACAATTGCAGGTTTACCCTTCAGGGATACAAGCGTGAGCTTATTGTACAAAATATCTCTTGCTTTATTTTATACGTCTTATAGAAAATGTGCAATATTTTTAAGATACTTATCAGTTGAAGAACCTTCATAATTTCAGATAGAAAGTATTATATAATAAAATTTAATACATTGGGGTAAGATCTACTTTATGATTTTGGAGTAGATTTTTAGAAAGAATTCTCCGTAATCCTCTGAAATTTTCAATGAATCGTATCTTTGTAAATGTTTAACTAAATTTAAGAATATAAACGGTCTATTAGGTCTTTTAATAAAATTTCTCAATATTATATCAAATATTATGAACACAGCTTAACTATTTTTTTGTGATCTTTGTGTATTTTAGAAATACTTTAAAAAAATTACGTAGTGCGATACGAAAAAAAAAATATTTAGAGTTTATCTCGAATTAACTGCCGAGCTTTTTAAATATGTTGCGACCGTTTCGCAAAATCGATTACCAATTAATTCACAAAGAATACACACATAATAATTTTAGAAAAGTCAGAGGTGTGTGCCCTTGGGATTTGAATCTGCGGACATTCGTTTTGGCAGTCCCTTCCACAACCAACTAGGCTATCGCCGCTTAGTTTTAAGATTTATAATGATTTTGTGTAATTTGGTCATAACATAGCGATAAATATCAGGTAAGTCGGAAAAAAAAATATCCCGGATAACTCTTTACGCGGGCGAAGCTGCGAGCAAAAGCTTGTATATTATAACTCTCTTTGACTACAAATTTCATATTATGTTGTAAAGACTGTAAACCTTTGACTTTAATTTACCTCAAACGGCTGCAAAATGTCTGCGAAAATTCAATATACGAATCCCCAAAGGATTTCAACATTTGTAAAGCAGAATAGTCACTTCATTTGTGGAAGGAACCATCGATCGTTCTGCGGTTTCCACTAATTGACATTTTAACCGCACCGGCTCGTTCAAGAAAGGTTTGTAACCAACGCGGTTAGAACTTACAAATCAAACTTACACCGAAATGTTGCCGGGACTACTAATTCTATTAACTTTTGTGTGAGCTCAGTTACTTACTGGCACAGATAGTATTTGGATGAAAAAAAAAATAACTATTTTATCGGCAAGCAAGGCAATAAAAAGTTGATTTTTTTACGTAAAAATACAATCTTTATACTTTTCAAATTCTGTCTTATATTGCTCAGCACAATACGCTGTGCAGTTACAAAAACGAATACTTTACGTGTTTATTCAGAATCGATTATAATTAAAGTCCGAAACTATTAAAATAAACCAACATTAAAATTATTATTTAACAACAATCAATGGCGGTTCCCTGAGTGGCAGCCTTATGGAGAGGCGAACTGGGCAACCACCAGTGCCTTACGCTTACAGGGGCCTCACGCGGTATTATGGAGGACATTTTTAGTATTTTATGTACAAAACTGTTAAAATTGGAAAGCTTTTTTCCACTCCACCAGAGCCTTGCGTCATGTTTTTTTCCTCCGCACAAAGTGTCCTATTGGTTTCTTTTTTGCGTTTACCACCGCGTCGGTTTCGGCCGCCGCTGCCAACCTTCACTATCACACTTCATTTCATATTTATTGATTCGCATAGATAGTCTATAAAATGGGACTATTAAAACTTGAAATAAAACTATAACTAGCTACAGTCATAAATTCTAATATTAGTCGTGTATTAAATTGGTCTACGGGTAGCAAAGTGAGGAGTTAGATCTTACCGAGCAGACTTAATGCATGTAGGATTTTACATATCTTCGGGATTCTTGAAAATAACTGAATGCTCAAAATGCAATATTTTCCTTCATAAACGGTGGTGTTGATAGATTTGAAATATCTGCCAAATTCCTTTGCAGAATTCAAGTACGCTTCCGCGACATGTTCCCTCACGACAACTTCACTCATCGTTTAAACGAACTATAATTAAATATACATGTAACTATCTTCGAAGTCACAAGCCCTGGGGTAAACCACTCCTCCTTTATCATATTACATTTCAGCCATAAAGTGTCTTGGCGTAGAATTTAAATTCGCTAGATGCTATCAAAGAGATCAGATTTAATGTGTGCGTGTTGCTCCGCCATTTAAGTAATGCGGCCCTTACGTTAACCTCATATTCAATACTTGAAAGTCTAGCTTCGCGTTTTATTTAACGTAAATAAATTCAAAACGCATTAGTATAAAATTTAAATGAGGATATATTTTAAGTGTTTTATGCTGAGATTGCAAAGGAAATACCTTATAATGATGTATATATTAAGTACCGTGCAACCCAAATGAGATACCTAGTTTATGTAGTTTAATTGTTATTCTTCAATTTAAATGAAAATATAATATAAATAAATAATAATCAATAGTAACAAATATAGTAGTCAATGGTGTACATACTGATTAGATTTTTTTTGTCCAATTGCCAAATTTAACAGCTCGTTATTCAATTTTGCATCAAGTCTGATGCAACAAGTTGACTTCTACGTTACCCCTAAAATACGATAAGCTTTAAATACTTAAAAAGTATTCGACCGTGGTATATATTTTATAAAGCATAATAGTAATTTTACTTTGTACGTATATAAGTTTCCAATAGGTAAATCAGTAGGAACTGTATTATTGTTATTAATTGAGCTATTTGCTAATGTTGACTGACTGAGGCACTGACTGGTTTTTCTATGTAAATAGTGGCCGCTATCCACTCGAAACTAGGGTGCCCTCACACCAGCTGATTGGAATATGTATTTATAGAATGTTAACATTCAGCAGGTGATCTGGGCCTATAAATACAATGTTTTGAATAAAGCCGCATGACTCGTATCGTGGAACTAAAAACTCACTCGAAGCTGGTGTATCCACAATCTAAAAATGCATTCATGTTGAATACGAATTCGTTTTACCTGGATTTCTGTGTCGGATATAAAAATAATAAAAGTTGAGTGCAAAATTGGTATACAAAAAATTTGTTGGGATGCCAATATATAGTTTTGACTAGCAATAGGCAACTAGGTAAAGTTAACCTAGTTCTCACATAGAATACACAGCTCAGAACAGTGTAGGCCAAACCAGGATTTATGCTGTAAGACATAGCCGTGATATCATAATAGTAAGCGGCGATAGCTAAGTTGATTGTGGAACTGACTGCCGAGACGAATGTCTGCAGGTTCAAAACCCATTGACACACACCGTTGGCGTCTGTAAAACCATGTGTGTATTCTTTGTGAATTATGCTAGCTTTAATTGTCACGGAAAACATCGTGAGGAAATCTGCATACCTTAGAAGTCTTCTATAAGAATTTTGAGGATATGTAAAGTCAATCCGCTCTAGGCCAGCGTGGTGGATTAAGGCCTAAGCCCTTGCACTAGTAGAGGAGGCCTGTACCAAACAGAGGGCGGTATTTAATACAAGGCTGATATTATTTATATACATAACCGTGATGTATACAACTCATTACAACTATATACTACAAACTGAACTCACGATTAGGCTAATGACCAAGTCTAATCCGACTAGCAAAGACGTCTAAAAGTCAACAAACGTTGGTCCTTTTTGACTTTAGTCGAGTTAAGCCTGAATGTCCTTCATTGGTATTGTTTACGTGATTTATGTTCAGTCATTTTAATGTAACCTACAAAACTTTATGATAATCATTATATTATCATAGATGATAATCTGTCAGCGCTTTTTTCCGTTTGCTATTCTACCTCTATGTGGATTGGCACTACACATTATTTCACACATATCGCAAGAATATTTGCCTTAATTCTTATTGCTATATCTAATAATAAAGCCTCAACATGTCTTTATCCAAGAACTATATTCTAAAGGTGTTACTCGCGTGTCAAACATACATTATAAGCCAATAGGTACACGCCTCTATTCCAATTAATGTCTGAGCCTTGGTGCACTACAAGTCAACGGTCACATGTGATCGTAATCTGGACCTTGGAGATGGATTGGGGCTATTGTTATGTTCAATAGGTCACTGCTAGCCCATGAAAACAATAAGATTGCTGATAACTGTGACGTGAATGCTATGTTACGTCACTCAGAACTGATCTGGGCCATTGATGTCTTGTATTGGGTTGAGAAAATTGGGTTTTTAGAATTTCACCAAATTTTCAGATTCAGTTACGGTGTAGTACTATATTGCGTTAGACAGACCTATCACCATGGGACTGTTATACCGTTGACAAATAATGAGTTAATTTGACTATCCAGCTTCTTCATACAGCGATGGTGGTGTCGTTTATTATTCTTATATCTTTATGTTGTAACTCAATCCTTATTAGTCAATATAAGCTCGCAACTCTTCAACCAGATAAAATTAACTATCAAGGTCTTGAACTAGAAATGCACACAAACTTTTAGCTCCAAGTCGACATAAAATATTCAGATAGTTGAAAATACATCAAAGCAGAAGTTAGCTACCGAATGACATACAAGAAGCCGAGCCTTTTAAGTAATTTCCAGTTGAGAATCGGTCCACATTTACAGAGAAGATAAACATTACTTACGTAGCATTAAAGAGTAATGAATGCACATACTTTATATCGGTCATATTAGTCAATTGTCGCATATATAGGATGTGAATCGTGAGGCTTATGTTGGATTTTCTGGTAAGGGATAATATATTTTTGTGGATTTGACGATCCGAAAAAATGAGTTATCAGAATTTAGTGTCTGACATAACGATGAGTACGCCCTCTATCACAGTATGTGACGGATTAGTTTTTACATAATATGTGAGTCCGCCTGATAGCACCGCAATATCTATTTCTGCCGCCAAGCAGCAATAAGTAGTCACTGTTGTGTTTCGTTTTGAAGGACATTGTAGCCAGTGTAACTACTGGACATAATAGGACTTAACATCTCAGATCTCAGGATGGGCAGCACAGTGGAATACCAAACAATACTTTGTAATTCAAAGTGTTGGATGGAATTTCTACTATTTATGAGCGGTCGTATCGCTTACCATCAGGCGAACGGCAAGCTCATCTCGTCATTCAAAGCAATAAAAAAAATGTACCTAGGCGCGCTTGGCATGCTGTTTGCTCACGCCTATTGCCATGGGCAGCAAATTGAGTCCGTCTGAGGCAGCAAGAACCTACGCTACACATCTACATATTCGTAGGCTTAATTAAGAATATGTAAAATATGATTTTATAATACAAAGTTATCAACGATAGCTATAACTAAGTTTACTACGTCTAGCAAGAATGACCTTTCACGTCAATGAAATAAATCATAAACTCCAATAAACTCGATAAAAAGTTGTCTACAGACGAAAATTTACATAGAAACAATTTAGTTTAGGCACTTACATAATATAATCCGTGTGTTACTTTTCTCTGCTTTACCGAAAAAAAAAACTTAAGACGATGTAATAAGAAGTATCACAAAATTACAAGTTTTGAAAACAAATAATATTTCAATGCAACTTTTAGAAATCTAATAGTAAATTCTACGGCTAGAAATTGTGTCGTAGCGTAGAATTACTGCAAAAAGCACAACTAAGTGCGGCTCCAGCAGAAAATGGTAAATTTCCCATCGGGGGATTCTAAAGCCATCCCTAATACGGCAAAGAGGAACATCGAGGAGTTCTGATATGCCTCTATAAAGCGTATTTAGAGTTAAGTCAACGCTTCTCAATCTTTGTCCGACAAATTTTAAGTTTGTTTTTAAAACCCTGTGACTAATAACCGTCTGATTTATACACGTAATCTCATTTTATCTGCAAAAGAAAAGTGCTCAAAAAACTTATGTTTACACGACTACGTGACCTGAACTGTAAATAATGGCGATTTCATTTTATATCTCATTTTACACAAGCAATTGTTCGCGTTGTAAAATGATCCAAACTAAACCAGATCATTATTTCTTTATTGTTGGGACAAATTAAAAACTACGCTCCCGCTCAAGTTGGGAATTTAATAGTTTAGTTGATACGTGACTTGAAGATGGAAGAAATGTAACTTCTACAACTGGAACACATTTCAGAAAATGTATTTCTTGAACTCATATGAGTGGCGACAAGCGTTGAGTTAGTAATCTTGAAACTGCAATTATCTTCTTAATAAATAACATAATAGTTTGAGGTCAGTACAAGTTCAATAAACAATTTCTATTATATCAGTGTTAAATGAAGAAAATATCGGGAGGCAACCTGCATGCCTGAAAAATTCTCCATAGGAATTTTCGAGGGTGTGTGAAGTCTACCAATCCGCACTAGGCCAGCGTGGTGGACTAAGGCCTTATCCCTCTCAGTAGTAAAGGAAGCCCGTGCTCAATAGTGGGACAGTATTTAAGGGCTGATATTATTATTATTTTATTATCAGTGTTAAATGTTTTCATAGCAATACACATAAAAACTGCAACTGACCTCCAATAACTAAAAAAAAGTATAAACTCATTCATGTATCAAAATGAAAATCGAACAAAAGACGCTGGGTCAGGATTTATTATTTATGTAGATTAAAACATCGAAATGCCAGAGCCCCGAAGATACTTCTGTATTAATTTACAACGGTCCATAATACGATCTCGACTTAATATAAGGCCCGGTGGAATTTTAATCGTTGCGTCGAAGTAATTTGGTTTTATTTAGGTATTTGCCAGTTCCTAAGTATACAGTAAATGAGAACTTGAAGATTTTGTCAGTTCAGTGATCTAGTGACATAGTAAAGTTGTAAAATCGGTATATGCGTATTCTCTATATCGTTTGCTTGTTTTGAAAATCGCATGCATAAGTTTTATTAATTAAATGAATTGACAAATATCAATGACAAATATATTTCGATTTTTGTCAAAATAATCACTATCGTATAATATTCGCGAATTGTTTAGGTATCATCCTAATTAAAAATCAAACACACATCACACATTTATCCCCGAAGGGGTATGCAGAGGTGCAATCAGGGCACCCACTTTTCGCGAAGTGTGTTCCACTTTCGCCCCATGATCTGATAGGGGGCGAGTCTTTCGCCATATCAGGAGCAAATCCTATCCTAACTAAATATAAGCAAATGAATATTTCATCCTTTTCAATCATAAACTTAATTGGATTCTTGAGATATAGCTATAGATGTAGGTATAGGAAGTAATCATTGTTGGGAGTCAATCACTTTCTACTTCCCTTGTACACAGTCACGGCATGCTTTAGTTTTCGTAATTCTTTTATTGGGGTAAATTAACCTTTTCTTTCTAATATAAATCATATAGCTGTATTGTATTCATGTACAGTCAGCCACAAAAGTAGCTGAACAAATTCAAAATTTTAATCGCTTTTAAGATTTTGCGTCCGTGTGAACGTTCGTCTTTTCTACAATCAAACAACTTTAAAGGATTAACTTTATTTTAGATAACGAAAAAAGTTTATTTCCATTGAAGTTAATGTGTAGACGCGTTTTGAAATTTTAATTTATTCAGCTACTTTTGTGGCGTTGAGTTGAGATTAATGGGAATATAAAATTTAAAGTCTAAGTACTTACTCTGAAGAGCGCAGTGCAGTGCCAAGCAGCGTTACTGTTTATGAGCGCTCGAGACGCTTACCACCACGAAAGCGACATTATTATCTCGTTGTTTACTTGTTTAAAAATAAAAGTAGAAATAACGTGTTAATATGAGATACAAAAAGAACTGAAATTGTTAAAAGTTTGCTGATATCGAATTCAATTCACCAGTGATTAGAATTTCACCCAAATTATTTATTGGTAAAATTAATTAATTGTATCTAAACAGTATAGTTTTAATTAAAACTTTCACTACGTTGTAAATTACATTTTAATTTCAAAACATTACGGTATATTTTCTCTTTTTTTTTCAATCTAAAAACAATTAGCATTGTTGATGTCGGCCGTGTTGCGTGCAAACGTAATTTATCAAAACTCAGTTCTCATTTATACCCGACAGCCGTACAATGTAACTTTTGCTTAGCGTTTTTCTAGTTCGTATTATTTTAATTCTTCACGGGATCAGGTGAAACTTCAGATTAATATTAAAGAATCATCATTTTACAATATTAAAACCTTGAATTACAATGTCACAAGGTGAGGCTCAGAGCTCAAAGTTTTACAAGAGCGTGACCTTTCCACTAAACTCGCCTGGGGATCAGGAAAAATCACATATTTTTGAAATTAATATGAAGAATTCTCGATTTGTGTCCAACGTACTTTTTTCATCGTATAAGCAAGCGACTATTATTTGTTAATATACCTACATTGTACACTATAAATTCCGAATTGTCAGAGGTGCGTGACTTGATATATAAAATGAGACTTGGGTTTTGGCTGTTTCTTGTACTACTGCTATGCTATACGAGTTTAAATTTTAAAGAACTAGCGACCCCGCCAGACTTTGTCCTGCCATAAAAAGGAAGATCAAATCCTAGAACACAAGTACAGGGCCATCTACCTGGTCAAATTGTGTATCTAAACTATTCAGAGACCTACCCGAAAATACATAAAAATTCATCAAAATCGGCCCAACGGTCTAGGTGTACAGCGACATACACACGTACACAAGAATTATATATAATACGTTGAACCATCAAACGAGCGAAATTAAAATAGTCCTTAAGTTTTCTGAAATTTTCAATCATCTAAGAATTTGTATTAATTTTTCTTTCTGTAAGAAATTTTATATAATATTTTGTAAGTATTAGAAAACTTAACAAAAAGAAGACTGAAATCGGTTAAGTTGTTCTCAAGTACCGTGACCAAAGGAAATAGAGCTTTATTTTTGTATTTATAAAGCTCTATTTCCCGTAAATTAATCACCGTTGTATAATATTCGGATTATTTTTAACAGGTATCATCCCAACTAAACATTAGCAAAAGTTTCATGTCCCAGTTTTATTTCGCGTAAACTATAAACCCGTTTTAAATAGACTACTGAACTAGGTCTCATTCGACGACACTGCTTGTTGTTTACTAGCGACCGGCAAGGACATTCCGTCGCCGACAAATCTTGAAAACAAAGATATTTGCATAAACACAAGCTGGCTAATAGAACTGCGTTTCTTGTAGGGCTGCCAATATTTACTCAAACCAAATGAGGGCTTTTATGTATCTTTATTCAAGGAGTTTCTTCACGGAGTATATTTATTTATTTATCAAATTTACTAAAAATTCTATTTTCCATATGAACTAAGACAAATAACTCTTAGGTGGTAACATACTAATAATATTAAATTGAGGTCATAAGACAAAATCGGTCGGTCCCTACCCTAGGTACAGCCTGTATCGTAGGCGACTGATTTACATACCACGTTACACATTATAATAAAATAAAGTGCGAAACATCAATGCAAGGTTTTATAAATTTGGGTCTGAGTGTGTGAGTGTATAATATATACATTTGCTGTTTGTATGATCAATTGGTTCTTTAGAGTTAGACAAGAACTCTGTATTTCAGAACATTAGGCACTGTATGCCAAAGCCAAAACTTTCAAATGAATAAAGAGTAAAAATGTACAATATTTCTTTTCGTGTCGTAGAAGGCAACCTTACTTGGCAGTGTGCGTAAACTGACACTCTAATACATTTGTATTATCTTTTTTATATTTCTGTTCGCAAGTTTCCATGTATGTCAGGATTGCGTAGAATATATCATGCATTATGTATGTTATATGTATAGTTACGTATGTACTTACGTCAATGTGGTGTTGGCACAATATCTATGTTAAACGTCCAGACAACTCAATTTACCATTTAATGTTCTCTCTGTTCTATTGGTACGTTAGTCGACTATTGTATTCCTGCAAAAGATTTGTAATTATGTAGGTATCCGATTAACCCGAGAGCAAACCAATATTTGGGATAAATACAAGTTGACGAAAATTGGATGTTCTAGTTATTTCATTGTCTACCTCTTCGGGATTAAAGTCCCTTCGTCCCTTCATGATTGGTGGTGATTTTAATTGCTTCCCTAAGGCCGATACTGTATTTTTTTTTCTGATGGGTGTTTATGGATATTGGATAGTGAAGATGACTTAACAACAAATGATCCACTCAATTCATACAATCTCAGACACGCCCTTTTTCCCCGAATGGGTAGGCAGAGGTGCAACTGGTGCCTCTACTTTACAGCGTGTTCTCTCTCTCATGTTGTGATAGGGACGACACTCTCGCCATATCAGGCACAAATTTCAGACTCCAGACTGATACAGAGTAGAAAAACCCAATATTACTTTGCCCGACCTGTGTAACGAACCCGAGACCACTGTAGTCGAAACGGAATACAACTACGCCACCAAGGCCGTCAACTCATACAATCATGACAAATTCTCATCGCAGTTGCTCACTACTTCCATTGCGGCTAACTGTTCAAATTTTAATCAGTATTATGGCAGTTATTGTATACACGCTATGCACAAATACCTTAAAATAAATACTTAAAATATACTGATTGTTGTGCTGGCCTTTATAAAAATATTGCGTTCTTACTCGTTTGCCTACTTTCACCTATAAAAGGTGTTGCGTAATGTATAAGATTAGAAAAGTTATTTAAATATTGTAATTAAAGTTGAGGCTAATTTAAAATAAAATATTACATTGATAATATTCTATCGGCGTATAAAATTAATATTCATTTTATATACAGGCCGGCATAATTGTGTCACTGACGACAGGTTCTCACTTTTCTTGTTTGACGACAATACAACTGGATCCTACCTCACTTACGATCAGGTCAAGCGCAGTGAATTTACCATGCCCGCGTTAAAAAAAACTTTTATGTAAGTTTGCAGACAGGTTTTATATCTAAGCTAATACCTAGTCTTGCCATAAATATTGTAATAAAGAAAAAAGAAAATTGTTAACTGCAAATAACATTTATTACTTTTACAGTGTGTCAGTTTAATACATAAATATAAAACAATTAAAAATATAAAAGCTTATTCGAAGTGGTCTCCATTGGCTGCAATACAGTCCTTTAAACGATGAGGCCAGTTATCAATAGAAGCACGCACTCTTTCCATGGGAAAATTCTTCACTGCCAATCGTATAGATTGTTTTAGGGACTCCAAATTATCATGGCGTTTAGAGCAAGCTGTACTCTCTAAAACTGACCACAAATCATAATCCAGCGGATTAAGATCGGGACTAGACGACGGCCAGTCTTCAGCTCTGATGAAGTCCGAAACGTTCGATTCCAACCAAGACTGCGTGGACCGAGCTTTATGACCCGGCGCCGAGTCTTGCTGGAAGGACCATACTTGGTTATTGAACATGGTGATGTTAAGGGGCTTAACTACCTTCTCAAGAATGGTATCTTGATACACTTGTGCCGATGTTTTGATACCTTTTCACAAAAATATGGCTCAGTCACTCCTTCATAGCTAACACCCCACCAAACCATCACTGAAGTCGGATAATGTCCACGTTGCACTCTGTCGACTAATTGGGAAGCTTCCTTAGAGCTTTGAGCATAAATACGGTCATTTTGTTTGTTAAAATGTTGCTCAATTGTAAAAATTTTCTCATCCGTAAACAAAATTTTTCTGTGACCTCCCTTTGCGTACCGCTTCAGTAGTTGTTTCGTTTTTACCACCCTATTCTTCTTTAAATTATCAGTTAAGAAATGGCCAGTGCGTCTCTTATAGGCTGCAAGTCCTAAGTCATCTTTTAAAATACGCGACATGGTTCTAGGTGCTATCTTCATTTCCCGAGATAAAATCTTTTGCTTTCGGACAGGATTTCTTCGAATTCTTTCCCTTACTGCTTTGACCACCTTTTTCGTACGAACACTACGTGGACGGCCAGATCTTTTCTGTCACAAACAGAGGAGGTCTCATTGTACCTATTAATAGCCCGGTACACAAACATTTTACTAATACCAAGTGTATGGAGAGTTTTAAAAATTGCATTTGGCTCCATACCTACTTTGTGTAATGCTATCACAGCGATTCGGTTCTCTTTATCACCCCACACCATTTTAATATCGCAAAATATTTTACAATGTATTGGCGCCAAAATGAGAAAACACAATGAACAATCGTATAAAAATGACAGATTCGAAATTCAAATGTAATATTTTTTTATAATTAAGTGTAACAGTATTTATGGCCAGACTAAGTATATATCAAGTCATATTTAATGTTAAAATCTCTTATAGAAAGCGAGAATTTACGAAAAATAATCCCGAGATTACTACATGGAAACGGCTAAAATGTTACCAGTATTGCCCACTCAAACGAAATAAAACGCCTTTAAGCCTTTATAGCTTAGCGTCATTGCCCCAGTTCAATAGTTCTAACAACGTCTACTGGCACCTTTGAGGTCTGTAAATCAAATTAAACCTTATTCTGGCAAGACTGCCAAGATCACTCGCCAAGTATTCCGGTAAACCAAGGAGATATTAGATTCTAATAGCGATTCGAATAACTACAATATCAATTTGTGTGGCAGAACTTTAGTTGCTTTAATTTAAATTTGAAATCTTGATCTCCAAAATATGATTAAAAATATTACAACTGTCTCACAAGAACTATTACTACCAGTCCTTTAAACACCGCCCCACTGCTGGACAGCGGCCTCTACTACTGAGAGGATTAAGCCTTTAGGTAGTCCACAACGCTAGCCCAGTGCGCGTGGGCTGACTTTACATGCGGAGATTTCGTCAGAATGTTTTCCTTCTCCGATAAAAAACAACCACCACAACTGTCTCACAAAGACGACGTAAAATTTGCTTTTCCTGTCAGTATAGTGAAATATAAGCTGAATAATTCATTACATGTTTAGTAACTAGATAATTTCATCCACGAACACGCGCCCCACTCCTTTAAGTTTTCGTTTACAGTGTGCGTGAAGAGCATGAGTCCACACACACTACGATGAATAGCGATCAATCCCCATACCTCGCGACACCCCTCTTCAAAAAGTGGTGGGGCGCGCTTTTGTGGAGGAAATAACACATATATTCGTAACGTAAAAGGCGTCTTTATGGAACCGATTTTAGTTTACAATATACTGTATTTGGCGAAGATCAAACGAAGACCTTGACAAGTTAAACCTTTGTGCTAAACATTCTTGTTACACATCACATCGTGAATGATCAAACGGAACGTATTTAGGTATTTTGGTAGTCTGTAAATAAAACCTTTTGGGTAACAAGCGGAGGTCACTATTGCGTAATATTGATTAGTCTGGGTGGCGAATGCCAAGAATTACTTTACTGTATTTTATACGTTGAATTGAGAATTAAATTTGACATTTAAGGAAACGGCAACTGGGTTTAATTTAATTTAAATTACATATTGTTATGTTATATACGATTCGAAAAGGTGGAGGTGTTGGGTTTCATACCAATATGACATCATCTGTAGTAGTTTCTTGGTTCAGTGTTTTATCGGAAGCATTAATAGATAACTAGGCCATTGTATCACAAAGAAACCTATGTGAAGTAGTAGCTTTGATAAAGTTAACGAAATTCAATATCGTATAACATAATTATATAAGGTAAGGATTGTTATAATGTGTTATATAATGCCTAGTGGCTGTTAGTTGATTATTTAATCAAATAAAATAAGAGTACCATCTCAACCCTCATTTCTTTCCATAAAGGTCGTCAAACTAAACTGTCCCGCCGCAAATTTTTCAGTCTCTCTCTTACCATCAGATGATCATTTACAAACCTTATAAAAACACGTTCCTAAATTAACATAACCTTGATGTATAGTTTACCTCAATAAAAATTCAAATGTAGGTAATAGTGATATTGTTTAACCACGCGTTTCTAATGACTAATGAGCTTTGGACGCCCTTCGACCTTCACCTTACCAGACTTGCCTTGATAAGGAGCAGGCACTCCGCCAAGAGATCAGTAACGTAATGGGAACTTGTTTATCTTTCTTTCAGAATGTACAAGGCCATAACATAAGGATCCATCAGTTGACTTTAATCTATAAGTACATGTAATATACAGTAGAACACGGTTCTTTTGAACATTGAAAGAAAATGAGAAAAAAGAAAGGGAATGACTGAAGAAGGTTAATGGAATATTTATTTATATACTATTTATACACACTACATGTTTCAAATAATTTTATTTATAAGAGAAAATAAAGAAACCGTATCAATTTTTATAAAGTCAAAATCATTGAGTATTCTATGTCTGTTGTTAAAACTCTGTTGAGTAACATTTAGCAAAAATGTATGGACTTAATTATTTATTTTTTAGTACAGGAATAATTCATAACTATTATACATGTATTGATATCAAATATAACATAATATATGTAAGTAGTTAAACGAAAGTTCCAATATATGTTAAAACAACAGATATTTTAAAATGGGTCGGACAATTGTTCCCGTGAGATCGTTAACGACACTCATTGTTCTAGTTTAAAGCCCGCGAAATTGTTTTTGTTATTTTAATAAATAACTATTGACATGTTTAATCAGTGGTTTACATTTCTCTGTTTAAAATACTACTTCTGTTTATGTGTTATTTAAGTTATAATGACCTGTAAAACATAAATAAATTTATCTTAATTTCAATACGAGGAATTCAATACATCACCCTTATTAAAAACTTGGTTAAAGAGAAAAGCTAATAACAAGTAATGTGCGACATTGTCATTCCGACCTTTTGAAGTTTTGAGTGAAATTAGAGAAATCTGGGTGAAAGTTGACATGGTCACCTAGTTTTCACATCTAAGTAAACAATTATCTTGCTAGCTGTCCGCTTGGAAGTCTTAGTCCTGCGGGAACATAAATCAATTAAGCACATTATAGCATCAAAAAGATATAACTATCCAAAAAAATTCGTAAATTCAAGAACAATTACACAAATGCATTATAATAGGTACTTAGTTTAAATGGAAAATATTATAGAATTCTAGAGTTGAGTGATATGAAAATCTCATTTCGCTCTCAGAACTCATTCTGCCATCTCAGCTTAAACTGCTCCAGTAAATATTCTTAAGATGTTGAACAATATGGCCAAGTTATGGTTATTGGAACGTTATATCATTGCATTAAAACATTTTAGACACAAGATACGTAGGTTCGTATAAACGATGTCCAATTTGAAAAAAAAAATACTAATATTTCCCAATATGACCATACAGGGTCATTTTGATATTGCGTTACTTAATGAAACAACATAGTAATCGTATCGAAAATAACACTTTACAATAACTTATTCGAACCGTAAATGTAAAAAAAAGTGTCAATTTCGAACAAAATCATAATCAATAAATAATAATTTTAATTTTACACGCCCTAAGGCCACAACTACTACAGGATAAAAGTCCCGCCTTGTATTTCCCTGAGATAATCGAAGAATCGAACTATATCTTTCATTATCTGTTTTCGTGATTCTTCAATTTTATGTTTAATATCTATTAGTCCACGGAGCTGAATAATAAGCCATGTTAGCTTACATGTAATAATATTAGAAATATCTATAAACGTAGGAGGTGCAATATAAAGTCTATCTTTAATTATATCTTTGATTTGTTCCAATAATAAATACTCACACAGAAAATTCCAAAAACGCTAGTTTGCAAATATACTACAAGGATCTAACAGCCAATTTCGATAATAAATGGTCTATTTCTAATAGAGCAAGCGATTATCTCTAGTTAAATATACAACAAGGCAAGTATAACTTTTCACACGTACAATCTGTCGCGGCGTAACTGGCGTACGTCCAAAGACCGCTGGACATTAAATAATATATCCGCCTCATTGGAAATGTGTACAGGCTCGGCTGTCCTGAGTTCGAAACTCCTGCAATCACAATTTGTGTTTTTTTTATTCAAAATAACGAACATAGATTCGGTTTGATAACTGTTCGCCAGCAAACTAACGACTTAAGCGTTGCACCGATACCTACTTACATCTTAGAAAACACAAAACACCATATCCTGTTGATAAAACATATCCTTCTTTATTTTTACTTTTGTATACAAATAAATTATCATTGCTTTGAAGAATGCCGAAGACGGGAGGGCTTAGAAACTGCTCCGCGTCGACTCCGTCTAAACGTTTACAAAGAGACAAGACCTTCATCGATGAAAATACTATGCAGAAAAAAGAAGATTTATTTATTTAATAAAGTCCTGCAACAGCATACATATCCTTAAGTCTAGAAAACTTTGTATGTAAACAATTGGCTAATATGCATGGTAGTTACAGGCATACTGAATATTTGCAAAATAATTATCATAATAAGCATATTTATGAGTATGTATATAAAAACGAATGGAAATTACATTAGGCAACAGTGACGAAGGGTGGAATTTTACGGAAGAGAACCTGACACAAGTTATATGTACTAATAATATATATAAATGCGACTTGCAAATCGTTCTAATGATATTTAGATTTTACATCAATTACGAAAGGGAAGCCGGCAAGAATCGGCTTATATGGACCCTTCGCCACTGTTAGGCAAACATTTTTGAAAAAAAAAATGTATATGAAAGAAGTCCTCAACCAAGTTGGGCGTCCTGCATCAATCGTTGCTTACTAAATAGACCAACCTACATTCCTCCACTTACTCGATGTAATCTGTTATCGCTGGACTCAACAAGCTAATAGTGTCCCCGTGATGGATTGTGCTCGTAAATAAGGCGTGTCTAGATTTATTGTGGTTATTTGAGGAAAATTGGCTTCTGTTTAAAAGAAAATAGGGGCGGATGGAAAGGTTATTTATGTGTACATTGATGTTTGAAATTTAATGACATTTGTAGTGCCTACGGTGCCCATAACACAAGTTAATTCTTATCATGGGCAGGGGGGTTACTAATTGCTTTGTCCTGTTCTGTATGTCAATGTGGTCTTTATAGTGCATTACTTTACATGTATTTTGTTTTTGCGGAAATAAACTTATTATTATAGTATTATTATCTCTTTTTTCTACTTATAATGTAATATCTACTTACCAATACTTTGGTAAGTAGATATTTTGCTTTTTTATTTGGCTTTGTTACTTCATTAATATCATCTTTGTGATCTAAAAAAATAAAAATGCTTTATTCATCGCGTAGGCGAACATAGTTGCACTTATAAGTCAAGGTACATAAAATAAATGAAACAATATAAAGTCAACAAAAAGGCCAGGTCGGGCTGGCAGGAAAGAAGGAATAAAAAATAAAAAATTTACTTAGCATACGCTTATCCATGTGTTCAAAATAATAACAAGAAAGCCAGACAAGTTACGTACAAAATACGTCTTTTAGCTTTTTAAGTACATATTTATCAGATTTTTGATGTGCTATAAAACATTTCTTCTTTCCAAATTTCATGATTCTAGATCATTGGACGGTACCCTATAAGTTTTGATCTTATGAAATCGCAAAATATGCGACAAAAACTGCCACAACTTGTGATCGCGTTGACTTAAAAATAAGAAAGAGTTTTATAAAAAGCAGACATTGGAAAATGACGAAACACTTGGGTATGTTTTAAGCAATTTGAACTTTGCAATATGTTCCTCCCTCACTTGAAAGAAACATTACATATTATCGCCTTATGTTTTCTAAAAATAAAGATAGTCTTCCTCTTTGATGCAAATTTTAGCTCGTGTGGTTATTTTGTATCTAGCGTTGAGTCTTTGAACAAAGAAAAATACGTATTTTAATACTATCACGGTTTTACATAAATTTTGTATTAAAATTATTTTACAAAATATACTTTGAGTATAAATGAATGAAGCGGCGATAGCCTAGTTGGGTGTGGAACGGACTGCCAAGACGAATGTCCGCAGGTTCAAATCGCAAGGGCACATACCATTGACTTTTCTAAAATCATGTGTGTATTCTTTGTGAATTTATCGTTCGCTTTAACGGTGAAGGAAACCATCGTGAGGAAACCTGCACATCTGAGAAGTTCTCTATAGGAATTTCGAAGGTGTGTGAAGTCTAATCCGCACTAGGCCAGCGTGGTGGACTAAGGCCTAATCCCTCTCAGTAGTAGAGGAGGCCCGTGCTCAGCAGTGGGCAAGTATATAATACAGGGCTGATATTATTATTATTATTATTATAAATGAATATATATAAAAATGAATACATCATATAGTAAACCTATACCTAATAATATAATGGTGCATTTGTATACGCCGTTTCTCGTACGATAAAAAATAGTCAATCAAGTATAATAAACCCAACTCGTGGGTTTTGATTGAACGCGTTGATATTAGTATTTGGTCGTAATTGTATTGTTGTACAGCGACGCCATAGAATCCGACGCTGCATGCAATTGACATTATCATTTGCACGCGATCACTTCATACATAAATTTATGATTTTCGATTATGACGTATAGATGACCATGCCATATTAATAGTGACAAACGCATTTAATTGTCTTTTTGATGTACATACTCTAAAACTGCACGAGAAATACGCGAAAATTTCAAAATAGTAATCAACCTCCTGGGTTTGATTTAGTAATTTATTGACAAAATTTTGAGGCTTCATACATAATAAATAGACATTTTTGGTATTAATCACTCATGTAATACCATGTTAATTTTTTCCGTAACAAATACTAATATACTTCAATGTATATGTCATTTCCAAAGATTTACAATAAATTACGTGACAATCAATGCTATAAAATATTCATACAAAACACTTACAGTGAATTGACGGAGGGGCTACCGTCAGATCGATACGCTGGCAACATTTCCCGGTATCCGGTCGATAATTATGGCACGTTGTTAATTCCATTGTAGAGATATAAGTCTGTAGAATTACAGCTTTATTATCTGACTAATAGAGGGTATATTTGTTGTATGAATGTTTTACCGCGACGTTCCTTATATAAATATTTTTGAGTCAGGGAAGCAACAGTGATTAATTTTAGAATCTTTAGTGGTTAAACCCCAGTTATTTAATATTATTTAATTGATTTTGCTGTTTATTATTACAGATTTCCTTTTAATTTTTGTGTTTTCCTGTAAATATTTAAATGTAATGATTGAAGAAATCAACTCCAACCTATCTTATAGGGGTTTTAACAAATGTTTTGGAGTGAACGTATTGTCAGAAGCATTTTTACGAAAATTATCTACATAATCAGCAGTGACGAAGGGTCCATATAACTCGATTCCTGCCGGCTTCCCTTTTTATAATATTAAAGCAAACTATTAAAATAAAATATGTTATTAATGACAAACAAAAAGAAATTATAGCATAGAGGACTAAACTTACTTCGGTCAGCTTATCTTTTCAAAATTTCACTCTTCGCTACTGATATCCAGATGGATATAAATAACACATCTGAACAGGCCGTTATGTATATTGTTTTAATAACAGATCATAATATAATATAAAAACTTTTATATGCAAATTGTTCTAGTAATGTAAAGCTCTCAAATTAATACAAACTAGAACAAATGATGTTAAAATAATATACAACGAGCAATATTATTAACGAGTCTGAGTATTTGAAATGTAATACTTTTGTAATTTCTTTGAGTTAAATTAAAACTAATTACGCTGTATGTATTACTATGAATTTAAAATTTATTACAAAGTATATTACTAATTATTTTGAAAGCTTAGGTGAAGATAATTTTCATTTTTTTTGCAACAAGCAAAATTTTATTTTAACTGTAACGTGTGTCCGTCTGTGGTATCATAGTTCCCAAACGGGTGAAGTGATTTTGATTTTAGCATAATGTGTTGTAGTTTGCGCCACATCACATTGCATGCATCTTCTATATTGAAGGAGCCCGTCACATTTTTAATTGTAACAATGCTATAACATTGTTTTTATTATATGTCGTGTATCCTTCGTTGGTGGTCCTTAAATAAATAAATAAATCACAACATTATGCTAAGTGGTCACTTGCCAGTCAACGCCACGATGTAATTTTTTTAAATATTTGTTATTGCTGTTCATTATGTTTGTTTATGGTGCTTCTGTGATTAATAAATCGTTGTTCTTTCTTGCAACGTTTGTTACCGCCTGTTAAAATCTTAGATCATCTAGAAAGGACGCGTCACGTTATTACCTCGATTAAATTCTGACAATATTAGTTCAAGTAGTATATGGAAGCTGCAACTAACATACCGTTTTGTATCGTTTGGAATTCACACATAAATAAACCTTATACATATGGCTGTTTTACTACGCACACTACTATTGTATTTATAAATGTGTGCATATGCGTATGACCTTATACTTTTGCAGAAACGAAAGATAATACAAGGCACTTTTGTATATTGTCAATCCTTATTTTAAAAAAAGGGTGATAATATATATTTACTTATACTTTAAATACAGAGAAGTATATAGGAAGACTTAATGCCAGAGGCATAATAATAAATGTTACTAACCATCACACTCACTCTGTCCATAAAATGATCTTCAAAATGACTCTACCTTTCAAAAAGTTTATATATCTCAATTTTGGTATGTAACTAAATAATTTACACAGCCATTTCGGTTTAACTTGAAAACAATAGTAACACACAGTTAATAATAAGCCAAGACAGTTTATGTGATTTATTGCATTTGTGATCCCATAAAAACATTTAATACTGCTGGGAGCCTCACCCGTCACATCTAATCTCTTGGATGAAATAGTGCCGGCTGTGTGCAGGTATAACCTATCTGCGAAATATAATTTATATATTACTTATACAATTACTACTAATATTTATAACTTAATATGTTACAGATTCTTTAATTGAATTATGTGGTGCACTGCAGTGCCTAAATGAAATGCATTATAAATTTTAATAATTAATTGAAGCCATATTTATTGTAGCTACAAATATAAATAATAATACCAGCTCAGTATTATATACTGTCCCACTGTTGGACACCGGCCTCCTCTACTACTGAATGCGGTTAGGACTTAGTCTGCCACGCTGGCTTAGTGCGGATTGGCAAACTTCACATACCCTTTTCAAAATTCTTTATATAAGAATTTTGAAATATGTGATTACTTTATATTTAATTTACCCTTAAATATTACTCTATAGCCAATTCAAAAAGAGAGTCCCGTTTAAGAACAGACAGCAAGCTCTCAATAGGGTATTAATTTAATTAAAATAGACAGTAATTTTACAACATCAATAATTTGATTTAGAGTACCTAATATAATGTCCATTAAAAATAACTCCTCTAGTTTGCTCTACATAATTACACAAATATTTAAACCAGGTTAAACACATCTGGTTAAAGACGGACGCGACGTACATTTATTGTGTATGAAAATATCGTTACACACATTTGGCACCCCGGCTGTGAAAGTGTGAATATCAGAGTGTCATCGCAGTCACTAACCAGGCGGATAATTAGAAGTAGCTGGCATTTACACTCGTTTATAGGGTTCAAAATTCTAAAGATGCCAAATGAACTCTGTTACTAGGCCGTCTGTCCATTTGACCTTTAAAGGGCTCTATCTTTCGAACCGTGAAAGCCGTTGGAAGATTCGCAGAATATATTATGGTGAATATTTGAACAAATAATAAAATTAATATTCCAATTGTTTGTTATGTTTCTTCGAATTGCATTTAAATGTTTTTAATACTGCAGTTTATACGCTTGCTTTTTTAAGAATAAATTTGTTACAAATATTACTAAAAGACGCGTACTGATCAAATTTATTATGACACTATTCTGAAATAAAATTAAAGATTAATTATTTAAAATCTAGATGAAGGTTCTCGCATACAGGATCAACTTCTATTTTTATAAATCACGGCTAAGAACGATTCAAAAATATATGTTATCTATTCTTCCTTTCGATATAAACAATACTTTACGAATACCTATATATTTATTTATTCTAATATTCTTTGGTTTTTCTTCTTCAACTAAGTACTCCTCGTAATTACTCTGATATAAGTTATGATGAAGCAAAATAGCTTTATATACAATTTCTAGCACAAGATGTTGTTCTAACATGTACCAAAAAATTGTCTAAAACAAAGTATATTGCACGTAACTATAGGGAGGTAATTTCATGTGATTTCAACGCCATCTAACGAAAAAAAATCGCGACGGAGAGGGCTGAGGTTTAAAATTAATATTCTCTAATACACAGAAAGCTAATTAGAATAACATATTCCATTAGTTATTTCTCGCCAACAGTTTCTATTACCGAAGTTATTGAAATACGTTCACAGCGTCATCGCGCGTCCGTTGGACCAACTCCAACTCGTAAACTAACAACCAACAATACTTTTGTTAGGAAAATGTGATGTTCGGAATATAGGTATATATTCAGTTAATGAAGAATAATGTAGGTATACTCATGTTTAAAAGGGTAAGTAGGCCATATGCTTCTTTGAGATATCCGATCTCTGAAAATGTAAATAGATATTATATATACATTTTTATAATTTTTCTTTGCGATATGAAGAGATTCTTTTATTTTGTACACAACACTATTATATCATAAATAAATAAACGGCTTGTATGTAAAGTTTCTGTTTAAAAAACGCAAATAATCTTCAACCTGTTCGGAAATCGAACTTAGGTTCAGGTTTACATTTTATTTACGTTCTGGCTACACTATTAGAGCTATTGACAGTATAATGTAGTTAATAGAACGTTAATTATATGTGCGCCGCACTCTGACAGCTACAAATTACTTCGTCAAACAGCCGTAGCCGAATAACTTTGGTGTTCTAACTACACGCTGAAACATAATGTAATAACAAAATAATTATCACAAATATTTAGATATATACATATACGATTCACGTCCGGGTTGGGTAAAAAGTGATTTTTTAAGTTTTGTGATCAGTAGCAGCGTAGATTCATAGCAGGTGAAATGTGGATGACAAGTGTGACTCCTGCACTAACATAAACTTTATATCATGATTACTAGAAATAAAAACCGTATTGAAATGTTCATAACAACCTACTCAAATTAATCAAAAGAACACTTGTTTGTTGAGTACCAAGACGTAAGGGAAAACAATAAAAAACCATTACGTAATATACCTAGAGGTTGACCCGCTGCGAAAAACAATTTATGTTTCCACATTTGTTTGACTTTATTGTTTTTCTTGATTAATTATTATTGTTTCTGTATTATGTTGTAAATATTTCATATAGTAATGTAGGCATGTATACTGGTATTGTAGCATCGTGTAGGTTGCCGCCAATGTAGAGGAAAGAAGAAGAGAAACATAATGATTGAGTTCTATGGAAGGAGATGATCTCCGGTCAAGCAGATGTTGCGCCTGACCAGAGCCCCACACATCACATTGTGTTCACCATGTAATTATGGCATGGTATATAATGAGACACGAGATGATTTTTAGTCTGATTTATTCTATGTACAAATAGTGCTTATATACTAATGTGGTACGCGACGCACGTAACATGATTTATCTAAGTACGTGAAATTAGGGGCGACGTTACCGCTACTTTATTCAAATATGGACAGATCAAGGAGAATAAAGTAACCTTTTTTTCTTAGATTACTATATTATTACCTAGTGACTACCAGTTGTAATTAGCCGGTTTTTTGAAATAATATGCATGAATCGCCTCAGATTTGCCACTGATATGTCATGTACCTCTACGTGAAGGATATATGGAGGGGAAAGTCGAATTTTAGGTCACGGTCGATTAATGGCTTAGTAAAGGGTGAAAATGTCTTCTTTGTTACTTCAGTATCGGTGTTAGGGATATAGTTTAATTTTACCTCTAGGGTTTCTCTGGCTTTGAGTTTTCGTATATTTAAAAATGATTGTAAGGAAATTCATTTCCAAATAAAACGAATGTTTTTAGTTCATTATTGTTCATTTTAGTTTCGTGGCGTGCAATAATATTTAATTTCCAACTTTTACACCGTGATTATATTTTTTAAATTTTGTTTTATATTTCTTTTTATAAAACTATGTAAGTGCGGATTTACCAAAAGTTTTTAAAGCCATGCAAAAGATGAAATAAAGAAAGGAAGGTGTCACAATATTTTTTTTAATTTATTACCAAATATTTTTTTACGAATAAGTACAATTTGTTGGAGTGAGTTTCATAAATTCATCTAGCTTCATAGCTAGTTATCAATGCTTGTTACTCATCCTTATATCTGATAGTAGTAGCCGAGTGAACGTATCACTGGGTTTGCCCATTATGTCTAGGATTAAACACAAAGCGAAACAAGGTTGTTTGCAACTGGGACAAGGATATCTAAAATGTTGAACCTTGGCTTAAATTGTTGCTGGGTAAGATAAATAAATGGCGCTCCACAGCTATGTTTAGTCAAGTAATTATAAATATTTAGTTGCGAATTTTAGAAACTGCGTTCTGGAAAAATAAACCTTTCTTTCTTCTATAAAAATATTATATTAAATAAACACGTTACGCCTTTATTTCTAAATGGGTACATAGGTGCAAACAGGGCATATACTTATCACCCTTTGTAAAAAAAATATTAGTTTGCAATTAACAAAATGACTGCTCCAGTATGGTAATCGGTGACGAATCATTTGTAAAATTAAAGATCATAGGTTCAATCTCGACACTGAGACGAACGATTTGCAAATATTTGTTCAAAGTCTGAGTATAGTGAGGCCTAACATCCATTAAGTGAAATTAAACAAAAAATAAAATAGGATCACAAAAAGTTTTTAAGAAATTACGAGAAATAGTCACGTTACATTTTATGCCAACCTGTTCGGGTCATCCTTTCACTGGTACAAATTGAGGGCGACCTTTCAAGTCTCTTCTTAGAATATTGTAAGGAAACTCATCAGCAGCCTGTTTGGGTCCAGTGCTAGGGTTAGGGTAGTTAAACTAGCTCTAACTAAGCTCGGTTGGCTTTATACCAATTCTAGTTAGAGTTAAATGTGCTCTGGTTATATATTTATTACTTTAAATTTGTAATCAAAGTATTTCGTGTAAATACACAATCAACATATTGTTTTATAATTTAATAGCATATTTAAAACCCTTTAGGAACCTGCTGTCGGTTTTAAATTTGTCTTTCGCCTCTGTTCTGAAATCTGTAACTCTACATAATACTACTCTCTATACATACTACTCTACATACTACATACTACTACATACACTTTAATAACTTTTTACTCTACTCTACATACTACTACATACGCTTCAATAACTTTTAGAAGCACAGTAAAGCTATTTGTCTGTAAGTGTCCGAAGGCTGTGTAAGCGTCGGTCGCCGTCCTTATCTGCTTCCGCAAGATTAGTGTAGCGACAAACGGCACGCGGCCGGAAGTCCGACTAAGGACTAAGCTTGTTGTCAATAAGCTTGGCGATTTTTTTTCTAACCGTGGTATGAATGAAAACAATGTGTGTAATATTCAGTTCATATGTTTTCGTACCTTTTGATGTTTTTATATATCCAATAGAAATAAATTGGTGACGATGGTAAGCATTACAACAGCCTAAACAGTAGTTACAGACCCCCCCCCCGCCGCCGCGCTTCCCAACTTTAAACTACAAAACGTTGTATGGCACTGCACTGTTATTTTTACCCTACGAATTGCAGTCTCATAATGACATTTTCAATATTAAAAGCAGAACACAATTGCTTGTATCCTGCTGTTCAATAAGAGACTGATATGTCGCTTAATATATATTTAAATAACGCCCTCATTACATTTAATGAGTCATTGTAATTTATTAATAAAACTCCGAAAGTCCATAATTACATAAATTTGTCAAACACGCGGCCAAGTATAACAACGTTAGATACAAACGGCGATAACTGATGGAAATAAGGTCGTGGAACTCAACTTTACGGTCAGTAGGGCTTCCACCAAGGTCGCTCCGGGTTAGGGTTGCAAACCTTGCGAATTTTATAACATTATACGAATTTATATTTATCAAAGTCGTGTCATTCCAAATTTAAAAAAAATATCATTGAATCACGAATTGTTTTCGAAGTACACACACAAATTCGCGACTTATATCCCCGAAAGGATAGGCAGAGGCGCAACTACTGCATACACTTTTCGCTGTGGGTATTCCGTCCCATGATGCGATAGGGGGCGAGCTTATCGCCATTTCAGGCACAAATTCCAGACTCCGGGCTGATACTGAGTAGAAAATCTCAATATCATTGCCAACCCCGGCGATGGAACCCGAGCCCTCAGTCGGTCATGCCGTATTATAACTACACACTGAAACAGTGATATACTATATTTAAAAGAATAAGGAATTGTAAATGGCCATAATATTTTTAATTCTATTTATTTAGTAACAAAATCACGTATTTTTGTTACTTTAACTGAACACAATTCCAGTTTTTTAGAATATGATATAACAACATTAGCCCCACCCCCAAAAGGCGTTGGAGGTTACCCAGTCAAGGCTGTACACGATGCTATTCAAAATTGAGTGTACAATACACTCATAACTTTTATTATAATGGAAATAAAGTTTATAATCCAATACGATCCAATTATATATACTAAAACTTTTATCAAAATTTAATACGCATAACGTATTGATATAAAATATCATTAGTAGATCACTTTTATACGTAATAAAATTAAAGATAAATTAATGGTATTATTTATAAGCGTTCTTTTTATTAACTCTAATAAAATAAATCTTACGTGAAAAAACTCATTTTAATAAATCGAGCTTAAGGCGAAAATTCTGATACAACCCGATCTCAAGTCACCCCTGTAACCTTTTGTACGATAAAGTTCATTACAATTCCACAGCTTCCCTACGAACGATTTCGTAGCAAAGTAGAGCCTACGGTGCGTAACAGGCTACGCGTGTACGTGCTACGAATGTGCTATGTACGACGTAGTTTAAATGGAGTAGTTTTTCTATTGAGCTTTAAAGGCATTTTTGTCTGTATAATAAATATTTTATACTTTTTACTTTTATAACCTTAAACGTAGTTCTTTCGGTTATGTGAATCCGTAATCCAAGACGAGTAGTAATCGACTAGCGTACAAATATTAAAGCCACCTATTACAGTGGTATATAATTGCCAGGTATGAGGTGCCTTGTTACGCACTTTCCAATTTTAAGTTTTGGATAGCGTTACTGCTATTTATGGATATCGAACACGTGGCGATAACAGTTTGTCTATAATTAACGGATTGTAATATGAAAAGGTAGAACCAGGAAAAATATGATAATGATATTCTTTTTGTATTTTTATATACCATAGATCTTCACAATATTTTTTTACAATCAAACTAGTCTAGTAAGTAAAAAAAAATATGTTTGTCCTTTAAATTTATTATAAATACATAATAATATTTTGATGCAAACGTCGATGAGTCGAGGGACCTCTAAAGAGGTATTTTCATCCCCTCAGCCTGACGTTCGGCCCCCCAACAGTTAGGTTTTATAATTAGTGTGTTAACATTAATTATAATGACCATCACTGGTTAATTACTATACTTTAATATGTACTTTTATTAATATACAACACATAATTGGACAACACCGTTAAATAAAGGAAATTCATAATAATTTGGAAACAAACTCATATCTCGTTATAATTAATGGCCACCGCACATGCTAACCGAATATTAATGTGTCCAACGAATAAGGGCGTAACAGGCACTTCGCAACGTATTTAGTCACTACTTTCTATCAAGTAGAAAAGCGCTTGTGTTTCGGAATGAAGGACATTGCAGCCAGTGTAATTATTGGGCATTATGAGAATTAACATCTGTCTGAAATTAGCTAGTTTCAGTACCATTCAAAGCTTTGTTTTGCATGCATTTTGTAATGAAAAGCGTAAGTGACCGATGTTTACGTTTAGAAGTTTATTTTCTGATAATTCGTCTAAATTCTATACCAGGTTTAAGAATGTGCTATATACGTTAATATTATTTAGACTCGCAAGTAATTAAACAAAAGAGTCTATACACACACGCATGTCCAATATGCATTTTGCTACATTGCTTCATAACTGCGTGAGAATGAATTAATTGACGTTGTCCAACCCACGGGTCTAACCTAATCAATTCAACACTATCACAGCACACAATGAGACGTCGACATACGGTAATAGGGTTTGTTGGATGACATACACCTGTCAATAGACAATAACGTCGCACTGTGTGTTGACGTAAGCGACAACTAGCGACATCTACCGATCATGTTCCCACGACACAGCCTGGCGAGACGCCAACGTGCTGCCGATACGCCCTCCCGGCGCGATGTAATTGTGTTATCTATTGAGATTTAATTTTTATTTACTATATCAAGCCAACGGCAATTTCTACTTCCAATTTAGCTTCATGGTGAAGTACACCCAGTATTTAACGCCAAAGTGAATTGAAAACGTATTGCGTTTAAAAATGAATGAATTTAATTAAAATGCGCCGACGGCGTACATTTATTAATTATAAAAATGCAGAAAGTATTTTGCTCTCGGCGGAACGGAATGGGTTTTGAAACGCGTGCACCAGTTGTGTACACTTGTGTGCGTTAAATGTTTTCGTGTAGTTTTTTAAGTTTCAATCTTTTAGCAACATTTTCATGTAGAGCTTCCGGATCTAAATAGAGCTTAATTTTTTTAATAATGAAAATACAACCGCTAAACAACGACTATTAATTTTTACCACAATATAATTTCCTTACAACATTTCTAAAGCAGTATTGTCGAAACGAGATTCGAAGCTCGACGGAATGTGAATGCATTTGTAAAACTTGTTTGCCCCTTCGCGTATGATGCCTTAAGCTTATCGATGATCATCGACGATCACAACAAATATTTTTTACCAGAAACAAACATATTACATATTATGCACTTTAGACAACAAAATACTGAACTATCTAATAATCGGGACTTTATCTCTTAAAAAACTCTCTAATAGCTATTATTTTAGCTGTTATCGTTATTTTTTTAACTAAGACTAATAATAATTCTCGTTTGAAAAAAACCGCCATTTCACAAAAATGAGATATTTTCATGAAGGATAAATTTTCTTAGCAAGTACTAATCTCCAAGTATGAGAATCATCAGATCGTGAAAAAGCTTAAAATGCTGACGCTACACGACCTTGCTTCTAAGCATAATCGTCGTTTTTTAGGGAGAGATGTAGATTTTAATCTTGTTAGGATATTATCTACATGTAACGCTCTACAACACAATTTAAAAATAAAAATTAAGAATCGTATTAACAGCTTTAAAACTGTCCTAAGTTTTTAGACTATTTAAAAACGTCATTAGGTATTTTTATGCATAATTAATTATTTTGTGATTGTAGAAGAATGTTTCTTTGAAAATAGCATTAAATAAAATGATGACTACCTATAGAAATACTCTTGAACATTACATATACACATTGCAAAACATTTTTAAATAATAAAGATATATTAAGCCGCCGCGACAAAATCTGGATGAACGAAATCCAATTTCCTTTGCGTTTTATTTACCAAACAGGAAGCTCAATGTTCCTATGACATAGGATCTTGTTCTGCACGACTACTCTCAAAGTTGCTCAAATTCCGTTCCTCGACAAATATGTTCAGTGCCTTTAGTCTATTCATTAAGGTGAGTCGTTTACTTTGCCTCTGTTGACTCTGACGGATTCTGAAAAGTTCGGATTTCAGTACAATGCTTTTACGAAAGTAATGCTTTTTTTATGTAGTATTTTATAGTATATGTAAAATGTAAGTAGTAGTAGTAGGTATGAGACTATCTTCGTTTATATCTGAAATGGTATCAACTATTTAAAAAGCTGATGTAAACTTATGTAAAGCTAATTTTAGACTAGCAAGTTCTCTCAGCAATATATTGCTAATGAACTTCCAGATACGTCAATATAGCCTATCAATAATTGTATAAACATGACTAGCAGCAAGTCCTACAAGCTTCTAAATTTCCAGAAGTCAGCTAGTATCTGTTTCTGTTTTTTTTTCACTTTCTAATTTTCCGAAGTTTATCAAAAAGTGAAATCCACTTCAGTGAAATAAACTCGCGTCTAATACCCGTCATTTCACACCACGAATAGCTAAGCGTATTTATGTATGTCAACATTTAAATGCCAAGTATAAAAGGCTGTTTTTCTAACATAATGTGTAATTGGGCTAAATGCCACGTCGTCCTTTTGTCTGGCCAGCGGTGCGGAATGTGGCATCTTTATAGACTAATTCTGCGGTACTAGCACGGATTACGACTGGCTTGTTGTGGTGACGGCGTCGTAAACGTTTTGTTGTGTCTGCACTTGTTCTCTGAAGTATTACGGTTACGTGTAAGTTGTTTATGTGTTGTAATCTTATGAGATGTATCATGAGAATTGAGTGTTTTGTTTCATAAAATTTTAGTAATAATATTAAATGAACATGATTGAATTAATTGTGTATCTGTTTAGTAACATATTTTTAGTTTATATTTAATTTAGTCGTTACATTGGGTGCGGTGTATGAAGCTTGGTCTCAGGTTCAAATTCCGGGTCGAGATTTTCTGCTCAATATCAGTCCAAAGTCTGGAAATGTGACCGGTAAATGGCCCTTAAACTATTGCATGGGACCTAACTTAGTCAGTGAAATGTAGGTGTTATACTTCTGCCTACATATAAGTGAAGAAGACATTAAGCTATGTATGTTTGTAGTTAATTTGTTCATCAGTGTTTATATTGGAATTAAATACAACAATATAATGAAATTGTCAATTCGGTGGACTCAAGAGTTCCACAAAAGCCGACATACACTGAATAGAAGTTTATGACTTATGGACATCTATAAAACTGCACTTCGGCCTTCTCTTCAAGGATACAGGCGAAGATTTAAAAATAGAAAATAATTTAAAATGACATAACGACAGAGTTTAACCAACAAAGACTAGCTCTTCAAGTTCAACGCTCCATTACCCAAGAAAAATATGAACTTTCTATGAAATCTTAAGTGAATCTTCGGCTAAACATGTTGGCGGTGTCAGCCTAATTGCTTCTCAAGTGTTCGCTGCACTTTAACCCCAACTATAATGCCAATAACGTTAAGTGCATTTTACTTCGGCAAGACTGCCCAAGTTTGGTTCTCAACATAAACAGCGGGAGTAGAGAGCCTGAATATGTTATGAGATAAATGTATTTGGATAATAAAATATTATTATGTTTTTCAGTGAATTTTATGAGGAGATTAGGTGATATGTATAAGGCGAAACGGTTAGTGTAGAATAAAATAAAATAAATACATAATACTTACGTCTCGTATTCAGAACTATGAAAGATGTGTGCTCTCACGGACAAACGGAAAATGTTTTTTGTGGATTAATTATATACCATAGTCTCTGCCTCCCCCTATGGGATTGAGACGTGATATTATGTATGTAGTTATATATAAATTATGATACGTTTATTGAAAACTAAATACACATTTGTGTAACTAGTTGGACTAAGAAAAACTCTTATTTGGGCCTCATGAGAATTTGGATTTATGAAAAACTAGCATTTGTTCGCATTTCCGCATGCGTGAAAAGTTGTTCCAGGATAAAAATTTCGCTTTATACTTTCCTCAAATAAAATGTACCCTATAGAACTTAGGAGTAATGTAGATCCCTATTAGTGAAAAAATATCAAAATCAGTTTAGTAGTTCCTGAGATTAGTTCAAGCCAACTCTTCAGATTTATATATTGATATAGATTTAGTTATCCAAATGGAATTTCATAACATATCTTATTAAAGCCAAAACAGAATTATGTGATTATGTGATCGTATGAACACAAACGCTCTATGTTTGTAATTGAAATACCTAGTATTACAATTGGAATTGTCGTTATCTCTGTAGATGAGAAATTGTAGTTGCTCCATAATTCATTTCTGATTGCCTTTTGATGATCATGTGTTTATCAATTTTGCGTGTTATTTTGCGCGGAAAGATGGTTTAGATCACGTCGGAATTTTGGCACGAGTGGAAAATCTTGGCAACTATAAATAACCATTTTATGTTGATTTTGGAGATATTCCATGCGTAGCGCACCTATTTTCCTTTTTAGGAATAAGAATTATTAGCACAACCATATTACGCCATATTCATTAGATTAGTGAATTCAGTGCATGATAAAAAATATTGTATTTGTACCAATTTTATAGCTTTAAATAATCTTATATTACCTTCAGAAAGTTGTTTTAGTTCTTGCAAACTAAACCCAAACTTACATGTTATGAAAATTAGATAGACTATTTAAAAAAACTTTTGGATCGAAGACACGATACACCAAGTTTATTCGATAAACAAAGCCAAGGATACGTAGACATGCGTCCGGTATAAATCGTGTCCAGTTATCTGAGGATCGCACGCGAGCCTCCGTAACGAGTGGAGTACACGCGTCTCCGGTCTTGCAATATTAATATAGCTCATGGGAAACGTAAACACGTTGATGTACGTACGCAATTAGAAGGTATGGTAATGTCGTGGGCAGTAAATAGATGGCGCTGTTATGTAATTTGCTGATTAGGTTTTATAAATTCATCGGCTTTTGTCTGAATTCAGGGTAAATCCGTTCGGATAAGGAAGCTTGCTTTTCAACTTATCAAATTACACAAAAAGAAAAATGTACTATTACGGAAAGCAGGACACACTACTAAACATACATACACACACAGACATACACGCTTACCTTTCATCCCCAAAGGGGTAGGTAGCGGTGAAAGTGGTGCACCACTTTTCACCGTGCACATTTCGTCCCATGATTGGTTAGGGGGCGAACCTATTAAAATACCGGCACAAATTTTGGAGTCCGGGCTGATACTGAGTAGAAAAATCCAATAACACTGCCCGAACCGGCAATTGAGCCTGACACCTCAGCACTACAGTCGTACTGTGATGGAACTACGTCACCGAAGCAGTCGTTAATGAACACACTTTCGTATTTACAATAATAGTAAGGTTTCGTGAAAATGAAATAAAAACGATGACATGAACTTTATGGGTAAGCTTTATATCAATATATAATCACAGACTCGGCAATAATTTTATAGCATCTGTAACATCTGTTAGTTTTGGAGGACAAGATGGAAAAACAACTTAATGGTTTCCATTTTAGTTCTGATTCCGACTTGTAACTCATAAGGCGATGCAATGAAAACATTTGCTGCATATACAGTGAATAATATAAGAAGTTTTGTTAATAATTCAAATAAAATTATAACGTTACCATAATATTTGAAAATATAATAGTTTGTAAGTTTTTTTTACCAACTAATACTATTTTCAAGAACATTACCGCAATGCTGTGGTGTTACAATGGGTGACAATCTATTTACAGATTAGGGATATAATTCTTATTTAGTTTAATAAGATTACCCGTGCTGCTATCATTCTGAATTCAGTCAGAGAGCAATTGGATAACAACAATGGCAATTATAACAATGCGTCTCATAAATATTGCATCTTTAGATTCTACAATTTATCTTGCAGTACACAATTGAAATACACATTTACAAAAAAAGACATGGATTTTTAAGGAATAAACAGCTGTATCAATTTTGCCTCGCTACTTGAAAAACAAATAAAAATTAAAAGTTTCTAAAGAAATCAATTCCACTAATCGTATTACGTCATAACGAAGTCGGCCTCAATCATCGTTATCTTCGCGAGTTATGTTTGCCAAGTTTGTGGAAAACAAGTCGATATGTCGCGAGATATTACGCTGAGTACAAACAATTGAACTTTCAACAAATTACTTTATTGAATAATTAGAGGCTTCTAGATTTTCAACAGCCATAGTTCCATACTTATAAATGCAAAAATAATGATGTCTGCTATGCTTTTACGGATGACCCACTGAACCAATTTCGATAAAATTTGGTATGGGAATAGTTTCTATCCCAGAAAAATATATATCAGGACTTTTATCTCGAAATAACTTTGTCACGCGAGCGAGCCGCAAACAGAAGCTCGTACCGTATAAAACGATACAATCGTTCCATGGATGAAGAAAACAGCTTCTTTCCTAATCCGAATTGTAATTGACAGCAATTATGATATGTGCGCCAGGTATGGTCCGTGGCGGCCTCTTCGATTAGGTTTAAGAGTATTGTGTGTGTTTACAATTATGTTCAAATTTTATGAGAATTGTGACGACTATTTCAATTGTGTAATTAATTGAGAATAAAATTTTGATTTTCTTCACTGAGTCTTAAAATCAATAAGAAGGAAGAGTGAGAGAGACCAACCATAAAGCCAATACAGAAATTGTTTTGATCAGTTCATAATTGGACTAACATGAAAGAATTTTATTAAATTATATTGCCTAGTTTAAATAGGAAAGCTATGCCCATATCTCTTGGAGAAATATGTTATTTCCACTTCGCCATGACACGAGTACAGTAACAACAAATTACGATATAAATTATGTTTTACAATGTACCTGGGAGTTTGAGTTATATTTTACCGGTTTATATTTCGAAGTGTCTCGTTATTTTGAAGTGTTTCGTCCGCGTTTCACTTACATCACACGATACGAAGAAAAATCGAGACTATCCGGTAAACGGTGACCATTAAAGTTAGCTGCGCATCGTCAAGCGCTTTAAGCTGCGGCTAAGGTTCGTTGCCAAACGATTAAAGCTTGTCTATAGGGTTTTATTATTGTCGTTAGTTGAGAATGTTATAACAGATTGTTAAATAATAGTTATTGCTTGTTCCATGTGTGTTTTTTTTGTCGAGATAAAACTAACTATAAAACTCGGGAGTAATGTAGTTTCCTATTAGTGCAAAAAATTCAAAATCGATTTAGTACTTCCCGAGATTAGTGCGTTCCAACAAACAAACTCCTCAGCTCTATATAATAACTGCACTATACTTTTTATGGTGACTTTAGGTTGTTATCGCTGCTTAAGGTCAATGAATAAATCAAACAAACAAACAAGGCTAGAAATAACATAATTTCATTACAATTGACAATAATACGACAAACAGAACGCAGTTTTAATTTTTATATTTTGCGTTATTGTTCCCTAGTTTACATTCCTGCTTAGAATATTTCGATGCCTTATTTATATAACCTACAATAATTAAACTGAATAATTTAGTGTGGACCTTTCATAAAATTATCGATATTAAATAGATATGAAGAAACTTAGGATATGTAGGTCTAGCTAAAGGAGACGTTAATTCATTGAAAGACATTGTTAAATCATCTATATACATTGTAAATTTATCGTAGTGATATAGCATTTGACTTACTGTTCTTTCTACTGAACTTATATTGATTAAGGACTCACACTTATAATTTATACATACACGAAAATAACATCTTTATACCCCTTCTCTAGTACGGCAAAATACATTGGACCTAATAGTAATAATAGACTGTAATGTTATTCAAACAAGGTTGGTTTACGACAGATTTGTTTTCTTAGACACGGGCGTAGCTCCGCAACGACCTGATGGGTGATTTACGTGGTGTGGTTATCCAGTCAGATAGAAAATGTCACCGGAATCTTCTCACCACCACATTATTCTATCTCCGTGAAATATTTCTTTTCCATGACAATATATTCAACCCACTCCATAAAACGCAAACTTATCAGACGCACCCTACGCTATAAAAAGGGTTGTAAGGAATAAATAATTCTGATAGTGCCGCAATAAAACCTTTTTACAATGTAGAACTCCATACAATGATGGAAAATCTTGGGCACCTATATAGGCGGTGTATACCCAGTGATAACGCACTTCAAACGCAGGTAAAACGTACAGTAACGCTAAGTTGAGTAGTGTAGTGCAAAGTTCTTACAGCAATCGATTAGGCAAGGACTTCCGGATGCATTCACACTAGCAATAATATTTCGACTTTCTGTAAGTGCTGCAAACATCGAGATTTGTAGAAATCTGTTTTCAGTGGAGGTTTACATGATAAAAATTTGTTGCGAAAAGAACGTTGTCTATTTAACAACTCATGTTACCAACTCAGTGCTAAGCGAAGCGTCGACCGGCATTTTTTGTTTTTAGAATATTGTTCCTACGACTGTTTGATGCCAAAATTCATTGAAGCTTTCTTTTTTTTTTTGGTTTCGCGGATAAAGTGCCTTATGACTACCGCCCAGCCTTCATGGGGGCGACTAGGCGGTTATTTTGGGGTCACCGTGCCTTACGACACGGCGTTGAGCCGCGCGGATTTGATAATGACCTTCGGAAGTAAAACAACACACAATCAATATTTATTAACTCGTCAGACGTTCAACAAGTTACTTTAAGTCGAAGGTTAAGTTGCCCGAAACATCTAGCAGCGGTTATACCTTATTCGCCAGATTTAAACTGAAAGCCCGTACATTTATATACTTATTGATTATCCAAAGCATTCTGGCGACTGTTATGAGTTAACCTTTGCCTGTTTTACTTGGTGGATTGACGATTAATAAACTAGAGAGAATAATTTTCAAATGTTGAAGAAAGTGTTTCGAGGTATGAATATTGAGAACAATTTATATTATCGATATATGTATCTATTATTTAAGGTTTTTTAGTACTATAATTATAATTACTTCGACTTCTAGATTTCATTGATGTTATTCAATTTAGGACTAATACTTTGAATTGTGAGGTTTTTTAATTCAACTAGATAATTTTATGACTGTGTATATCAATTCGAAATAAACACGCCAAAATTTCTGGGAAGGGAATCTGTATTCATTTGCCTAACTGGAAATAAAAACGTTACGCTGATATTTTTCTCGGTAGTGGTCGAAAAACTCAGTTTGTTATTTAAAAATGCTTTAAAACAGTGTTTTACTTTTATCACAGATAAGAGCCGGTGGAAAAAATACAATAATACAATATCTTTACAAAAGAAAATAAAAACAGAACACGCCGTTACCCTCGAAGGGGTAGGCAGAGGCCACCTGGGGCACCTACTTTTCGCTGTGGTCATTCCACAGTCCCATTGAACTGTACAGTTTATCCTCACATTAGGCATAAATTCAAGACTTTGGTCTGATCCGGAGAAGAAAAAACCAAATATCAATTTGCCCGACCTAGGATCCAAATTCTTTATAGTTATAGGCTTACTCTCATAAACCAGAAGCACAACCTGCCGCATACGCCACTCAATCTGCACGACTTACAAGAAATATACAACTCAACGACATTTACCAACTCATCCATCCATGAGCTAATGGTATAATTTAATCAGCCCTCTGTATAGGTTAATATTAATTACCCATACCAATTTGATGCTCAATCAGCCGTAGCACCCTACGTAACTCTACCTTCGGGAAGGTCGCGCTAAACCAGTATTACCATATTTAGGTACAGAACAGGTATTACTTAATTTAGAATACTATATTAATGATCAATTAAACCAAAACACACACACTGTTTTTTCAAAATGTTGTATTTTTAGGTTCTGTTTAAAAATGGCAGGTCCTTAAACATTAGAGTTAGGCTTTTATATTTTCCCTGAACATGATAAAACTTATGATTTTTACTATGATTTTTTTAGCGTTGATCAAGTCGTTATGATTATAATAAAATCGGCGAACATACCAGATGCAACTCTGCTTATTCCTTCGAGAATAGAGATGGGAAATTTATATATTAAATAATAATTATTGATGTATATGACTTTGTAGACTCCAACCTTGGAAAGGGTATAGATAATATCAATTTTGTTAGAGTAGCGTAATAACTCTGGCTTTATTGATAAGTATATTGCCTTTACAATATAGGCATGGTGCGTAAAGTAGATTAAGCTGTAAACAAAAAAATTCTATTTCAAAAGATGATACTAAAATGAGACGGTTAATCCCTTTCTAGAACTAAATAATGATGATATTAACCTACATTATTGGTATTGCCACCGTTAAATAATTACCTTGAAACGAATGAAACAACCAATCACATCGATTTACCATCAAAACAAAATAAAAGTTTGTGAAATAGTTAAAACATCTGAACATAGCATAGATTACGAGCCAATGAACTAATTAGTTGACGTGTGAACGGTGTAACATATAAATATCGCACAAGTTCGAGTGAGAAGGAAGTGGGCAATTTTCCAACATGAATTTGATGTTTCGGAAGAACTTCAGCGGGGAGAAGACCCTGGTTAGCAGCGGGGGCGGGGGCAAGGCGCGCGGGGCGCTCGGGGCAGGGAGAAACGCCAAGCGGCGCGACCGAGAGAGATTCAACTGCATGGAAGAACACCATTACAAGACACATATTTTGTTCTCGGCGGTGCCCAGGACTAGCACACAGTACAACGATGGCTCAGGTATGAACATAGAAAGTGTCTTCTTCTTTCAACGCGTTCAGAATATTGCGCGGGAAAACAATGAATTTGCATTCAAGTCGCATCCTGATTGTCATGCCAAGTGCAGTATTATTGTGAAGATTACGATGTGTAATGAAGTGATGTTTACGCTAACTAACAGAGAATTTGGGAATCGCGCCGTCAATACGTCTATAAATAAACACCGTGACAAATTAACAGATCTAAAATACCGGCTTATTGGTAGTTCAATGTATTTCTTGTTTCCCGTAAAAACGCAATTTTAAATAGTGCATAAAATATTAAATTTTTATGTATATTTGTTGGCTTTTCATGTGTTTAGTATATATGTACCATAACCGGTGTAATCCGGTTCACACCGGTATAAAGTTTGGCTGTATGCGAGCGTCCGCAGTCCACACGAGGTTATGTAGTAAACAACTGCACGAAACATTCATTGCTATGTATCAGGTATTTATAATTTTAATATAGGGCACTGGGATAGTGTGCGTCGGGTTATATTCTGACGTTACGAAATGCAATAGCTCAGTTCTTAGAACAATAATGCTGAGTGAAATTGTTTTAATGGGTCTAACGGATACGTATACCATGAAATTGTGTTTATTGTTTTTATGTGAATGTATGCTAAAACTATCAATCTACCTTGTCTTTTTCTACATGAATAGGAAACCCTTTTTAAATACGAACATTTTTTGTACCGACTTGTTTGTAATGCAATCAAAAACATTATTATACTATCACGTAACTTTCTATTTATCGTAGAAAAGATGTTTAAATGTTGGGCTACAATGGGAATATGATTTTTAATTTGTCTCCAAAGGTTCAAAATATCAATAGATAAATAAGCCTCTCAATTTCAGTACTCGCTCTATGTAGAGCTAGACATGCAGATATCGAACCCAAATGAATAAGGTCATTTAATCCTCGTCGCCATTTTGCCCTACATTGTGTTCCTGTGGTAGGAAAAATTCAAAACAGTTAACTGCAACGCAGTTTTGTTATAAATATAATGTATCAAAAAGTTGAAGCGGGGTATAATATTACTGAAACATTTTACACGCCTGATAAATTTTACTCTCCATTGTTTCCACCAAATACCCTATAATTATAATTAGTGAAAATATTTATTTTTTTTTAAATCACAGACTTTTCTAAACATGGTATCCTTTATCAATATACATATAATGAGACTAGACTACTCTATCATCAGAAAGATGCGGGCCGGTGCTCAGCGGGGGCCTGGGTCCCGAGCCGGAGCCGCCGCAGCCGCTGGTGACGCGGGAGCCGTCGGTGTCGCTGCTGCGGTGGGAGCGCCCCGCCACCAACGCCAGCAGCGACCGCCGCCGCGCCCAGCCCGTGTCCCTCGCCACGCTAGAGAAAGACTGCTTCGTCATTCCGGCGCACGCGCTCGAGCGGTTCTTGCCTGATGGCGTGCCCGTGAGTATAATGAATAACAGCTATATTATTTACGCTGGATGAAGGTCGCTTCTAAGGTGTCGTTCAATCTTTAGAGGGGGCCTACGTTCAACTATGGAATTCCAAAGGCTAAACAAGAAGAAGAAAATATATATTACATGTAGGTATACCTATATACCAGCATTTGTTTATTTTCAAATATTGTCCTTTAGCGCCTTTTTAAATGCCATAAATCATAGCGATAATTAAACAATAGTCAAGATACATTTTTATCCTCCGTCAGATGTGGAATAATGTAAAAATTCTTGGTTTTAATATTTGCATACCACATTTTGGAAGCATCACTCACGTCTGCGTTAGAGGTCACACAGGTATTTTTATAACTATGTGCTTTATTCACCTAGACTTATATTACATAAATATAAATTTTGTACCTAATACATACATATTTTTATTCTTTCCAGCTCCCAGTACCACCACCGACACCAGAGAAAGGACTAACGACAAAGACTGGCCAAAACTCATTGAGCATACTAGAGATCGCTGACCCCAAACTGTGTATCCTGGCGCATCTGATGAGCCCACTGGAACCAATAGAGCCAATACTGGAATCTCCTCTCGCCAAACCTTTGATCAAACAGAAGACAGCAGCAAGCGAGCTGTTAAACGAGGTAGCTCAAGCAAACACTGCTGTTGGTGGAATGCTGTTGGCTAATATGGAGAAAAATGCAGAGTTCCCGTTTATATCATACTATGTTATAAATACGACGCAAACTGACCCTTTGTTGTTCTATAATAATATGCGATGTGCTTCGTTGTCGAAGTTTGACCCGAAGACGATAAGGTATTCGGCGGCGCATACCCTGGACCTGTACAGTGAGGTGGCCATGATCTGCCGGCCGCCCTTCAACGATCTTGCTGGTGGGCCCAAGAAGTCACACACACCCACTACGGGATTCATTATTAGTGTTTATAAGGTTTGTACTTTTAAAACTGAATTAAAACCAAATTATTTAAAAAAAGCAGCAATTCGATTTTTATAAGCTTAAAAATATTATTATACTTAATTAGAAGATAATCGTTTCGTTACTTTTAATCTACCGTTGATTTATTTCATCCATTCTTCTACAAACATTATTACTTCGCGAAGAACAAACTGGACCCTATAATCTTCTCTCTAATATCCACGATTTCCCCTTTGTCTCACGAACCAATAGAGGTTATCTCTTCGTCGATTCTTTTATTTTTACTGATCAATTAAGTAAGATATCTTTCGTCCCCATTTCCAGGTGTTCGAAGGCGATGACGGCGAGCGTTTCGAACGCAACTGGCTGTACTGGACTGGCGCCCGGATGCTGTACAGACATCTGCCCCACACAGTGGGCATGCGAAAGATAGCCCTACACAAATCCGTCGCGGCTCACGGGGACAAAATGTACCTTTTAGTTTGCGAGTGTGCCAACCTCATGGACGATTTGTCCGGCGCCGCCATGTTGGTGACAGCGTTAAGGGCGCGGCTGTGTGGCTACACGGGTCTATATCGACCCATACAGACTTTCTAGTAGAGGAACACCGGGCTAGTCGGCCTGGACTGTGTTGTTTTGTAAATGGCTTTTTAGGTTGTTTCATGTGATTTTTTGGATTGTAATAGATGAATGTAATCATGAATAAAGAAAAAATGTATAAAGGTTATTGAATAAACAGGTCATAAAAACGTTATTCAACGTAACATGGAACGTTTATAACCTTTTTCAATTTTTATTTAATTATATGCAACCTAAAAAGTCGTTTCAAAATGGTTACCAACACACGTCACAAACAAAAGGACCAAAACTTAAACGTTTAAGTATATCTATAGTGCGTTACAGTACGTATGAAACGTTTATTGACAAAGTGTTCTTTCGACATTAAGATAAAGTATTATGTAGTGGTCATTTCATTCAGTTCCATCACCAGCATACATGGCCATTGCTATTTACTGAGTATGAGATTATTATTTTGAACTTTTTATTAAATACAAGTATATGTATTGGATAAGCAAGCTAAAGTGGCAGTGGGCAGGGCACATAGCTCACAAAACGGATGGCCGATGGGGCAAGCTTTTGGAGTGGAAGCTACGAATTGGCCAGGCCATGCCAGGCCACAATTCACGGACGTCCATCACGAGGTGGATAAATGACCTCATAAAAGTCGCACGAGGTCACTGGATGCAGGCCGCTTCCTACAGGTCGATCTGCAAATCTTTGGCGGTGGCCCATGTTTAGCAGTGGAAATCCTGCGGCTGATGATGATGATATTTTTGAATAAATGTGATTAATAGATTTAATTTTGTTTGAATTGAATGCATTACTGTTCGATTTATAATTTCGAAGAGGAAGCTTATCCATGGTTACCACAAAAAATTGATTATCCAGTAGAACAAGGATAAATGTAATAACATTATTAGCCCTAAGTTACGTTGTCTCCATACTTCTATTTATGATTATATTAGCAATAAATAATAATGCAACGAATATAATGCAAATAATTACTATCATATTCATAACTGGTGATGGAACACAATTTTCTAATAATTATAAGCTAATAGGTAAATAAATTGATACCTAAAAAACTTACTTTTATCTCTTACTGCACAGTGTCAAATAAACTAACGAGTAGGTTACATCGGCGGTTTACCATTAATAAAAATGATCTAATAACAATTATAGATATGTGGAATGCATAGAATATGTCTTTTAAGGCCATGGCGTGAATGCGTTTTGTATTAAAAAAATATATATTATCAAAAAAATATCTATAGAACATTATTTTTATTATCGACATAACTTATTTTTCACTGAAGGCTTCGACAAAAAAGAAACTTTTATTACTTTAATGTAACATTACGCTGGCGACGAACACATTATAATTACAAAAAAAACTCACATACGGTAAAATGGATTGCAATAAAAATATTTTAGCAAGCAGTATTCCATCTTTAATATATTTTTTCAAGTTTCAAGTAACACATAACTCACACGCAATTTTTTTACTACGTTACATTTTTGCCTCATTTCCTTTTCTCTATTAGGTACAGTTTAGGAAGATATATAAAATATACTTATATGATTTTCCTCTGTGACTATTAAATAAAAAAGCACTTTTCTTACACAAATATACACGCACTTAGGTCTTGCAGCGAGATTTGTTGGGTTTATTGTAGTGATTCTAATAAGGTATTCAGAATTCAGAACGTAAGCATGTGTTGACATCACACGCACAACGTACACGTCAAAATATTGCTACGGTATACATACATATTAATTGAATTTTACGCTGCGTAATATGAAGTAATTTTACTTGTTCCACGACGCAAACCAAAATAAATCGACGCAACGAATTATAAGTTAAATAAATCCAAAATCTTCTCACTACGTATAACATTTGTCAGCTTAGTTACATTTTGAAATAAAACTCATGCCCATACTGCAACTTAGTTCGCGGTCGCCAAGACTCAAGATAGAGCAATTTTCTTGCGGCAAGTTTCATGAGGCGAGCCTCGTCTACGAATGCGTGCAAGAATTGCCTCGCCATTGTGTTTGAAGTTTTAGACACGACAAGTTTGTTACCTTTTAAGAATCGCACGTGTGAGGTGGAAATTGCTCCGTCGACTAGAGGCTTTACTTGGGAAATTTCTTGGAGATAACTTTTGTGTAAATGTTGTTTAATTTCACGGAATTCTGCATATCTCCCGTACATATCATAATGTATTCAAGATTTGAATGTAACTTGCAGATAATATTTAATTATAATTATTTCAAATGTATTTTATTTTTATGGCTCAAATATAAACTATGGAGTTTAATCTATAAAACTATTATTTACAAATACTTCTTATAATTTCGTAAATAGACAATATTTTCAAATATTCGCAATTTATTTGATATAATGTGTCTATTGTTGTAATGTTATCGATTATCGATTATAATTAATTGTCTTTTCTTACCTCTACATAATATTATTACCTATTTTACTAAACGGGATATGTATCATGATTCTTATCTGAAAAACATTTCTTTGTACTCAGATGTATCCGTTAAAATTATCAAATAACCAATATTTGCTTCATTCTAAAAAGGTAAAATAGAATTTATAGCTTTCTAAAATTACACTAGTACCATATTTCAACTTAAACTTAGTTCTTGCTATTTCAAATACGCACAAACACGAATGATTATTCAATCATTTTAGAAATAATATAGCATGTAAGTTTCACATTCAAAATAATTATTAGTAAAGGGATGTTAAGAACCAAAAATATTTTATGGTTATATGAATAGAATCAATTATTGAAAAATAATTGAGTTTGCATCAATGTGGGCAAAGACGAAAAGTGTTCTTTGACCGTTATAGTAGGGCGACCTAAGCAGCTCAAGGCTTAAGGGAACTGTCACCCAAGCGCAGATCGCTGGGAGGGGCCGCGGGAGTAGGTGGGGCGCTACGGACCCCAATTCGAAAATATAAAATAGCTTTAGAATAGTAGATATTATTGTGACCTAAAAAGGTCGCCGGGAATAATCGTTCGGAACGCCCAGGTACCTAAGGCTGGGGCTGGCCATAAGACTCTAAAGAACAAAAATACTCACAAAAAAAATATAATACTATAGATATTTGGTTCTCAATCAACTCAACTCTACGCGTAGGTACCTACAGTAATAAGTATTTATTTTGCTATGGTGCTAAATTAGTCAATTTGGAGTTAGGTATTAAAAATTGCTTGCAGTTCACGTTTTTAATCTTGCTTTAGTTTTAATATAAGCGAATTGAACATTGATACGTAAGTAAAACACCAACTAACATGATAATGAGGGCTGTTCTCAGAATATTGCCAGTTAAATATTAATACTTATAACGTACAACTATAATTTGTGTTCAATTGAAAGCAGTTCTTAGAGTAACATTAAGTATTTTAATCCATTCTATGCTAAATCGAAGTCCTGTGATTTTAAATCAGTATTTTTAATCTTATGCACAATAGGATAAAAAAAATCAATGCAGACAAATTTAAAGTTTTACAAGGATAAAATATTTCCGCTTTTAGCATAGAGAGGATTAAAAAAATAACACTTTTAAGTGTCAAATTGAGTCATGGCCGATTTTAACAACCTTTCCCAATCTCTTACTTCAGATTTAACATAAGAATAAACCAATTAAAATAAGACATTTGTAAGTACGTCAAACAAACTATAATCTGATTGGTCCATTTCTGCTATCGACTCAAAGACAGCGATTGGGATCGTTTATTAAAATCGGCTGTTATCGGGTTAAGTAATAGGATAATTATTAGTCAGTTACGAGAGTATGAAATCTAGAGTCAAAGATACCTATGCTTTGTTGTTATTAAAGTTTTTGAGATAGAGTAATGCTAGAGTGATATGCGAATTTAAATACGATTGCACAAAGTCCAAATTTATGTAAAATACAATAACATTTCTAAATTATTAGATAAGCTTGTGTAGAATAACGATTAATAAAATTCATGTTGGAAATATGGCAAATATCGAAACGAAACATTTGTATGACATGTTCTGGGTTACGAAAATGTAAAATATAACTTGTTCAGCTTGTGAAGCGAAATTTGGTTACGGGCTAAGCTCTCATAGTTTGTTTAGAATTGAATTTAATCGAATTTCAATTATTTTTATAATAAAATCTCGAATTTGATGTGTTGTTTTATTACATACTGAATTCTTTATTTATTATTTTAAACATCCTTATTCCCTGGTGACCTAGTTGGTCTAGAGGGACCATATTATATGGGTTGGGAACCCGGACATCCTGGTTTGATTCCCAGGTTGACCAACTCTTAGTGTGGGCTTTCAACTCAATTTAACACTGAATAAAGTTCCCTAGAAAGGGTTGATATCGGGTAGGCAGAAAGTTATAAAAAGTTTGCTAAATATACCTATGATACACAGCAACCACATATTGGATAAAGAAAGTAAGGTGAAATAAAAAATATATCCCTACACCAAGCAATATAATATATTGTGTTAGATAATAAGGTTAAAATAAATCGTATGAAACTCAGTTTTATTATTTTACCATATCTCAGAAACACAATCACATCACATGACCATATTGATTTCTAAGGGAAAACATAAAAAGAAATACATATAACAATATTTTAAATTACATCTAACTACCTATTGTTGCCAGTTTCATTTCCCACTCATAGCCCAACTGAGATAGTTTAAAATTTTATTTAATTGTTATGTCTGTAATGACAGATTGTGTCTACAAGTACTTAAATTTATTTTTAATTTAAGCCATAATCTAATAGGTCTTTGAAACAGGATTTGCAAATTGATATTCAAATAATAGAAATTATGTAAAACAATAAACTTTTAATAAACATAATTAATACCTTGTACATGTTTGGAAATTGTCACATCTCTAATTGTATAACTAAAATATTTAAATCCTCACATTAATAGCCCTTGTGACCTCGAAACCTTCTTCTGTTGTCAAGCTGAAAAGAAATAAAGAGATTGTTATAAAATCGCATCATTTTATACAAAAAATGATAATGTTATTTATATTTACCTAGAACAAATTCAATTATATTGGAGCTTATTTTGTAGATTATAAAACCTTAAATATACTTACTCTTTCATTTAGTATAAATAGCAGAAGTATTATGGTAATTATAATATGGTCAAGTGCTATGTTAATTACAGAAGTAAGCAAAAGATACCCTATCTACTGTTTTATTTCATGGAGGGGTTATTTTATTTACAATTATTGTAAGTAAAAAGAAGTCTATAAAATACTCACTAGAGACCGTTTACACTCAAAGAAACTCTGCCTCAGTTGTATACATTCTTCGGGCACAACCCCATTCTGCAAACATTCACGCGGCGTTTTTTTGTCCTAAAAGATACATTAAAATGCTATTAAAATCTATACTATTATATAAAGCTGAAGAGTTTGTTTGTTTGTTTGTTTGTTTGTTTGTTTGAACGCGCTAATCTCAGGAACTACCGGTCCAAACCGAAAAATTCTTTTTACGTTGGATAGCCCTTTGTTCGTGGAGTGCTATAGGCTATATATCATCACGCTATACCCAATAGGAGCGGGGCAGTAATGGCTAATCTCAGGAACTACCGGTCCAAACTGAAAAATTCTTTTTGCGTTGGATAGCCCTTTATTCGTGGAGTGCTATAGGCTTTATATCATCACGCTATACCCAATAGGAGCGGGGCAGTAATGGCTAATCTCAGGAACTACCGGTCCAAACTGAAAAATCTTTTTGCGTTGGATAGCCCTTTATTCGTGGAGTGCTATAGGCTATATATCATCACGCTATACCCAATAGGAGCGGGGCAGTAATGGCTAATCTCAGGAACTACCGGTCCAAACTGAAAAGTTCTTTTTGCGTTGGATAGCCCTTTGTTCGTGGAGAGCTATAGGCTATATATCATCACGCTATATTCAATAGGAGCGGAGCAGTATTGGCTAATCTCAGGAACTACCGGTTTGAACTGAAAAAATATTTTTGTGTTGAATAGTCCTTTGTTTGTGGAGTGCTCAAAGTTATATATCATCACGCTATGACCAATAGGAGCGGAGCAGTAATGGCTAATCTCAGGAACTACCGGTTTCAACTGAAAAATTCGTTTTGTGTTGGATAGCCCTTTATTTGTGGATCGCTATAAGCTATATATCATCACGCTATCACCAATAGGAGCGGAGCAGTAATGGCTAATCTCAGGAACTACCGGTTTGAACTGAAAAAATCTTTTTGTGTTGGATAGCCCTTTGTTCCTGGAGTGCTATAGGCTATATACCATCATGCTATGACCAATAGGAGCGGAGCAGTAATGAAACATGTTGCAAAAACGGGGAAAATTATGAGTTTTGAGAGCTTCCGTTGCCTGCGCTGCGTAAACGGTTAAAGTTATGCAACAATGATGTATGACGGGATTGTTTCACTTAAAGAGTTCTAAATAATATAACAAAGTCCCCCGCTACATCTGTCTGCCTTAACGTGTTAAACTCAAAAACTACCCAACGTATTAAGATGAAATTTGGTATGGAGATAGTTTGAGACCCTGGGAAGAACATAGGCTCCCGGGAAACTACTATTTTTATAACGGAAAACTTTAGCCTGAAAAACCTTATAACGCGGGCGGAGCCGCGAGCAAAAGCTAGTATTATATAAGCAGTCATTAACTAATCGGAAGCCGACTTACACTTTCTGGGTAATTTAATAAATCGGCAAGATATTACAATCACAAATTTAACTATATATTAATTAAATTATTTTACTTAATTATGCAATACTAGAAATTCAGTATCTCGTTGGTTACTCTAACAAATCAATTTAGTTTATTGACAGCCAAAATTATTCATGAAATATATATTTTGTAAACTAACCTTTACACAACAATCACTGTTCAGTAAACAAGTCTTTAGATCAGCTCGAATACCCGCGCATGGTGATTGATCTGCTAAGCCAACTTCATCTGGGCCGAAAGATACCATTCTAAATTCTGTTATTTCTTATTTTCTGAAGAAAAAAAATTAATTAGCAATATTTAATTCGCAAGGATTCTATTACTATTTGACAATATTGAATGTCAAATTAGCAATGTCAAAAGTCAACTAAATAACATGGCAGTAGCTGGTGTAACAAACAGCCATTCATACTTTCTATTCTATTAAAAAAAACTTAAACTTTTAATTATTATACCTCACAAAAATATCTAGTTACGATGTAAAAGTTACTATATTATACGTAAATAAGTGTATTTATATTTACATCAAATGTTTAGCCTTTCCCATAGATTATCCAGTTTATTTCTAAAGAATTAGTGGAAAGGAACGGAAACAGCTGATAAAAATGACAAATACCTAGTACCTAATAAATAATAATCCATACTTATCACTTTGTTTTGTTAATAAAGTGTTATCAATGTATTTTATGGAAAAATGAACACGTTGTTCACTGTATCTGTGAGAAGAATTTCGCACGTCTGTACTTTGAAGCCCTACAAGGAGACAAAATGGCTGATGCCCTACGGGAACCCAACCGGGATCTATGTTTACAATTGTGTGGCTAATCAGAGGGTTCCGGTGATTTTGAGCGATCCCCACATCGCAACATGGTATTCCTGCGGCCCCACTGTCTATGATTCGGCACATATTGGTCATGCGAGTTGCTACGTAAAACTAGACATCATTCAAAGGATATTAAAATCATTCTTTAATGTGAACCTGGTGACTGCAATGGGCATTACAGATATCGACGACAAAATCATAAAAAGGGGACTCGAGACGAATACTCACTTCACAAACATCGCTAAACAATATGAAAGCGAGTTCTGGCTCGACATGAACTCTTTGAACATAGAAAAACCACTAATAATTACGCGCGTCTCCGAGCAAATCGATTGTATCGCCAGCTTTGTGAAGAAACTCATTGATAATGAAGTGGCATATGTGTCGAAGACAGGTTCAGTATATTTTGATACTAGTAAATTTCCTTCATATGGAAAGTTAAGCAGAATGCAAGACGAAGGTGAGCCATCAGATGAGGAAAAGAAAAATAAAATGGACTTTGCTGTATGGAAAGGACACAAGCCAGGAGAACCCTACTGGGATGTCCCCTGGGGTTCTGGAAGACCTGGCTGGCATATAGAATGCTCTGCTATGGCGAGCAAGGTATTTGGTTCACAACTTGACTTCCACGCAGGAGGCATTGATCTGCGCTTCCCACATCATGAGAATGAAGAGGCACAGTCCTGTGCTTATCACAACAGTAGGCAGTGGGCCAATTATTGGATACATGTAGGCCATTTACAAGTTAAAGGTGATACTAAAATGTCCAAATCTTTGAAAAACACAATATCCATACCAGAATTATTAAAAACATACAGTGCAGATACGTTTAGGATGGCTTGCCTGATATCTAACTACAGATATTCCATGGAGTACACAGATGCAGCAATGGAAAATGCTGAAGAAGTTTTGAATAAGTTTAAATTCTTCCTTAAAGATGCCATTGTTTATATCAATAATAATACAGCAACACATCCATGTCAATATAAAGATTCAATTTTGAAAGAGTTGCAAAAAGTTCAAGATGGTAACATAGAAGCTTTGAAAACTGATTTTGATACAGCTACTTGTATAAATAATATGTTAAATTTAATTTCAAGCACAAATAAAATTATAAAAAATGACAGCAGTGGATACTATCCCGTGACTGTGACATTAATAGTGGAATATATAACAGGAGTTCTAACGAAATTTGGATTGAAACTACAAGATGGTTCTCAAGAGAATATTTTTTCCGATATGCTTATAGACACACTTGTTGAATTTAGACATACAGTCAGACTAAACGCTTTATCTAAGAAAGATAAAGAGTTATTAAAGGCATGTGATATTGTTAGAGATAAAATGAAGTCAATCAAAGTACAAATAAATGATAGCAACAAGACCCCATCATGGGTGTTAATAAAATAATTGATAACAATAAAATGATAACTTCTGTTAATTATTAACATACAGTGTGAAAACCCTGACAGTATATAAATGCATTTAATATTCATAAAACAAACAATATTTTGTTTGACTTAAAGTGGAGAACAACCCAAATAACATTGTTATAGTGACCTAGTATGTCATACATGGTATCTCCTTCAGCATATATATATGCCACCTCCTTCAGCATAGCTTTGATAAGATTAAAAAATTTCAGCTTAGGCATGATTTTTTTACAATCAAATGTATTATATTATGTGAATAATCCTTATAGAGTAGGAATTTACACTGCACTGATAAACTTAACACAAGTGGGTCTCTCACTCAGAAGTCATTGAATTACCAAGTGATATTCTTTGAATATATGCAATTTTACTTTAAGGGAGAGGTTAATCAATTACAAATTGAAAAGAATGTTAAACATGTTATTTAAAAATAAAAAATATTTGGTCCATTCATGTTTTTATTTTATAATTTACTTACATTCATGTCCGCTGACTAGACTATGAAACGAGATTTCAGGGTTTTAAAAAATAAAATAGTTGTAAATTAAAAAATAAACATTTACTTTGTGGCAAGTATTTTTTTTAATTAATTATTTACTTTTAAACTGCACATTTGTTTTAAGATGTTTTTTTACGGGTGATGTATATTCTCGCACAAACGGTTTGGGTAATGTCAGTCTTATAATTTTTTCACAATGCTTTGTTCAAATTTATCTTAACATAATATAAAGAGCGCAACAAATAATCCAATATTAAGTACAAACGGATCCATTGATAAATTTTGTATAAGCAGTTGTCCTACTGAATCATGTAGTACTGTGAATTGGTATTGATTATTATTATGGGACGAAGATGGCCTATGTGCAAACTATTATACAAACTTAACAAAAGGTCACCAAAAAAGCTTCTTAGCAAAACTTCACATCAGCTAATACTTTTGGAGTATTAGCTGATGTGAAGTTGAAGTGTGAAGAAGAAGCGGGCTAAGTGCGGAAAAAGGAGCCCATAACCATAACCATACTTTTGGAGTAAATTTTTCGGACTGTAGCCTTTTTACGAAACAAATGTGAACCATTTTCAACTTAACTGCTTGAGACAAGTTTGCCAATGTTTCATGTAGTGTTTTAGACCATTTTCATACTTATGTTATCTTTTATAATACCCAAACAAATCGCATTAATACTTCAAGACACAGTAAGACAAACGCATTACATAAGTTTTGTGCTAGCATTGAAACGGTTTCCACTATATCAGTTGGCCATACTTATTGGACAGTTTTTATCCTGTATCATACTCTCTGCTTTATATACTTTCCACGCTACCAAATAGTCCCGCACCATCTTGAATAGCGTGTAGTAGTTTATGAACAGTAGTATGACTATGGACAAAAAGTTGTGCCAAGGTATTGAGCTGAAGAGCAAGCACAGTTGGAGTACAATCAGCGACAGTTGCAGGCACAACAGTAGACACAGCAACATTGATGGATTTATGAACACCGCCTGTGAAGGAAACAATTATATGAGTTTGGATGTTGGTTTGTTTGATCCAAATATTGAAATAAAATATTATTATATATATATTTTCGCAGATTCAAATGTCAAGGCATACCTCTGACTTTTCTAAAAAAAATTGTGTGTATTCTTTCTGAATTATCGCTTGCTTTAACGGTGAAGGAAAACATCATGAGGAAACTTGCATACCTGAAAAATTCTTCATAGGAATTTTCGAAAGTGTGTGAAGTCTACCAATCCGCACTAGGCCAGCGTGGTGGACTAAGGCCTAATTTCTCTCAGTAGTAGAGGAGGCCCGTGCCCAACAGTGGGACAGTATATAATACAAGGCTGATATTATTAAAAATAAGAACCGCAATACTAACATAGAAGCGCACATGCGCAGCGCAGGCGGGCTCGGCGGCGACGGTGGGCGCGCTCGCCGCGTGCGCCGCGCCCGCGTGCCACGCGCGCTGCCCCAGCGCCCACGCGCGCGCGCCCGACCACGCCGGGACCTCCGACGCATCTGGAATTTATAATACACAGTAAAATAGGTAATTCCATATTATTGCGTGCATAGTTGCGTGTGCGTTACGATCACCGCTCTAAAGTCCTGGGTTCGATTCCTGGGTCAGACACAGTGATATTGGGTCTGCTGCTGTATGGTATTTATGCCCAATTTGACGATACGCTTGGCTTCTATCACATATTGGGACGGAAATTTGGTGACTAATTGCACCACTGTGGTCCCTTTGGGACGAAAATTTGATGTGTGTGATTTGTTTGCTCACATGCATGGGTGCAATTAATACAGGTGGTAGTGCTGATGATTATGAATACCAAAACGTTAATACAATCACAAAGAACTTACTAATAATGAAAAAAGGCAGGGGTTGAAAACCACAATCACACGTATTGCGTATCAAAAGCGTTGTATCATGTCATCATTACGTCCTCCTGATGTATAACTTACACAATAGAATCGAATCCGTGAACAAGCAGACTGAAATAAATTAAACTATATTTATTAGTAGCCGACCTGCAGGCGCCGTGTCGAGCTTCCACCGTCCGAGGTGCAGCGCGGCGCGGTGCGGCACGTCGCACAGCGCGCCCGACAGCAGCTGGCTCGCGTACCGCCCGAACAGTCCGCCCCACACGAACGCTACTTGCTGCGACGCGCCGTACACGTCGTAGTACAGGTACGACTGGAATGTCATATTAAGTTATTGTTTTTTTATTATTCTAGCACGATAAAAAGACTGCACCTGATGGTAAGCGCGATACCGTCTAGATAGTGCATTGAATGGTAGGAGATGGCTACCTCATGCCATTCGACACAATCAAAATATGGTCTATAGAAAGTAAGTAATTATCCTGATATAATAGTTGGTAAATCATCATTGTGGGGTATTTTTTAAACAAAACTCTAGCTGCCTTTGGAGTGGCTTTAGCCTGTACAAGTGGTTTGCCAGCTTTTAAACATGGTTGGAATATATGCATTTTAATATACATACATCAAATTATATCATAAAAGATTTGTTGGTTTTATTAAGCACCTCATAACACTATAGCATCACAGTTACTGTTGACTACAAAGAAAAATGAACCACAATCCATATAAGAGATAATGAATTCCCAGCAGAACCAATATACTGGTAAAAACATGTTAAAGAAGTTTTTACTGTACCAAATACAAACCTGTGCAAAACAACATGGTATGAAACTAGAGTAGTACGCTCCCACGACAGAGTTGAACAGGATCTTCTTGACTCTCATGTTGAAGTCCTGTCTCAGAGCGTTCACTTCGTCTCTAACTTGCTGCGGGTCGTGCGAGCAGCAATGCAGCGGAGGCGCGTCCGAATGATTTAGTTCCAGGAATGGACCAGAATGGAATCCGAATAGGAGGAAGTAGACTACCGCACTGGAATAATGATAAATAAAATAATTCAGTTGGTGTTTCCTTCAATCTTTTTTATTAATTTTAAGTAAGATATAGTGAGTAATAGAGCTTAGTGGTGGTGATATTTGTCTGGTGGCCAAATTCTGTCATAGGGCAATCTACAGTTGATCAGCTGACATAAGATATATATAGGGAAAATAATATTAAAATTTTGAACTGTAAAATTCATAAAAATAGCAATGTTTTGTTAACTGTTTTTATACAGAACTACTTACGGGTAACAGAGGTAGAATATCTTCACAAGTGGATATTTGAGCGCTATAAAGTATGTGCACCACGCTAGAGAACCCAACACCATGCCCAATATGAACATTCTGAAAATAATATACAACTCATTAAGTAATTAAAAAATAAACATACATTCCTATTGTAATATGGTATGAACATAATTTAAAATGAGATCTGTAGAAACTGTTTTAATTAATTTATTTTAAGATTTTGTGCACTGATTACGTCTTGAGTTCTTTATGATATGAAAAAAAAAATGTTATTGTTTCAGTTTTCTGATTGTTTAATAATTTTGTAGATTAGTGCGAATATGATGTGTGAATATATTTCCGACTGAAAGTTAGATGTTGCCATTGTTATGAATTTTTTATTTACACCTACAGTTTGAGTAACTTATTGTAGTGTTATTTTCAAAATTATAAGTATGTGGTTTCAGGTTAGAATGCAATGTGAAAAAGGCCCTGAATAAGTAATAAAGGTTTTTATCATTGTTACAATATATCTTTTAGTTCATAACTGTTGATAATAATATGGTTGTAGGAAGTTATATGAACCACAATAATGTTTATTGATCCAAGGTATTTTTTCCAAATACTTAGATAATTGTTTATCATACTTAAATAATATAAAATAAATTATACTCATGGAACAGATATTAAAAATTGAATGCAGACCAACAAAACACCTAATTAAACATCTTTTCCTGAATGTAATTTCTATATACCCTGTCAACACAAATATTTACCTGGCTGCTATAGTTGCATGAGGCATGAGTTTCGGTGCCAATATAGTCCTTAACAGTGCCAAACATATACTGAGCAATAGTCTTGTGAATATTATTGTCACTATAAACGCAACCAAATGTGGATCAATCAGATAGAAATTCTGAAACAATCATGCAATCATTATTGACCTTATCGTTCCATTAGGGATCCTACAGTAATAATAAATGGCTTTAAATATTTTTCTGTTTCACTGTAAAATAAATACTTATTACAAAACATGTTAGAGGCAATTTTTTAAATACTTTTTATTTTTAATAATTAAAACAAGACAATGGAATAAAAAAAATAGCACTAGTGATTATATTTTAGTGAAATTACAAATAAAATGTAGCAACTAAATGAAAATGATTATTAATAAAGGTACCAACTAACCATTGTCTGATTTGTGTATGAATGTGGTAACCACCAAGCAGTTCTATACAGATTCAGAAACTGCAGTCCAGTAGCGACTAGGGTAAAACAAATGTCATTGCCTCAAACAAAAACGCTCCATCCCGCGGGTATGTATGGGAACGGTATGTGCTTGGGAGGGACTGGTCCCTCTGCGAGTTTGACCTCTGATAGTAGTGGGGTGATGGTCGGCGCGAGGCGAGGACGGCCCACACGTTTGCCGCCATTCATTTCCTCCTCAGTGGTTGGAAATACTCCCTGCAATTGTTTTTTTTATTTCTTTATATATAAATTATGAGTTTGTAGATCTTAAAGGAAAGGCATAGAGTAAAGGAAGAGAGAGTATTTAGTGTTCTACACAAGCATGACTATTGTAAAAGTGTGAATAGACAGCTACATAATGGTCTAACTTTACATTCAACAATTTATTTCATATCATTGAAATAAAAAAAAAATATTTCAATCCTATATTTTTTTAATAAAAAACACAATTCTATTCTCCACTTGTTTCATTAGAGCATCCATGATTTGAACTTTAACATAAGCAATCAAGATCAATTGCTGAACAAATTTATTGATTGTTATATTGTATGCACACATAGTTAGACAAGAAGATAGACTAAACATATACTTAATATAAACCTGAAAGTGAAACGTCGACCACACACGACGCGACGTTGATAACATAGGGCTATTAAATAGGTTATACTTGTAAACAGGGTATAGAACTTGTTTATATTCATAATTAAATTAATCATTAATTTACAGAAATACATGATGTTGCGATGACAAAGCTGGTCTCGTAGAAAGTAATTAATGTGATATTCGGAGAGGTTTTAAAGGTGAAAGGTGAAGATGAATGTTACCTTCTTACTCACTCCAGCGGTTTTCTTTGATCCAGGCGGCATCATTTTACAGGCAATCGAGCGGCAAAGGCCGCTTAATAAGCGGATCCTTAATGATCTTTCGCCGTCTAGAGACGGCTGTCGAGGAAGTATTGCTAACTTGTGAGTTAGCCCAGCGTCTGGCCAAAAGTATGGTCAGGCAGCCGACAAGCGCTGGTAAGAAGAACACGACAAAAGGGCCACTTTCATTTTCCGTACAACTCATCACTCACATGTTAAAATGTTTTATTATGTATCACAATAATTATTTATTTCGATTTCGATTGACTTGACTCACTCACACACTTGCTTGACGAAATCAACAAATGTCACTTTGTTTTTTTAAATTATCAAGGAAATAGGAAGTGGGTAAACAGACAGCCTTGATCGCCACACAATTGGCTGTTAAGAGATTATTTGCTAATTGACAAATTGGGCTTTTGTGTGACTGCATCTGAAGAAAATAAAAATGAGGTTTTTTGATTAGTTATGGACACTCATTTGACTAGGATTTTAGCAATACTTAACCAGACGTAGGTTTATGCAATGCATTTTGGTTTTGCAAGTATCTTACTTATGTTATGACTTTTGTTTGCTTATTATTGCGTCAATTTACGTTACCATATGACTAAAATATTATGACGTATGACCATTACCAATGCTTAGACCTGGTACAAATTCATGCTATAAATGTTGTTCCACTGTCCATTGTAAACTCGGAATGCCAAATTGCAGCAGAATTTTGTCAATTTTCATGCCGGCTTTCAAAACTGATTGATTTTCTAAATAATGTCTACTAAATTCCCAATCGCAAATCTCAATAAATAAGAACAAAATGTCGTTCGCAATACTGTGCACATTTGTGTTGACATTTTATGTGGTGATATGGTTTTTTGATTCAGTTTTCAAGGTGCAGTTTATTATCTTGTTTATGTACAAAAATGTTATTGCCCATATTCTAACTAGTAAATCATTTTGCAGAGTTGCATGCACTACCCATACTACGCTTTTCTTGAAGGAACTGGCCTTAAAGTGGGAATTCTCAACTTTTCCTGGACTACGACAGCATTTAACCGGTTCATATACAGATGGAGCAAAAACTTAAATCGTGTCCTACGGAAATGGTTCACATGTGGATATCTGTTCACTATTTGGGTGTTCTTACCGTTTGCGATATGGACTCTCCTGACTTTCATATTCGAGCATTTCTATGAGACAATACAACTGAACCATGTGCCTGAAGTCAAAGCTATGTTGCCTGGTATTAATATTCCTGCTTCGGACTTTTGGGTGTATTTCTTAGCAATATCATTTAGCACCGTGTTTCATGAGCTTGGTCATGCCATGGCTGCAGCACAGGAAGATGTACAGCTATTGTCTGTAGGTGTTTATGTATTCACTATAATCCCTGTAGCATTCGTCCAAATAAACACTGAGCATTTGAATAGCTTAGCTGTTACCAAGAGACTGAAAATATACTGTGCAGGAGTCTGGCACAATATTGCTACGGCTTTAGTGGCCCTGTTATTATTCTTCTCTGCTCCAATACTATTTAATATAGCATATGAGACTGGTGTGGGTGTGAGGGTAGTTGATTTCACAGCTGATTCTCCTCTTAAAAGTGCAAGAGGTCTTGAAAAGGATGACATAATTACTTCAGTAAATGGGTGTGATATAAAATCCTCTAATGATTGGATGTACTGCCTTCATATGGCGCATGAACGTTTTGGTTTGTGTACTAGTGCAGAGTTTGTGGCACAGAATGATGAAATCATGATGGAGACAGTCAAGGAGAATGATGTTGTTGAATGTTGCAGAAAGGATGATCTTACCAGCTTTTGTTTTGAGTACATGGAGCCTAAAGTAGTTGCAGAGTCAGTACTCCCTGGTCAGTATTCATGTTTAAAACCTAGGGATATGGTGAAGGAACACACTATAAAATGCACAGAAGCTGGTGGCTACAGTTGCCCAAGAGCCATGCATTGTCTCAAACCTTCTTTGAACAACCATACATATTTCCTTATCATTGAACGGAAGGACAACAATGCTGTCCTATATTTAGGTGTGCCATATGACTTGCATAAAACTGTATTCATAGACCAATATTTTCCAAGACTCAAACTGTTCTCATTCTTCTCTCCTTCACAATTTGAAAAACTTCTTAGATACATATTTATATTTTCAATGGGTATAGGGTTTCTGAATGTAGTACCCTGTTATGGAATGGATGGACATCATATTACCAGGAACTTAATACAAATACTAGCAAAATATTTGAATAAGAATGGTGACTTTATAACATTCTTCACTGTGTTTACTATTGTAGTAGGAACTGGTGTTACTGGGCCTATATTAGTGTACTTGTTTTACAAAGCAATTTATTTCGATAATTAGGTGAACTATTTTAAATGGTAGTTTGTAAAAATGTTTTCTAAAGAAGTCTGACATACTGTTGTGTAGATATTTGGCTAAGTAAAAAAGCATTTTAAATCATTGATTAAAAATAATACTGAAAATAAGCAATGTTATCATATTGGTTGGTATTTTTGACTGATTGGTTATATATGAGGACAATGTAAATTGACAAATGTATCAGAAAATGTGCTTCCATGTCAAAAGTGCCCAATATTGGTTGTATTAGATTTAATAAAATAATTGGAGCTTTGAGCTTTTGTGTTTACACAAATTCACTCATCTAATATGATCACTATTGTATAGAGCATAGATCATAACACTTCTAATCGCACATTCCTAGTAGATGTAGTTTGATTTATTAGCTTTGAAGGAAATTGAAAATAGAACAATTTAATTTTGTCACTTTCATACATTTTTACGTCAACCTCAAATGTAATAAGTAGTTTGTTCCTGAATCAAACAATAGTGGAAATACTCTTGCGTACTAGTACTTTGCTGTGAATGATGATGACTCAATTAGCATTGTAATTTCATATTACTTATACTGATATCTGAGTAATGGGGCAATAAGCAGTTTCTACTTAATTTTACCATATTTAGTAGGGAATAATCTATATGAAACTAAAGTGAACCCAATTATAAAAACAAGACTTTACTAGCATCCATGAAATGATATAATTTAAAAGTGGGTTGATCTTTCCCAATATTTTTTTTTGGTAAATATGGTATAGTTGTGTGGTAGGTACAGCTAGAGGCATGGGTGGGTGGTAAACACCCTCAATATGTCTGCCCACCCTTGTAAACAATGGGCTTACAGGTGCCATGCGTCATGCAGGTCTTTCATTGTGTGGGAGTGTTTGCTCCGGTCAGCTGTGCTACTTACAGAAAATTTTACAGCAATGTGTTATGTTGATCCAGTATATTGTATGAATTGGTTTAGTCTTTGTACATAGTTACTATTAATGTTAGTATTTATTAACCTAGTCACTTAAGTATATAAGATATACTAACAAGTGTGAATCAATCTTATCAATAAACATTTGTACTGTGTATGTGTTTATTTTATTTTACTCCTTTTTCAATGGTCTACAATATCTTGGGTTATTGTTTATGTTAAATAAGTTTTGTTTGGAAAGTACCACATCCAAATACACAAGTTCTGGTGAACTACTGTTTTAAAAGCAGTTAAAAGGGAGAATAATAATACACATCATATTTAATAACATTCTACTTTTAAATTGTAATATACACAACTTTGTATGATTCCTAACTTTTGCTAAGAGCTAAAGAGTGTTGCAAATCTTTCAGTGATTTCTTTCCATAGTGCAGCATTGACTTGATGGCTGTCTGATCTGTATGGTGCATGTTGTTTCGGAAATCAGTTCTGGCCCATTGCTTTAGTTCTATACGTGTCGATTCATCTGGAACATGCCTTATTGTGCGGAATATTTCTCTGTATAATTTTAGTACTTGCTGTCTTAGGAGAAACTAAAAAAATAAAATTAGGTACTTATGTCAAATATTTATCCACGAGCATTTTTTTATTATATAATATCTCAAATTAATAAATAATGATATGGCAAGTAAGCACTATAGGAACTTAAAATTTTATTTCAAAGTAAGCTTCTCAAACAAGTCAATCGTGACATATTTACAAAATTATAACGCAAAAGAGAATCACCTGTTTGAGGTTAAGTGCAGACTTTGGTAATTTCGAAGACATTTCCCAGTATATTACTATTTTACAGTTTATAACAATTGCATTACGAACAACTACATAAAAATAATAAGGAATTCATGATAAATATTTTGTTGTTTTGTTAATCATGACGTTTCGGGTGAAGTTGACATCCACTGATCAGCTGTTTTTGGATGACATTTTAGATGTTTTTATAATAAAGATTTTACTTTCAAAGGATAACAAGTTCATACAGCCCATATTTCGTCTCTCTAGAAATACATAAATAAATATAATGCGACATAAACATAGCATGATTTTCTTGTTTTTAATGTGATATTAAACGGTGCCTTTTACGGTATTCTTTTAAGAATTATATCCAAACTATATCACGCGGTACATTTCACTGTCGCACACATATTAGACTTGAAACCAACAAGAAGTGTCCGGAATTCGCCGGTGTACACGCTACGACTGCATTGCATACCTACATTACGTTGCTGACGCGGCATCACATCCGCATGTGGTCGCCAATAGGTTTTTTTATACGGTCACGGCAAAGTAATGCTACTACACAAATATTAAATATTAGCTTTTGATCGCGGCTCCGCCCGCGTTATAAAGATTTTCGGGCTAAAGTTTTCCGTTATAAAAGTCACGCTATATATTTTCCCGGGAGCCTATGTTCTTCCCAGGGTCTCAAACTGTCTCCATACCAAATTTTATCCTAATACGTTGGGTAGTTTTTGAGTTTAACACGTTCAGGCAGACAGATGCAGCGGCGGACTTTGTTTTATAATATATTTTTGTAAAACTTTTGAAGAGGAACAATCCTGTCATACATTCTTGTTGCATATCTTTAACCGTTTATGCAGCGCACGCACCAGAAGCTCTCAAAAGTAATAAATTTTCCTCGTTTTTGCAACATGTTTCATTACTGCTCCGCTCCTATTGGTCATAGCGTGATGATATATAGCCTATAGCACTCCAGGAATAAAGGGCTATCCAACACAAAAATATTTTTTCAGTTCGAACCGATAGTTCTCTGAGATTAGCCATTACTGCTCCGCTCCTATTGGGTATAGCGTGATGATATATAGCCTATAGCACTCCACGAACAAAGGGCTATTCAACACTAAAATATTTTTTCAGTTCGAACCGGTAGTTCCTGAGATTAGCCTTTACTTCTCCGCTCCTATTGGGTATAGCGTGATGATATATAGCCTATACCACTCAACGAACAAAGGGCTATCCAACATAAAAATAATTTTTCAGCTCGAACCGGTAGTTCCTGAGATTAGCGCGTTCAAACAAACAAACAAACTCTTCAGCTTTATATAATACTAGCCTTTGCCCGCGGCTCCGCCCGCGTTATAAAGTTTTTCAGGCTAAAATTTTCTGTTATAAAAGTAGTAGTTTCCCGGGAGCCTATGTTCTTCCCAGGGTCTCAAACTGTCTCCATACCAAATTTCATCATAATACGTTGGGTAGTTTTTGAGTTTAACACGTTCAGGCAGACAGATGCAGCGGGGGACTTTGTTTTATAATATATTTTTTAGAACTTTTTAAGAGGAACAATCCCGTCATACATCATTGTTGCATAACTTTAACCGTTTACGCAGCGCAGGCAACGGAAGCTCTCAAAACTAATAATTTTTCCCCGTTTTTGCAACATATTTCATTACTGCTCCGCTCCTATTGGTCATAGCGTGATGATATATAGCCTATAGCACTCCAGGAACAAAGGGCTATCCAACACAAAAAGATTTTTTTAGTTCAAACCGGTAGTTCCTGAGATTAGCCATTACTGCTCTGCTCCTATTGGTCATAGCATGATGATATATAGCCTGTAGCGCTCCACAAATAAAGGGCTATCCAACACAAAACGAATTTTTCAGTTAAAACCGGTAGTTCCTGAGATTAGCCATTACTGCTCCGCTCCTATTGGTCATAGCGTGATGATATATAACTTTGAGCACTCCACAAATAAAGGACTATTCAACACAAAAATAATTTTTCAGTTCGAATCGGTAGTTCCTGAGATTAGCCATTACTGCTCCGCTCCTATTGGGTGTAGCGTGATGATACATAGCATATAGCACTTCACGAACAAAGGGCTATCCAAAGCAAAAATAATTTTTCAGTTTGGACCGGTAGTTTCTGAGTTTAGCCATTACTGCTCCGCTCCTATTGGGTATAGCATGATGATATATAGCCTATAGCACTCCACGAACAAAGGGCTATCCAAGGCAAAAAGAATTTTTCAGTTCGGACCGGTAATTCCTGAGATTAGCGCGTTCAAACAAATAAACTCTTCAGCTTTATATAATAGTATAGAAGTATAGATAGATGTACCTATATAATATAAAGTACTTACCTATACCTAAGAGCTCTAGCTGGAACGTCAACAGAGGCTATCTTCCGTCTGTCTGAGTCATATTTTAAAATATTTTTGGACATATAGCGCGACGAAAACCAGACAAGCTCGAAGGCAAGCGACCAAGAGGGCGTAATCCGAAGCGCTGGTCGGACCAGGTCGCCAACTCCCTGAATATGCCAATGAGCGTAGGGGTGCACCACGCCGAAGATCGCGCCTCGTGACGAAGACTACTAATTAGACGGAATCACGATTCCTAGTAATGAGGGGCCGACTGAAGAGAGAGGCTTACCTATACCTAATAGTTTAAAAGAAAGGAGACGTCGTACCGGCAATTGTAGCGTTGGACGTTGACATCCAAAAGGGACAGACGACATGGAGAATGTAGCAGGAACACGTTGGACGCATATCGCTTTTGACAGGTCCAACTGGAACTATTTAGGGGAGTCCTATTCTCAGACATGGACTTTATGTGGCTGATGATGATGATGACAAAAGTTAATACTTATTATATAGATAGTAATATATCAGACCTGCATAATGTGATATGCTGTCTCAATGCTGGATACCGGCCTCCTTTATTACTGAGAGGGATTAAGCCTTAGTGTCGATCACGCTCACCTAGTGCGCATTGGTAGACTTCACACACCTTAAAAATTCCTATAAAGAAATTCTCAATTATCCAGGTTTCCTCACGATGTTTTCTTTTACATTTTAAGCAAGCGATAATTTACAAAGTATTTTTATAATTTACACACAATATTTTAGAAAAGTCATAGGTGTGTGCCTTTGGGATGAGAATCTGCGGACATCCGTCTCGGCAGTCCGTTCCTCACCCAACTAGGCTATCGCCGCTTAATAAAGGATAAAAGTTTATCCGAGTCATATAAATATTATAAATGATATACTTAAATATTATATTATAATCTGCGGCTGACATGCATAATAGTAACTTTACGGCTTGTCAAATCCTACGGACCCCTTTACTCGCCACTTTCGATATTTTAATAAGGCTGCAATGTTGCTTTTGTTTTAAATATTCCTATAAACTTAGCTTTATTATAGCAATAACTGTGAAGGTTTTTATCAATTTAGGTTTTAATTCTGAGCCTTTTATTTCTTTTACTGAAAGCCTAGTTTTAATAAAAAAAAAAACAAAAGAAAAAAAAGCGATTTTAAAAATCATCCGTAAAAACGGTAGTCAAACACTAAAAAATGGAAAATCACCCATAGTTGGTATGAATTATGCGCGCTGTCCTCAGATGCTTAATGCGATTAAACACCGATTTGAATAACGACTCCATTAGCTTTATTCCATTATTGAAACAATTGACCAATCAAAATATAGTTTTTCGGCACAGATACTTATAAAATAATTTTATTGGTTTATTTACGGGATCAGATCCAAGGATAAGATTGGGATCCTTTACTGAAACGGCCGTAAGTGTTTAAAGTTCAATAGAATTTAATTTGACAGCTACCGTGGCACAGCGGATGTGCAGTGGACTATAAAACGTGCATTCGAGTCACGCCAAAATTTTTAGGTCTTACGGACGTAGGACAACCAAAAAAATGTCTCAATATTCACCCATGTCTATCATTTAAATGTATGGGCGAAATGCGCTTTTAAAATAAAAATTAGTTACAAAACCCATCCGAGAGGACGGTCCTTTCAGTAATTGACGTTATGGTCTCTATATTAATACACATAGATTCATTTTAGTTCACAAATTCAATTTAAAACGGTCATTCTCTTAGTTTTTATTCGTTATAATCCATTACAAACAAATGAATCTTCTAATTAATTGAGTCAGAAGATGATACATATATAGTATTTGTTTTATTAAATAATATACCTAATTATTGCCCAAGTTATGTAGAGTCAAAGCGTTTAATTATTAATTAAACGAATTAATTTTATTTTACATTAAGCGAATTAATTTTATTGTTGTTTGAGTTTTCTTGACCAAAATTTATAATAATGTCGTAAATTGATGAAAAAAAATATATTTACATTAATTATATTGTGTATCCATAATTTAAAATGTTTATAATACCTATACCTACTTTAGTATTCTGCCTTGTCTTATAAATACATCTTGTTACATTTCGACACACACGACTTCATTTACAAAGTTGCATTTTGTCATGGTGCGTGACAAAGTAATAAGAAAGTTATTTTGTAAACAAAATGATTCTAAGTTCCAGCAAAAGTTATCCGCCCATGCGTCACCCGTAAGCTCCGCCCAGAGCGGTATAGACGAGCGCGGGAAAATGAACTTTTTTCCCGCGAGCTACTGAAAGGACCAATCATGGCGGCCGGCAGTCGCGCTGCGAACGCCGCGCGAGTTGTGTGTGTTGTTTGATTAGTCGATGCCGATGCGCGCGTGCGAAATGTTTACGATATTAATAATAAAACTTTTCCCATTTCCATATTGAAACTATTGTGCAAGCGTTATAAAACTTTGAAACTAGTGTTATAATTCGTTGACCATGGACAATAAAACGAGCGCCAAATCGCCGCCGGGGGCTCCCGTGAAAAAAGAGAATGAAGAAGAAATCAAGGTAAGACAAATATTTGTAATTTTTTTTTTCTACAAATGACGCGAGTTTCCGTTGGAAAACCATTATCATGTTACAGTTTCGTGTTATTGGCAAGCAGCCTATGCAAGCGCGGTTCGTAACAGGAGATGTGGAATTGTATTTTTAAATTCGATATTCATGCCGATCCGCGAGGGGTCCTCGGCCAGACCGCGATTCGTGCCGGGATTGCGTTGAATAAATTATGCGGTGTACGATTACAATATTAATTACATTTCGCGATGTACAATAAAACCCGTGTAATATAACGTTTTCGAGGCCTTTTCCAGCCATTAAAGTGTGTAACGCGATACGCGAAGCGCGCTCGGATCGCTGTAACCAGAGTCGCTGGATGTTTTGATAATAGATATAGGCGGCTCGGCTGTGTGCGGTGTGTCGGAGTGTAGGGACGCGGCAGCGCGCAAGTGTGCGTGCCGGGTAATTTTAGACGTTCCTTTGCTCAAAACGTAACACGAGAACGTCCCAGGCCACAAGTCGACGCTTCAATTTATTGTTTTCATCTGTTTATCGTAATCGGCAATGTGTGGCGGTTGTCGCTCGCGAGTTGTGAGATTCGACCGCGGCAGGCGACACCGTTGTAGTTTCGCGCGCACATTTTGGCGCCACGCAAATAGTTTGACATGTCAATAACCCCATTGGCGTTGTCCACGCGCCGGTGACGTCACGGGACACCCGCGTAGATTTGTAAACGAAAATTTTGAGGTCGTTTTAATTTATGTTACCGCCAGGCTACTTGTCCTAGATATTGTTGGATATGTAATGGTTTTTATTTCGGGTGTTATAATGTTGTGGCGATATTTATGCGTATTATTTTACCTCGCTTGGCCGGCGCTGGGCACTCGGCACTCGCTACAGCTGACAAAATACTTATTTTTGATGTGAGCATGTCACAGGAAATAAAACTTACTTCTATGTCTATAAAAAAGTAACTAATTGTATTGGACAACAGCTTTTATTGTATAGTGACATATTTTATGTATTTGTATTGCTTGTTATCGACCTCACATTTCATGTCTTGAAATTGGGTTTCCACTATTTTCAATGATAGAATATACATGTATTTTTCATCTAAATTGTAGAAACATAAATATGTTTTAAACACTCAGAAAGTCACGCGCTCATACAACACGCAGTAAGACAAAGGAATAATCTGAAATTAGGAATATGTTAACAATATGATTTACCTATGATTACGGCACTCCCTTAAAATGTCATGTTTTTATTTTGAAAACTGCCTTGAATATACCATTAAGATATTTATATACTTCCAACACGAATTGCATCGACAATGAATAGTCAGACTTTAGTGCTTACTTTCTAGGTAAGTAAATCACTGCATGACTATTACTTGCGTAACACAAAATAATTTTATTCCGCAAGTGTATCGATGGCTTCATAACAAAGGGGAGCATAGATAAATAGACAAAAGGATAGTTTTACATGAGCGACAAAAATGTAAATTAAAAAAATAATTGATAGATATCAAAAAGGCGATAGGCATGGGGAATTATTATCCCGACAATATTTAAAAACATTTTTGAGAAAGTACTTTTATATTATAAATTAGTTAACGGACTGGTCAGTGACCTGAGTAGTTGTTTTCAATTCGCCCACGGCAACGCCATTAAAAACTTTACCGCCAACTTAACTGGCAAAGACGTTTCTTAACGATATATCTGTAATAAATTAAATATACTATCTGATAACCGCTCGGGCTGTTATTATGCGATCGTAAACACCGATATCCGCCATATTTCAATACGCCGTGGTATTAACTACCGTTTTATTATATTTTAGTTTTGACCGCGTCTTCGTCTGTTTTGAAGCGTCGTTTGTATGTTCATAAAATAGATATTATTTTTTTATTCTTCAAAGCTTATGATTATTTGGATTATTTTCTTTACCAATAAAGGTATACGAATAGGTGGATCTCAGGTATGCCTAGTGGTAAATGTACCTACGCTGTAGCGCCCATTTTAAACTCAGTGCTAGAGAAATGGTATCTGCGTTGATTGTATAAGAATATAATAATTATACCGAGCAAACATGTATACTATAGTATTTTGTAATGGTGAAAAAATTTGTTATAAGTTTTAAAGTATGGGTATGCATATAACATAATATCTATTATTAGTTCTTAATTATATAACTTTACTTCTCTTAAAATTTCGCCGTGTCCGAGAGGGTCCACGATTATGTCACGAATCTTTTAAAATCTAGCATCTTTTGTATAAAGTAATTGTGGAGTTATCTTTGAATTTGAATTAGAAATGAGGAATACGGAAGGGAAATATTCTAGTTGCATTGGTTAAACTGCAGTAACTTACTAATTTTCTGTAACACATTGGTACCGCCTGTTTATGCTGTAGACAAGCGTCTACAGGGTTGTTTTACCATTTACGTCTAATTCCAGTATCAATGGTCTGTGATCACAGGAAAATGTTTGTTTTTGCATGTGGCAGATATATTTGTAGTATCCGTTTCCTAAATAACAGACATTTCTGGTTTAAGGGATGCAATTAGAATGGTTACACGGTCAATTTGGAGTGATCTGCAAATCTAAAACGGACTTTTTGGAAATGGATGGATTATAATAGACAGTAACATTTTGATAAGTTAGGTTAGCTAATGTAGACGGAATGCAATTTTAATTTATAGTTCTCAATTACTCTACTCTTAACACTAACTGTATTAACCAATCTGATCATTGAGTAAAATTTGAAGTAAAAATGTAATGTATTGAACTATAAATATCAGGTAGACATTTATTGTATTATCTATTTAATGCATCAAGCTTAAGCTGTCACTTAAGACCTTCTACTCAGCAGAGTTGAATCTGTAAAATTAACAAAGCTCAGCTGTCTAAATCCATCAACTACTGTGACTTAAGACTTAGTTTGAGATGTTGGTAATATCTGTTTATTCAATAGCGATGACCTTAAGATCCCGACTTTAATTTGACAGCGTGTCAGCTGATGTCGCACTTTGGAGCGAAAGTGAGTTGCATCTATTAACACCGCCTTTAGAAATATAGCTTTTTAATTAGTCTAAACAGGCTATGGAAGTAAAATAATAAAGCCATTATATCCTCGCGTGTTCCCATCCATTTTATAACAAATCGATCATTTCCCATCGCGTACATACAGCTAATACGATTGCTTTCCGTACAACCATGATAGCACCGACTCGTCGCACAAACATTAGCATTTAGATCGAAAATATCTGGTATTTTAAATGAATATGTTCATGCAATATTGGTTTGTGTTTCTGTTGCGTCGGGTTATGATCTAATATTAGGTTTACTTTTTCGGTAGGGTTACCATGATTGGTTACCTAGAATTTATAATTCATATGTCATACGGTCAGTTGTTAATTGAAATGTTATCAAAACCAAACATAAGTACTACAAATAGTGTAGCTACCGTTATATTAAAAAAAAAGTCTTTCGCCACCCAATAATATGCTCAAATTATTATACTTTTCTTTTATTCTTTTTAGCATTTAAAACATATTGGTCCTGTATTACATGTCTTATTTTGAAATTCAATGATGATCCCTAGGTATTATGAAACCAAGTCTCAAGTTTCGCTTGATTACCCCAAGTGTTTTTATATGAGGGCTAATGTGTTTATCACTTCTTAAGATCTAGTAGAAAACATGATATGGGTCTCCAGTGAAGGGTTCAGGAGTAGCACAGCGGGTACCTACATAATTTATTTTGACTAATAAAGCCAATTAACGGTAATGTCACTGCTGGTTAAGTAGTGAACAGTTTGTTTTTATAAATTGTCAATATTATACGTATCGAATGTGTCGTGAGTATTGGCCATTATCATTTTAAAAATAGAATGTTAATTTTAAACTTTGTATTTTTTTTTAATAATGTTATGCTCTAAGAGCTACAGTCTAATGCAAAGGAATAACTAGATGCGTCCCTGTGAATCTGTTATGTCATAAGGCTGTGACCACATAGAAATATATATTTAAACCTATAAGTAAGGCGAGCTCCATTAGCCAAAGGTATTATAATTTCATAATTAGAACAAAAAAAAAACAAAATACGCGTGACATGCCCTAGAAACTGTTCCGCAAATCGCTTACGAAACTGCACTTGCAACTAATGCGCGCGCGCATTATTGGAGCAAGGTCGCCGCCACGCTACCAACAGATACACCTTTCTCAACCTTACACCCCGGTAATAAGATTTTGAATTCATTAACTCTTTAAACACACTGTGAATTATATATTTTCGGTTCTAAGTCTTGGTGTTAAGGTTTGGAATTGGATGAGGTGGTATCTTCAGCAATCCGTGTCGACGCATCTCATTATTCACATGCAGTTGGTGGCGTTGTGTCCCGGCGACCGTTGCGAGAGGTCAGCACTGGCATGGTCAAGGAGCTACTTTTGTCTTTTCGAAATGTGGCCATTAGTGACCGAATTAATCTAATGTATAGAATAATTTTGCTTGTGATATATTTGGGTCGTTATGTTTCAATTTGACTACCGTTAAAATATGCACGGTTGCTATATTTAGTGAAATCTAAATATTGGGTTGCTAAGTATTGGATATGATATTTTTTTTGTTATTTTAAAGTTTTGTTTAGCACACTACACAAAAATCGGTTCACCCACTCAAAAAATCTGTGGTACCAAACATAAAAAAATGCAGGCGAATTAAGAACCTACTCCTTTATCGAAGTCGGTTAACAAACAGAAAGAGGTAGACCACCAGCCTGATGATCAGATATCGCGAAGTGTGCCGGCAAGGAGTGTATGAGGCTCGCATACGGCCGGAAACCTATTTATTAAAAATGGGGGTAATTTTAATACGTAATAATCACACTAATTGCAAAACATAACAAGTAACGAAAAATTAAAAACATTGGTTTCAATTTCCCCTGGTCACTCACTACTCACGTCATAACACATTGCACGCCTACGCTAATATAATAATTACAACAATATAAGGTGACACGGGCAAACATAGAAAGTTGACACGGGTGTGATGGGGGTAACGCGATAGCGCGCTGTAACCGACACCGCGTGCGATGCCTCTGCAGTACATCTTCATGGAATGGCGGCTGGTATTGTGCCTAATAATGCCTTGCTTCTTGGAGGCTAGATTTTTACTTATGAAAGGTCAGTGCTATGACTAAGGTGTTTAAAATAAATTTTAAGTCACGATGTATTTATTAAATATTCTTTTCTTTGCTTACTTGGTCATTTTGATCAGACATTGTCGCGTGTTTTTAATTAAATTTAGTTACTTTATGGAATTTTCATTAGTCCTAATTTAAATTTAAAATCTTAACAAAACAAATGTTCTCACTTTGGCGTTTTACATAAATATATTTTTAACAATATAACATCATAACTATTCACCTTACAATTAATAACTTCATAAGGATTATTCACTTTTATCTTAGGTAAACTTAAATCGATAATTTTATTCTTTGGTAGAGTGTCGCATCTCAAAGTGGGCGCTCTGTGACGTCAGGGGGTGAATTAACACCACCTCGCAGCACCGGAGCTGTGCGTGAGCGTATCATGTCCGCACAACAACTTGTCTAACCCTTACGTCCAGGCAATAAGGTTCAAAATCCTCCAGCAACGATCAAACAAGGACGCAAACTCCTATAAATCTAGCTCGCAGCTTAGATTTCTGAATCTGTTTCATCTTTGTTTATTGTAGAAAGTTTTGTTTAGTTTCGTTTGTATGGCCAGTTTGGATGTTCGTTAGCGAATGTTCGTCGAAACTTATAATTTTAAGGTTTCACCTGTATACAAGGGTTTTGAAGTATTGATAAGTACTCAAAAGTTTCGTCACATATACAATATGTTATCGAAATCTTTGTCTGTAGAGTATATACGAAATGTTAAGATGATTTTCAATTTTTTTATAAAGTGAAAATCTCATTTACGAATACTTTAACACAACTGATCTTCATACATACCCTTTGTACATTTTGACGGCTTTTGTGGAAACATTTTAGCGTAATACAAGCCAGAAGGGCGTCAAACAAACTTCGACCTTAGCAACTAATGTTAATTTAATCAATTATAATTATTAGAGGGTCAATGATTCTTTACCATCCCAGATATACCCAAGGAAGCAATAAGGTGATATCTAGTATCCATCGAATATCAAATGACGTATGAAGCAACATACATAAAACCTTTCCCATTTATTATTAGCATTAATGTTATTCCAATATGTTTAGCTAGCGGATAAGTTACAAGTATCAATTTCTTGTGATTAATGTGTTATTTAAAACATAATTTATGACATTTCCGCAACGATGCAGCCTGGGTCTTCATGAGTCACGTTTAAGGTGTGGCTTTGGAGCAAGACATATATACCAGTGGCAAAGGACTGCCGACTTTCCTTTAATAATAATAATATCAGCCCTGTATTATATACTTGCCCACTGCTTGCCTTTGTAAGTATAGAATTTATGTGTAAACTTATAATCATTAGAACGATTTGTAGAACGCATTAATGCATATTAGTATCTATATGTTGTGTCGGGTTTCCTCTTGGAATATCTCACCCTTCGCCACTTAAACATGTACATATTTACGTACATAGATTTTTATTGTTTTGTATCTGCTATCGTTACTAGACATTGGCGAAATTACAATTAGATGTATGGTGGAAAATATAACATTAAAGAAGAATATATACCTGAATAGAAGATCATAAGATGATTGTGGCAAATTAATAGCAATATTATCTGTTTTCGAAAATAGTGAAGGTTGCTAGAAACTAAAAAAGATTATATGATGTGCGCATGAATACGTGGTTAATAACATAGTTTTCTGATTAGGTCACAGAGCTGTGCATCGTGTAACCGATTTTGACATTTCTTTTTTTTTATAAAATAAAATACTTTATTTACTTATCACGTAGGCGACCAAAGTTGCACTTATGATACGTCAAGGCAATTTATAAGAATAATTATTATTTCTGAATTACACTTAAGATCACTTACATAACTACGGACATTTTAAATATTGGATAGTCTTGCCCATTATGTAAGGACAGTATTCCGCCCGGAAAGCACCACCGTACACAAGGTGTTAAAACCCGCCATAGAGGCCCACGTTAGGCTGTCGCGGTCCGGGATCAGCCCGTGTATATCTGGTTCCAATAGGCCGGCATAATTGTGTCGACTACCGAGGGGTAATCATCTCTCGTCAGTCGACATTCAATTGGAATTACCATCAGGTGCGTATAAAAAAAAAATAGTGGAGGCGCTTACATTAAAGTGAACACGTTGCCAGTTGCCACACTTCTAAATTTACCAACATTTGTTATATTTATTATGTAAGTAAATTTCGTAAATAAACTTTAAAAAATATTGTACCCATCGCTCTTAACGTCATCCGACAAAACATTCAATTATTTTTACACCAATAAGCGTTTGTGATTAATTAAGATTGTAATATTGCATATAATATTTCGATAATAATATATCCTGTCAGAACGCATTATAGACACGTTGTAAATAACAAATGAAGCAATAAATAACATATGTAAAAATATTCATTTTAACTTGTTTACCTAATATAGTGTGACATAAAAAAACTGCGCCCGCATAGCATTACAATTATTCGAAACCGCTCACTGGTATAGGATGCTTTAAAAATAATTTAATGCATTAAACAGCTTCTTTATTTTTAATGAACCTTTTTGATAACTGGCCAGATGGGTTTAGTCATTAGATATAGAATGTGAGATAGACTGTCTGGAATGACTTGGTTAGAAGTTAATACCCATGGATGGTTTAGGCGGTTACCTTGCTTAAAGGAACGGATTGGTTCCGTCGCACACAATTTGAAGATGTCCATCGACTAGTCAACGGCTCTATTGGATGCCAATTGCAATCTAGTCCACGTACCGGCAAATCTGGCGTACACCTTTAAGGTAGACCAGCGTTTGGATTCCAATTGCAGTCTAGTATAACCCATGTACCAGCAAACCTAGCGTTGGACGTACACCTTAGGGTGGACAGACGGACAGACTCACTTTTGACAACCGTCTGGAAATCTTTACAGGAGGCATAGGTTCATCAGTGGACTCCATGCATCAGATGATGATGATTCCGCTAACCCGAATGCAAACTCATTTACTTCAATTGAGTTTGCAAAACCTAGGATTCGAACACAGGGTTTCACCAGCTTTACAAGCACTGTTGGCACTAATGAGGCAATCTAATTAACTCTAAAGCTCGTATTTTAATATTGAATTTATAGTTTTCCGGCATAAATGTAAGAGCTAATTAATGATAGGCGATACGGCATACAGGTAATGGAGCCACGAATACTCCGTATCCGGCCGATCCGGTAAATTTTACGGTCTCTGATATCTGGTCTTTAATAAAGGAAATATCTACCTGTTATTAACACACTGGAGTTTGTTAAAGTTTGTTTAAAATAAGATCGCAAAGAGCGGACGCGTCACATTTTTAATATTATTAGGTTGGTTAGTTAGGCAAGTTTTCCTCTGTTTTCCTATAAGTCCTTATTCACCGATTCTGCTGGTGTTTAACGCTCATGGAAATCAGCTAATATCTAGTAATCTAAGTTAAAAACTGTGGTGGTTTTTGCTGCATAACGTAGAACTGTGCTGAATGGTCAGCACATGTTTAGTTTAGTTGTACTCGGGCAGTTTTTATATAAAAAAATATTGTTTAGAATACACGGGCTTAATAAATTTACTGTCTTTTGTAATAACATGTTTGTTAGTTTGTGACATTTTTTATGAATCCATCCAGATGTCTACATTCTGTTGGTATGTGAATATAAATTTATAGATGTTTGTTAGCGTATCACACAAAAAACACTGAATAGATTTGGATGAAACTTGGCACACAAATAGATTAGGGCCTGGATTAGCATATAGGTTACGTGTTATATTGTGAAAATACATTTAATACGGCGAAGCTACAAGCAATTACTAGTATACTACATTTAATTCTTGTCAATATTCTCAGGGTATATATAATTTACCATCATATTCTCACGATTCAAAGCTCATTAAAATTTAAGAATCACCCTTTAATAAATTCCAAATATGCGTGTAACACAATCAGTTTGATGTATCTGCGTTTGGACGGGTCGCTTTTAGTGCGGTGTCGCGTTTCGATGTCTCGGGTTACAATCCGAACGTTCTCGGTCAATGAGGCCCTGCGTGGACTCGCCCGAGAATATCGGGCCGTTTGTGTTACAATTAAGGGTTAGGTGCGGTATTGATGTAACTCATATTTTATGCAGACAATTGCAGGGTTAAGTAAAAGTGTTAGGTTAATAAATCATTGAATTTAGTCATGATTTATGTAACGCTATCGTTTCTTCTGCCTTTCGTATTTTGAAGTCGTATAGAATTATTATTGTGACTGACACATGATCGCTGTTTATTACGTACCTATGCCGTAGGTATAAGGAAGTAACACAGCTATATTATAGCATTATATCATGGTACTAATCTTAACTTAATTTTTGTTAAGACTACGTACTAGTGGGGCCCTAAACAACGCGAGGCCCCAGGCGAAAGTTAACATAATGACGTGAGGTCTCAGGCGGAGCAAAGAAAAGTCTTTTCTCCCGATTTAAATAGTTTCGTCAGCAGGATAGGGGACCGGACTTATTTTTGTTCTTTATTATTATCAAATATTTACGTTATATAAATTATAATACAGAAAGAATTATTTAAATCCGGTAAAAAAATCAACAAGTTATAAGTCTTTTAATTTCGGTAGAAGGGGTAAGTAACAAGAAACAGAAAAGAGGCACAATACCCACGTGTGACGTCATCGGGCATTACGACGCGTGCGAAAGAAAGAGATGAAGCGATATCCCCACTTCACGCACACTTCGGCACGTAGTAATATTTGAAATATGAATTACTGGCTCATTTTTTAACCAATTTTAATACAGTTTTCGCAGGAGGGTTCCTTTTTCGTATTATCAACCATTACATATAGAATAATGTACAAAATCGAACACAGGCCGGTCCCCTATTGTAAAACAGTCCTACAAGGCACCGCGCGAGACCGCGCGCGTTTGCCCGGTTCGCCTCCCGCCCGCTTCTGCTACGTACTTATCATCAAAACATGAACTCTATTGTTTTTAATATTTATTAGATCATTTTATGCCTATATGTAATATAACCTAAGCTGTACACAAAATTAACTGGTTAAAAATATATTGGTTTTTAACAACGGAATCATACGGCAGCATAACATTTATTAGGTAGGAATAATAAGAAAAAGACTAATTAATCAGTTATTCTATTGATTAATAGCTTTAATCTAATATTTGTCATATTTCTTGATTGGACACACAAACACAATGGCGCAACTTGCAAGCTACAGCCGAACTTATTAGATACGGTTGGGGCATTTTCACATTTAGTACAGACCTTCTAGAATTTGCGAGTTATGTTTAATATAAAAATTAAAAAATGTTAAAATTACTTCAACTAAAAAAGATACATCTTCTAACTGGTATTCAACTCTGCACTGTGAAGTTGGTGATCTAAGTCATAGTTAGTCACGTTATTGTTTTAATGTTAGTATCTATGGGCCGTATTATATGGCCGTTAACTTATAGTTTTATAAAAAATATTCCTTCGACTAAACCCAATCCCAGCGATATAAGAAAACAGGGCTTCATTGACAACACACGTATATACAGCATTATACTTAATCAAAACTTAAGAGAATCCCTAGCAAATTTAATTTTCTCATAGACAACGTATTGTTTTTGCATGTAAAAAGCGGAGGCTGCGGCACACGCCGTGTCGGCTTACACTAAAATTAACGATAGGACGGCGCCGCGTCAGCGTCGGATGTCGGCTAGAACTTACAATAATTAAAACGCGATCGAATCCCACCGAACACCGGCGTTCTCAAATTATGTAATTAAAAATATTTTAATTACGCACCGGTATATAACGGTGCTAAAGATAGCGTTTAAGAAAATTATTCGGTTTATTTTTTAGGATTCCGTATCTCAAAAGGAATACTTAAAAGATCGCTTTATTGTCCGTTTGTTTGTCAAGACGTAGAGAATGCGTAGAGCTATTAAATTGAAATTTAATTCAAATATTGGCTCTACGCTCTACACTCTCTTTCAGATGCGAAAAAATCAAACTTGTTAGTCAACGCGAAAAAGATATGACCTATTATATTGCGATATGTGGCATATTATAATGCGATTTCACAAGGGTGTCAAAACCTATAGGGTAATTTCAGTTGACCTAGAATCACGAAATTTGGTAAGAAGTAATTTTTGTAAACCTGTAAATATACACTTAAATAATAAACCTCAGTGCACGAGTCCAACTCGCACTTGTTCGCCTTTTTCTAAAGTTCACTTGATGGCGATAGATCATGATTGATATATATTATTTAGTGCTGTCATTGACTCATAGATTTCTACAATTTGGCCATCTTCCGAATAGTATATAAAAATAGATCGACTGCCTCGATGGCGTAGTTGTAATGCGTACACGGTACGAGTACAACTATCGCGCTGAGGTCCTGGGTTCGAATCACGAGTAAAAAAAATTGTGACTGGATTTTCTCATCTTAAAAATTACTCAGATGCAGTTCGGAGTCAAGAACTTGGCGGGGTGAGGTATAAGGGAACGCTTGCCTGGGAAAGCACGTACAGCTGTTGGTCTTGATGCCTGATCTTTCTCCGGTCATGTCGAATTGCCGGCTCTCCGGACTATGAGAAGGAACAGAGAGTGCACCTGTATATTGCGCACACACTTGTGCACCATAATATCACCTGCGTACTCGGTTGATCTCAGTTGAGATTTGCCGTCGTGGCCGAAATTCGGTTAGGAATCAATGTAAAATAGATGAAGTTTATATTGATATCTAAAAAGATGTTGCTGGAAAAAGCTATAAAAGTACATTTTAGTGCTGGAAGGGGTCTCATTCGAATATTTTGTCTCGAGCCTTTACGGTATAATAACGCTATTATCCTTATATCATTTGCCTCCTACTATGGGGGGATGTGGAAACTATTTCCAACTCCTGTGAAAGCATTTGATTAATTTCGTTTTAGGTTGATGATGTTCCTGGCGTACAATTTTACATTACCTATAGTATAACAACTTCGTAAAATTATGGGACCTCTGAAGCCTCCGAATTTTGAGCATGCCCTCGTGGAATTTTGCCAATCATGCCACCTTATAGTTAAGTAATTGACCAAAGAGCACTAATCACTAACAATACCCGCATATATAAAATTATGAAACGTAAAAATAATAACAGTAGATGAACAAACTGATATCGGAACCGGGCGAACGCGATCCCTAATAATTAATGCTCGTCTCAACCGAGCCGGGCTGGCGTCACCCGACTCCATTTTGCGTCACAGCGCGCCCGTCAGGCTGACGTTAATTTTCGTGTAACACGAAACGTCTGGCTCTACTACTTTTTATTTACTATAATCTATGACAGGGTGCATTTAAGCTTTCCTTATGGTTTTGGTGGACAATGGGATACGGTGGGGTTTTTACCTCATTTCCTTAGGTCTGGTCATGTTTTTGGTCAAAGTGCTTGTTCATAGATATAACATGATAGTCGTGATTTTTTTGTGTTTATTTAATAATTCCTTTACTTACGCATTTGGACAATGGCTTTAGTTAGTTTTCTTTTCGTCAGAAGTTCGTTATTGTTAACTGTGTTTGTAATCTATATTCTAAATACTGGTCCATTGATATGGGTACCTAATAATAAAGCTCTTGACCTATGTGTTTATTTTCTTGTGCCTATTTTTATAATTCATCCATACAGAGAAAAAATATTTAATCATTTACATATTGATCGTAGACGAAAATCTTCAGTAATTAATCCTTTCACCTTGTTATAATCTCAGAATTACTAACCCCACATAAAGTAAATCAGCAAACACATCAACTTGCAACTTTACAGCAAAAAATGTATAAAACGTAGTGTCGCGGGCGTCGTGTGTAACGCGATACCGGGGCGGCGCGGCGTGCGCCTGCGCATACGAAACCCGCGCGTCACAGCTATATCGTGACATCTGACACGGGTGACGTTGAGCTTGCATCGTTTGTGGATCCTCGATCTTCCGCCGACTATTTCTTGGAGTCCTTGCATGACATAAACCTGATAAAGGATACAGTTTCGGAAAATGAGAATGGTCGCTTAATCGCTTGGATGTAGAGACTAAGAATTATGAGAGAAGTTGCTAGGATTATGCTTTAATATGAGTATGATTATATGATCAGCATGATTTTTATCATATATCTATATATATAAAAATGAATTGCTGTTCGTTAGTCTCGCTAAAACTCGAGAACGGCTGAACGGATTTATCATATCTTGGTCTTGAATTATTCGTGGAGGTCTAGGGAAGGTTTAAAAGGTGAGAAAAATTCGAATAATTGCCGGGAAAATCCTCAAAACAGCATTTTTCTATTTCCCACTACAAACGTTTTCTAACTAATACGTAGAGTAAATTTGAGCTTTATTGCTATTGTATAAAGTTCACTGTTGTCTAAGCAATGTAGGTGTGTTCCTAACATCAAAGCAGTGTACGTTGGAGCACAGAATATAATAATGTAATGTCGCGTTCTGAAACTCAACAAAAGTGATATCGCGGACCCGACTAAATTGAACAGTCACAAAATTTAATATATCATTAGTTATTTGGTTGGCTTCACGATATTATTTCTTTTGTTTTACTTTAAAATGCATGTTTTCGTTATGGACAATTTTTGAGTTACTTTTGCATATCTATACTTGTAATAAATCTGTAGAGAGGTCAATTCTGTACATGAAATATATTTCCAAAAATAACTGGGGGTGATTAGGGGATCGATACTGATGCCAAAAATGCAATTAGTAAAATTTTTGTCTGTCTGTCTGTATAACCGTTATAGAAACAAAAACTACTCGACGGATTTTAACTTAACTTGGTACAATTATTTTTCATACTCCTGAGCTGGTTATAGTATACTTTTCATCACGCTACAATTAATAGGAGCATAGCAGTGATGGAAAATGTTGGGAAAACGGGAGAAGTTACTCCATTTTTTTAAGCTTCCGTCATTTCGTGTGCAACCTTAATGGTTAAAAGTTCCTTCGATTTCACCAGGATCCCATCATCAGACCCTGACCGGACAATCGGACCACCTGCATACCACCATAAATTAAAAAAACATCCCGACAAATTGAGCACCTTCTCCATTTTTGAAACCCGAAATACACGCGGGCGAAGCTGCGGGCGGAAGCTAGTCATAAATATAATCAAGTTCGGTATAAAATGGTTACGCTCTTAACAACTGTTGCGTGTTAATTTACTTTTAATATCATAACGAACCCGCTCCAATGTGATGAGCAGTTAAGATGTATAATTTATAAATCAATTCCTGTCTAGGTACCCACCGTCCTCGGTACGATAACACTAAAAACGACTAGGAAGATCTGATTAAATCTACACTGATTACTTTTTTGACACTAATCATTCCGGTACCGTAATACCATATTAAGTCTAAAAGGTCTTCTCCTAAAAGCATCTGGCAGTGGCGAAAGGGGAATTTTTTGAAAAGGTAAAAAAAATTGTCTTCAGTTAACATATAATAAATTACTTATTGTGCGCAAATAATTGAAACATTCATAAAATCGAAAAATAAACGTTGATAACTCTCCTTCCATTAACCAAATAACTCGCCACTGGCATCAGGCATAAGGAATACAAGAAATTTCTATTGTTTCGCATTAATATTACCAGAATATGAATTTGAACAGATTTACTCCATTCTGAAGCAAAGTTGGCACGCGGGAACGAACAGCTCTTTATGTCTTGACTGACGTCTCCCGATCTTTTCATCTCACCTTTCAACATTACGGCCTGACCTTGAAATGTTTCTACATCCAAATTACTTTGAACGTTATAATTAATTTAAATAAATGTGTTACTAACTTTTAAATTAGTTTAAATGGTGTGGTAGATCTACTTGCGCGGTTAGTAGCTTGCTTGATTCTTTTTTCAAAAATCCCTCATTTTGAGTGTTTATTAATGTTATGGCCAGTAAGATTAGTGTAGTTCCTATAACAATCTTGAACAATTAAAAAAAGGTTTAATATAAAAGTTCCATCCGTTATAAAATTAAGTGTGTGCAAGTTGGACAACAGTAACAAGTACCATGTTTACACTGCCTCTAAGAGAGGATCTATAAGCATACATTTTGATTATTGAAGACACCGGACACTTTTAATTTCTGCATAAAATTTCAAATCATTTCACGAAATAAATTTGCGATACCAACATATTATACGAGATCGTTTCTTTTATAACTCCATGATCTGATGTAGTTATCCAAAATATAATACTGTAAGCGTAATACGATGGTAAAAAGATTGTAACGCTACACCGTCGGTAGCAATGAGCTGTATTTTTATCGCGCACCGGGCAGTGACACCTCGTCGGAAATCGCACGCCCTTGAACATTTTTTTTGTTGGCTCCATGTGGTACCTGAACGTAATTAAGTCTCTGGGAAGTCTGAGAGGTTTTTAAAACAGTAGCCGGAAAGTCACGGGATTTTGGGTTTCATGAATATTTCTAAAGTAGTTATAAGAGCGTTACCGATCTTGAAGGAGGAATGGGAAGAGATACAAAACAGTGGGAGAGCATTTATTGGACTACGAAGATGCTGTTATTTTTCTTTGGTCTAACCAATTTAAAGTCTTATCGGATATATTCAAAGTGTCACTTTGACGAATATTATTGCCATGTCGTAATATGTATTAAAAAAATCTGAGTGTTCACGAGACGGCATCGTTTACTCCAATAAAAAAATACCATGTATCGAATAAAAATCACTAGACAAAAAAAACTAAAATAATGAACGAAAATTTGGCTAGAGGAAACTACTGGACAAAACATTGTTTCTTGACTGGATTGCGACCAATGTACACATGGTAAAACTCTTGCCATTTGATGTTCATCCAGGGACAAAGGCCGGCATAATTTTGGCGATCTTCGAGCATCTTCCGATAAATAACATTTTACCATTATAATCATTTTAGATGATGAACACACATTTTAAAATGTTGATGGTCTAGTTGTAATCCTAGTGCCAAGCATAAAAATCCACAATAGTAAACGCCACAATAATTATTGGCTTAACGAGCGAGGCATTATTTTACAAAGGCGGTATCGGAGTGCAGGTCTAGTAGCGGGCCGGTGTTGCCAGCTCAAACAAGTCTTCCCCGAAAGTGAGGGCTTCTCGTATGACCAAAACAGTCGGGTGCCACAGGCTCAGGTTGCGCTGAGAGTAATGCACGGCAACCCGATACTCGCTTTGTTTCGTACTCAGACGTTATAATGAGAAACATGTGAAACATAACCGATCGCAGGATATCGGAGACGTAACAGTACGCCGCGGTTTTTGTTATGCGCTGTTCTCGTCTTTGTTTGGTATTGCTTTAAGGATTTATTTAAAATGTGGGAACGTTGGTGCTGGAGGGATTGTGATTGGGGATTTCGTATTTGTCTTTAAGTTATAACGGGTTGTTGATTTACTAGTTATATGAGTATTCTAAACGATGATAAAGTTGATTCATTAAATATAATTAAGTATAGTATTCGTGGGTATTTTGGTGCTTTTCTGTGTCTATTTTTGCATTAGAGTGCAAGAACAGGTGGTTTTGAAATAGATTGAAGCTATTGAAGTTTCTTGCTATATCAATGTCCAAAACATCAGGCTCATGAATGCAGTGCACGTCATATGCTTTATAATTAATTTATTTCCAATTGTGTATAGCTAATCGACGTAGTTACCGTCAAGCTAGCAATCTCTTCATTCAGTGGAATTTTGTTTAAAATATTGTGTCCTGATTTTACTCTGTATTAATGTAGCATACGTTCTATCATTATGGATTTATTATGACGGAGATATTAATTGGTGCCATAATTAGAAGTAATACTCAGACTTAATGATATTAATGTAATTTGTTGATAAAACATGATACAATTTTGCATAATCTATAGAATATACTTGTAATTTTATTACCTACGTAAGAAATTTCGATGCATTTTTCTTTAGGTAGGGTAGGATAGGTGAAAGTCCGGAAATGAGGAGTAAATTATTTTTCTTTGAAAATTTTATGACCTTTTTGTTCTTATGTTTGAACGCTCGCATTGCTCTTTTATAACAATAGTGTAACATCACTGCAAATTTTTTGGTATCCGAAAATTTTAACTACAACTAATATTCCGGCAAAGAGCTTTAATTCACGCGAAGCCGAGAACAAAACCTAGCAATAGAAAAAATACATGTCGAATTGAGAACCTCCTCCTTTTTTTAAGTGGATTAAAAATAAACAAATAAAAGTAATTTCGTACTCTATATTCCAGCATATAGTACTTCATGCGGGAATACAAATATATCTCATCTATGAACAGTTTCCAGGAAGGCACCCAGCCCATATTCAGTTCTGTTGCAACGCTAAAAGTATAGAACGAGGTGCCGGTTTGCGGCGCGATTGTCCTGTTTTACATACTCCAAACTACGTGGAAACTGCGCTTGCGTCGATAAACAACGCTTGCGTCATAGTGTTTTTGCGTGTTTTCGTAGGGATTTTATTTTTATTTTAATGGGTTAACATACAATTGTTACACTAAATCAAAATATATTTACACTTCAACTAAGTGCACGATTATAAAAAAGTGAGCACATCATGCAAATAAAGAGGTGAATGTGCCTAAAAATAAAAAGAAACAAGAAAAATTACAACAAAAAAAAACTTATGAACGTGGATAAAGGGATATCATTGACACTGTAGAACGAATTGTGGTTTACAAATGTTTTTTTTTCTGTCCAATTAACAGCAAAACAAAAGTAATAGATGTAATGACCAATTTTTCTTAGCATGGGTGTGCAGGAACCTTAAAAGACATCAGTCCCATAACAAGTAAATTCAAACGAAATTTTTGCAAATAACTTAATTCTATTGGTTCGGATTCAAACCCGGATTATTCATTTCGTAACAGATACGTGGCCCGCTACACCACAATCATTAATTTAATGCGTGTTTTGTAATTTACTGAGAAAAGCTACAAAAATTAAAAAAAACATATTACTGTTTAATTATAAGTGACAGTTATTAACTTCCGCAAATCATATAGGTGTCAAATACAACATAAATATTTTCCCAGGAATTTGCTAAGTAGCCTAAAACATAAAGGTGTCTTTGTTGACATAGAATCGAATTTAACGTGTCAACAAGAGACGGGACTTTACCGACATGCATGTACCGATTATTCTAGGAATTAAAACGTGAACTAGTATTTTTTTGGGTAGCGTTACTGCCGAATATTGTTTAATGTCCGCCTCGCATGTTGGAGCTATTATACAATAGAAAGAAGGTGCTTGAATTTTCGGCAACACATACAGTATAACGTGTTTTGACAAAATATATTTATTGTTGACACTTGATGATATTATTCCAAATTCAAAAAATAATCGTATTTTTTATTAGAAATCTAAAATAAAGTGGTAATTGTATTTTTTTCATTACGCACAATACTTTGTACCTTTTAAATTTATTTTGGCAACACTAGAGATACTCGCTCATTTTCGCCGTTGAAAACAGCTTCCCGAACTGGTTTATAAATATCGATAGAATCTAATCAATGTTTAACATTTCAGAGATTCAGATAAGTTATTTAATTTTATTCTCATCAAACATCACTACACAAACTTTATACACATACATAAACTTTAAAACTCGTACAAACCGGCATCAATGCAGACACATCCATATTTGCGAGGCACATTAGCAGAACGATCGTTTTATATGGCATTAGGCAAATTATAAGCTCCACTGGTCGACACCCGATATGTTTGCGTCGCCGGCTCCGCTCGCCCCCGTCCAATGCAGTAGCGCAATTAAACTCATTTGGATTGTTTCAAACGGTGTATTGTTACTTACCTAGTATTTTCGTATATTTAAATTATGATTTTATCATTAGTCTAGGTGAGACATAACTTTGCCTTCTCACACGAACTGTTCGATAATCTCGTGTTCCCCGCGAAATAATTCACGGCTTGAAGTTCTAGTTCCGTTGTTAGTTAAGGAACTCAAAATTCGTAAGGATTACGATTCGAAATACATATTAATTGGGATTCGTGGTTGATTCCGATAAATACGTCTCATAATACTTCTTCATGAGAAACTTGGCGATAAGTTGCATAGTTGCGTCTCTACATATCTCTTTTTCATTAAAAAGGCATGAGTGTGTTTGTAACTGAAAAAAATAAATTTCGTAAGTCTAAACTATGGAGCAGAAAATAAAGGCGTTTATACAATATATACAAAGTATAAACTAGTATATACAAAGAAACATATTAAAAATGAGGCGGATAGAAAATGTATATAAAATATGTTTGGTCCTGAGAAAACAATTTAATTTAAAGCTACAGTATATTACTCCTACGCTGCATGTTGACCTCAAAGGATATCGGATGGTTACAATAACGAAACTTTAACTAAGGATTAATACAGACGGCGTATTTTAACGCACCGCGGACGCGCGTTATTTTCACGTCCGTTTTCAACACACTTGTATATAAAACTATAAAGTTTTAGACTGCTTCGCGGTTAGTAGTGTTTACATCCATTTTCAGTCTACGATCCAATCTTAATTCCATTTTCCATTCGACACTGACAATAAACAAATTAAAAGAAATTATTTGTAAGCATGATAAAAACAATTCATTGGTCTATTTTCGCTATATAAGGTTTTAAGGTTTAAGAATCATTTATTTCTCATAAGATTATAAATAAATCACTTACTGAGAAAACTACTTAACATAGTTATTCTATACAGGCGAGCATTTTATAAAGATTGCATACTATCATAATGACAAGTAACAATTAACAACAATGATAACTAAATTTACAAATAATAATTTCATAGACATGAATGGTATGGTGGTGGTACATTTTGTTAAATCAATATCAACAATTATTCATAACACCCATCAATATAAATACACTACAAATATACCGAAAAAAGCGACCGGATCGTTTATTGTAAACGGCAGTTAGTTGCGATTGTCAGCTTGTTTACAAAACGTCGCATGCATCGAAACATAATGTTTGAGTAATAATTGATTTGAGAAAAAAAAGGATTTGCGTGATGGGTATCGTAATTTTATATACATATATTGAAAAGCTACTATAACTACAATGTATTGTATATAGTAATGTAATAGTATTTATCTATACTTCTATACTATTATATAAAGCTGAAGAGTTTGTTTGTTTGTTTGTTTGTTTGAACGCGCTAATCTCAGGAACTACCGGTCCAAACTGAAAAATTCTTTTTGCGTTGGATAGCCTTTTGTTCGTGGAGTGCTATAGGCTATATATCATCACGCTATACCCAATAGGAGCGGAGCAGTAATGGCTAATCTCAGGAACTACCGGTTCGAACTGAAAAATTCTTTTTGTGTTGAATAGCCCTATGTTTTTGGAGTGCTCTAAGTTATATATCATCACGCTATGACCAATAGGAGCGGAGCAGTAATGGCTAATCTCAGGAACTACCAGTTTAAACTGAAAAAAACGTTTTGTGTTGGATAGCCCTTTATTTGTGGAGTGCTATAGGCTATATATCATCACGCTATGACCAATAGGAGTGGAGCAGTAATGAAACATGTTGCAAACACGGGGACAATTTATTAGTTTTGAGAGCTTCCGTTGCGTGCGCTGCTTAACGGTTAAAGTTATGCAACAATGATGTATGACGGGATTGTTCCTCTTAAAAAGTTGTAAAAAATATATTATAAAACATAGTCCCCCGCTGCATCTGTCTGCCTGAACGTGTTAAACTCAAAAACTGCCCAACGTATTAAGATGAAATTTGGTATGGAGTCAGTTTGAGACCCTGGGAAGAACATAGGCTCCCGGGAAACCACAATTTTTATAACGGAAAACTTTAGCCCGAAAATCTTTATAACGCGGGCGGAGCCGCGGGCAAAAGCTAGTTGTATATAATTTAGGATTTTAATTCTGACTTAATAATGTTAATTAAAATCTGCACCACATTATACAATACCTATTAAATACCTAGAAAAAAATTACACAATTAATAATTTGAATGCAATGACTGCCCTGTGGCTTATATTGCAGGCGGGGTATGATCACAGCCCTGAGGTCTCGGCTTCGAATCCCGGGCCGGGCAAAGTAACATTTGGGTTTTTCTGCACAATACAGGCGTGGAGTTTGAAATTCGTATCTGATATAGCGATAGGGTTGCCGCCTATCACATCATGGGACGCAATATACTTGGTAAACAGTGAGTGCCCAGGTTGCACCTCTGTCTACTCCTTCAGGATAAAATCATGATGCGTGTTACAAATTAATAAATTCTCAATATCACGCAATTATTATAACATAAAACTGTGCGTACAGAACGCAATAAAAACACTGCATTTAATTAAGTGAAATACCATACTAGTGATATCAGTGTAGGTTTCAGCATGTAAATATAGCTTGGGCACGGTTTCAGAGTTATCAAGTACCTAACGTAATTATTATTGAATTTTCAAATAAATTGAATGTGATGAAACCGATCCATCTTATGTTACATAGTTTAGATAGCCTTTGTATGGTATTTACGTCGCCTAATATCGTTTTAATGGAAGACAAAACGAGCAAGTGACTCGTCTGATTGTAAGTTTGATGTGATGCGTTTGTCGTACTGTGAGTTGAGACATTAGATTTTAACTATTCTTTTTATGAGGAAAATAATATAATTAAACCTTTTTGAATTTGAATTTGGAATGCACTGGAATGGTGTTTACTGCACTGGACATAGAATAATTAATAAAAAAAAAAATTTTTTTCGTATACTTTTTGGTAAATTACCGATACTTTTATATAAACAAAAAACACAACTTCTACAGGTGATATGATTTTTATAATTTGTTTAGTAATTTTTGTGGCTAACTGCATGAAACTACGAAGTGGCTACAATTACTCAGATATACACCGTCTGCAATTTCTATGCAGAAAAACGCAAAGGTATTTTTCCTATCTCTAAATTTTCGCTTACAAAATACATACGACACCCTGTAATTATATATTATAGAGAGAGATTACAAAGTATTAACTAACTCTCCTAGGGGCGTACAGGACGCGAGTGACATACGCTCTCATTGTGGGCCGGAGACACCGGTCACTGGGTCAAGGAGCACAATACCCTTTATTATGGGTAATTATGTCTAATGGCGAACAGACGAGATGTCGATGTGTCAAAGGATAAAGAAATACTGCCTTCGAAAAGTTAGTATAGGGATATATAAACTTTTTTAATGTGACTGGCTAGCGAAAGTTTGAATATGGAACATGTGTCTTTTTATGTAATATTTGGCGTGTGGCTGGCTGCTGAGTGTTTGAATTTGGAATAAATCATATTTAAATTACACAAAGATAATATATTTTTTTAATTAGTGACGAATACTTAAAATAACATGGCGTGTAATAACGATGAAATTTGATGAAAGAAATCTTTACTAACCTGCTTGTTATTAACAATACATAATATTTTTAATCAATAAATCATCAAATCAGTGTTTAGTCACATATGAGTGTGCAATATTACGTTTATGGATTTAACTTGGTCAACATTATGTCTATTAGGGAACGACACGAAAATCACTCCCCTTACATGCAACGAGGATTGACACCGATGTTGTCGCTCAATAAATGTAGAAAAAAGTAAATAAAAGCTTAGTTTCTTTATTTATAAACAGTTGCATTACGCCGACGGTATTTCAGTAACTTAATATCTACGATATAATAATTAAGTTGTACTGCCATTTTATTTATAGCTTGCAGAGGTCTTATAACATACCAGCCAACCTGTTTTGGTAGAATAGTGGACTCAATAAAAATACATAATATAAGACACAATTGAAAACTCCAAAAACCTGAGAAAATATTAGTATTCATTATTCAACAAGCATTTCAAGTATCAAGATGAGCTGTACTGACTGTTTTTTAAGAAACATGTATTAATCTATTTTATGAAAAAAGAAGTCCGAATACACCAAATTAGTGTAAATTCTATTTTAAAGATATTTTTTTTATTTTTATTTTTAAATCAACCGTTAATAAAACACAGTGTATTTTTCTATAAATCAATTTCCAAGCAAAAATAAATGTAAACCGTTTTGGATCTTAACGTTTCAATTTTTCTCACTAGCAACACTGACGCTAACTGATCGCCGGTGTCGGATTACGAGCGCTCCTAAATTTACCTTGCCGAGCTACTGCCATTAAAAGCATTTATGTTATATTCGATATCGCAATATTATCGGGTTGGCTTACCACGTCTTTGTGATGGGGCAAGGTCGCTAATTCACACTTCGCACATGACAGACACGCCCTGTCGTGTTAAATGTTAACAGCAAACGATACGTGTGTATTATTTACTGTCAATGTAGGTTTGCTTACTTTTTTTTACAATGGCAAGAAAACTGAGCTTACTCTATTTTTCCCGACGTCTAGGAACAATTAGGGTACCACCAGTTGCGAAGTATACAACCCAATTATTACTGGCTTTCCTTTTAGGTATACTTATGTTTGTCTTAGTGTTTGTTTTTTGTGAAATTGGCCGCGATATGTTAATTAAAGTATTTTTTTTTTGCCTCGGGTTACCTCTTGAAAAATTTTACTCTTTGCAACAAGATACCAAAAGTAACTTTTACAATGCTTTATGTGGGTTGACACTAGCTGTTACTTTGAGACACTGGGTACCAAATCTTATACGGCCCAGTAAGTAGTAAACGCGCTGACTTCAATATCCTACAAATTGGAATTGAATAGTACTCACACAATGTGCCTGACGGTAGAAATAGATATTGCTGACCTGAAATTGTGTATAAGAATAATATTGGCGAATAAATTAATTAAACAGTTTTATATTAGAATGTAGAATAATCTGTGATATGATGTATGTTTGTGTCGAGAAAATTAGAGCGAATAAATCGTAGATACGACTCATTCTGAAAATAGTTTTTTTTATATGATCAGAACAAAATGATTTACAGCTTTTATTAGACTCAAACGGTCTAAAAGCAATATTACCTATTTTTTATTTATTTTTTTTATTTATTTATTTATTTAACACAAAACAGGTTACAACTAAAAATACACCAATTATTGATTACAAAATATGCTTACTTCTAATCGCAACCCAAAACTTGTGTATAAAGAAAAGTTAATTATAGCGGACGAGTTTACAATATTACAAAGTAGATAGAAATGTTACGTTATTATTATGAATATTAAAGTTATTTTAACTGTAGAAACTAAATGTAAGTAGTAGTAAATATTTTACCGACTAAAAAATGAGTAAGATGACATTAACCACCATGACAAGTGTTAATGTGACAAAACATCAATTAATTTATCAATTAATTAATTAATCAATAACAAAATTTGATATCCTAAGAAGGAATCCTATCGAGTTATTAGGGTTAAAAAATTTATTAGTAAGTGGTTATGTATATATAGATTTAAATGTTTCTATATCTTAAATATATCTGTATTTGCGTACAAATGCACGATAGCGTAATTGGGAATGAAACGGTCTGTCGCGACGGATATCCGCGGTTTTAAAAAATCAAGGTACAACACTCTGACCTTTTGAATTTATGTTTATCTATTATCTATTATAATGCGGTTTATGGTAAAGGAATAACATCGTGAGGTATACCACATACTTGAAAATTCTGTAAAAAGAATATCGAAGGTGTGTAAGGCAGTGGCGAGGGATGAAATTTTTCGAAAGGGACTCCACACAAATTTAGGTACAAATAATATGCATAAAGGTGGTAATTAGATATTATTACATTAATTACGAAGGGGAAGCCGGCAGGAATCGGCTTGTATGGACCCTTTGCCACTGGTGTGAGGTCTTCCAACCTGCACTAGGCCAATCTGGAGGATGGTGTCTAAAACCCTCTCAGTGAAGAGGAGGTCTGTGTTCAGCAGTGAGCAGTATATTATAATACAGGGGCCTTATTCTCTATCTCGCACGTTATTATAACAGTGCGTAACAAGCACGTAACACAACGCATCATGTTTAGGACTATAGAAATTTGGCTTACAGAATACCATTCCACGCACATTTCTCGAAGATAACATGACACGGCCGCGTTACGCGTTCACACTACCATACAGAATAAAGGCCAAGTATTGGTGTTGCTACTTGGCTACTTTGCAATCCTTTTAGAATCTTTTCAACAGTATATTCCGGCCAATATCCATAACTCATAAATCTAAACCTGAACTTCATACGATCAAAGCGTGTCCTACTGCTTCAGGGTTGCCATTTATACATAAAAATATTCTTTGACAGTTCATGATCGTTTGTTAAAAATAACGTGACACAGTTATGTTATTTTAAGATGTGAAAGATGGTCCAGCTGTTTGAGCTATACATAGGGTATTGATTAGATATTACAAGATCAACAAATGTAATGCCCGCTAACAGTTCGTTCACCCTGTCTGGTTTTTATTTTTAATGCGGCAAACACTGCTCGCTTAAAAAAGTGTTTACATTGTTTATGTTGTGGGAAAACGTTGGGTACGCCATCTTTCAATTTAATCGTGCGTTCTATAATCTTGCCAACATTCTAGTTTTTAAAATTCGATTTTTTTTAAATTTTGTGAATAACGAGGTCGCAAATTGTTGGTATAAACAATAACTATCGCTTTGAATCGAATGGACAAGTTTGGATACGCAAAATTAGCCCTAAAGTTACTACGCCTTGCCATGTCCGTACTAGAGTGTTGTCTGTTTATAATAATTTCTTAACATACGTACGTACTGTACTAAATGACACTTTAAAATAAAACTTTGCGTATGTTATGGCGGATTTTTATATTATAATTTTCTCCCGATGTTTCGAAGACTGCAGCCTTCGTGGTCACGGGCGGGTTGAGTTGTTGGTCATTCGAAAGGACAAAGTTACAATATCTACCTACATTTTAAAATGATGCATTTTTTTAGCTTTTGATGGACCGATCTGCGCAGACCGAGCTCACAGTGTCTTAACGTCACGTAAATGACACTTGAGAGAAATTAATGACGTAAACACTAATAAATTTTAGATTTTAAAATGAAAGCTGTTCCAGTACTGGTCAGAAACTTTCTTTTCCCTCGCTGTTATATTTAAAATAGTAAAACGTACATATAATTCGATAAATTTGCATGATTTCGCCGAAATCTGTATAATGGGGATCGTGTTAGCAGCTCGTTCCTTCCACACCGTGTGCGTGTATCGTGTGTTACACGGTGATAATTATTACGCAACGTAACACGGCAGTACGCTTGCCATGTAATTCACCACAACTAGGATAATCTACACAGTGCGTTTAGGGTTGCAATTAAAAAATACGTGGTGAATACTGTTACTTATTGTAATAATATTAAGGTTGTAAATTTCATTGTATACTTATTATTTATTTCTTGAAATGGGGAAACAAGTAGAGTGAGTGATAATGGTAGTTCAAATATTATTATATCTATCAGCAATAGGACTGTTCGGTATAACAGTATTTATGATGTATATTCGCTGACACTACGACTCGCTAAAACTAGCCAAAATGACAAATTTATATTTTTTTGTGTAGGCTACAATGACATTGAGTACAAAATATGTATTACGGAAATCCTCTCACCGGTAAAAGTATTTCTTTTGCACTTATTATAAGAGCTATTTGAGTACCACATAACCGTGATAATAAAAAATACGATTTTGAATTTGAATTTCGAACTGAAAAAGAACGCTTTATCCGTAAAGTTTCAAGTTTTGGATACAATGTCCGGCAAGCGCTGTGGCAAGTCGCGCTCGTGGAAAATTGAAACTTGAAAGCCCGAGCCCGCGGCGCCGCCGCCCGCCTCCTGCGGTCCCGTTACAAACTAAATTCATAAATGCAACATTGTTCTGTATATTACTAAATTGTGAAAATATTATGTGTCAATAAAATAGCTACAAACGGGTCTTTGTCTAACGCCTTAAAACTCATTGGAAGACTTTTTTTAGTGAGCTTATTTGGGGCAGAATTTTTTTATTAAACACCCTACGTAAGTAAATCAGCTTGAGTAGTTTGGTGCGGATTTCTAAAGAATTCAACCATAAACGTATTAAAAACTAGAGCGAAAGAGCTTTATTTTCAGGGGCTAGACACGAGTTCCAACTCATAGGAAGTCAAAATAATAAGTACTTTAGATAATTCGTAGCATTTTTTATCATGCGTATTATGATAAACTTCATTCTCATTCATTCATATACTTCCTTTGACTTTAAAAAATATTGTGACGATACATCCGCTTATATTTTTTTGGTACAAATTTATCATTACCCAGATTAGATACAATTTATTCCGAGCAAATATTTTTTTCGATTTATTATGAGGCCGAAGGCCGAATGTCGCATCGCTTCATAACACGAGACATATAAGGTATCTAATGGGATCATTCATGATCATTATAAATTCAAAAATATTAAACGTATATAAAATATTTATTTAATTTCGCTTTTTATTTGTAAAAAAACTACTCAAAAATATCCCACCTTACATCGTAGTGCTTTGAGTATATATTTTAATTTCAATACAAAACCAATGGAAACCAATGGAAATTCTTTGTAAAAACATATATTCAACCCATTACCACGAAAACGATACGTCGCACATAATCCAGCTAATTTTAATACGCTTTAAATAAAAGTTGGATTTATACAAAACGTATGGTGTCGTGAATGACCCCCTTACGGGTATTTATCGCCGACGCGAGCGCTAATAAATTGTGTAAACAACGTATTATGTCGCGTTCAACACCGCGGAACTCTACGTATTTGTGTCAAACAACTCATTCGGATCGGGTATTGTGTTTTTTAGTTTTTGGGTTCAGTAACAATTGTTTTTATACGGTGAGCGGGCCTGTTGCCTGATGGACTTTATGCAATGTGTATATTATAAAATCACACTGACAGTATAGAATGTTCAATGTTAATCTGTGTGATAAGTACCTTAATGTGTATTTAAGACAAGTTTGTTGCCAAAAGACACGAGGAAAAATAATTAAACATTAAAAAATATACAGGCACATACAACTTTGGCGATTCTTCTGTTGTCAATATGATTCCATCAGTCCTCCGTCAATCATGAGTCATGGAATTGAATGCTGGTTGAGTGAGTGTGTAATGGATGCTTACGACTATAGGTAAATCTATTGAACAGTTATGAAGGAAAATATACGTACATAGATAATGTTATCCCTAATAGCTTTTACGGAAATCTCCAAAATACACCTTTCGCTCATAAATCTCGATATTTTAACAAAATCACCAAAGACACGAAAGCCTTTACACCATCCCCAGTCTCATTTACATACATCAGTTCTTTCTGTAACCAGAGACCAATTATCTTAGCGCTTGGTCATCTTCTCTGAAATATAACCGGAGCCGCTCCTGTCTCCCGATTAATTAACACCATGTTTTGATAGCCGTGTGTCAAACGGATCCAATTACTCACATAATGAACTGAGCTCCGCAATATTTAGTTTACAACACTTTAACATTAATACGGTTGTTTAATACCTACTTGCTAGTGGCCCATTTCACTTATTATATCTAAGTAGTAATAGTAATTAGAATTTTAGATTATGAAATTATTTCATGATTCCTGAAAGGGTATGCACTCGAAAATAAAAATGTTGCATTTTGCAAATAAATAAATAAACTGGTCTAAGCAAAATAAAACTTATTGTAACTTTTTGTATTGTACACTATACCTACTTTATATCTTTGAATTGATTTTGAAAACAGTAACACTTGATTTTCTTGCTAGTACATAACTGGTGGGATAGCTTTCTAGACCGATGGTAATACGGACCGAGGTAAAAATTTGCGTATTCTAAAATTTATAATTTTTAATAGGTTTTTAATATGTTTTTAACATTCAACTGTGCACTGTGCAGTGCGAAATAAAATTCTAATATGAACCAGTTAATAAGTAAACAATAAGAAAAGCTGAAAAGTTTGTTTGAACGCGTTGATCTCAGGAACTACAAAATTGATTTTGTTTTTCTTTTACATTACTGCCGCGAACCGGGAGTAATAGCTATATAAAAATAAAATGAATATTTTGGTAAGGTTTTACATGCAGGTTACGTGGAATTGGACTCCGACAAACAATTTCTATAATTGTAGGTATGTTTCTACCAATCAAATGAATGTCCCGATAAGTTTATTGAAATCGTTGGCTACTTTTTACTTTTTGTAATTCTCATTATACTATATTGTATCATCATAATATAATTCCTGCTGTATATCATTTATCGGAAACGAAAGCGATTCGATTTTTTAATAAAAGGGGATATAATTTTCAAATTTCCTTAGTAGTTTATAGGTACCCAAAATTCTGGTAGATTCTTTATCGAAGATAAGACCCTAAATCTCTCATTTGTATATAAATAATAGAAGTATAGCCTTGTATTATATACCGCCCACAACGGGGCACGGACTTCCTCTAATACTAAGAGGTTTTAAACCTTAGAATTCATCTAGTATATAGCTGTATGCTAGCATACAGCGAGTTGGTTAAATCACATAGTTATATGTAAATATATTTTCGAATTTCCAGGACTTTGCGGAGACTGCAATGAACGAGCTATTAGGCTGGTACGGGTACGAGAGGCTGGAGCTGAGGCGGTGGGCGGCGTCCAGGGCCAGAGACGCGTCCAGTCCCGAACAGGCCAGCGAACAGAAGAACAAAGGTGGGTAATGTAGGTACCAACAATGAAATGGCGTCAAGTATTATTAGTTTCTAGACTTTGAATTAAAAGGTACTCTACCATGGAGTTAGATGATTTAATAGACTATCACAGGATGACTAATGTGTTCGATCTTCTCATTATTATAAATCCAGAGCTACCAACTTCTGTAAGTTGAGAAGTCTTTGAAATTACTAATTCGACTCTAAAGGTTTACTAATTAGAAGTTTATGCATTATTTCTGAATACCGCTGCAATGTTTTATATTAGAACGTAACTTTATCCTCAAACCGACTATAATGGGGGCGGACACGCAGGTGGAGAGTAAATATATGCTTAATAAGTACAAGAAAAATTGATATTTAACTCATAAACAATTTAATCCACTACTCCACCTTCAATCAGATCATAATTGAATATACAATTTATGAAACAATTCCGCGAAAGACACCCTTAATATCTACAGCTGCGATTCTATGAAGTCTGCCCCAACGATTCTCCTGCCTTCACACCCAAATTGAAACAGTGGGGCGTTGATACTATCTTAATGTTTAACGGCTTATTTTCTCAGAACTTCATAATGTTGAGTAGCTTTTAACACATTGTACTTGGAATTCTGACTGGGTAAATTGATCTGATGAATTATATTGATGTAGGGAGTAGTTATCTACCTTTGTGATTTTATTCTATATTTGTATCTTATGTTATAGCCAGGTCTCCCTCATGGTGGTTTTCAATCTACGTTACAATGACGATAGATTCAGGTCTTTGTGGCATTTAGAGGTTTACATCGAACACCGCAATAGCCTATATGGATACGCTTGCATCATTGGCAGTGGCAAAAAGTCTAATAACTAATTTAGGAACATTACGAAAATTTTGGTTTATGGATCTTGGTACCAGGAATATATTAATGGGTATGTTTGAATACTTGACCAAATAGCACTTTAAATTCCAATTTACAAATAATATGAATCGAAGCTACATATACGGGTATATGTGGAGTGGTTGGAAAATATAGTCCATTAGTAGAATTTGGTCCCGAAGTCTTACTGCAAATTGCTTATGTTAGCTGTTCTATATTTATTCGTAAGTTCAGAAATTAAAAAATTGTTGATACCTACTTTTATTAATTTTTTGACACATTTTCTCTACTTTTTTGTAGTCTTCTGCTAGACAGATTGATTTTTATGTTGTTTCTACAATTGGCTGTTTCCAATTAAAGAGAAGCACAAACATTAGTATTTGCAACTTTAAAATAGGTACTTTCCATGTCTTTAAAATCATAAGGCTTACGAAATATTTCCATAGCTTGCTTTCGCCATCATATCATAGAAAAATCACATAGGTTTCTGAATTAGTGAAATAAATAAAAATTAAAGCAGTTCCAGAGGTAAGTACTTACCTAACCATTTCAATAACAAACTACCTCCGTATATAAATGTCGAAGCTCAGACTAAACTGGAATAACAATAGGGAAAACTCATTAAGTACGTGAATATGAGTAAAGCAGTACCGTAACACAATACATAGGCGCGCGTTCGATTTGCGCACACTAACATTATTTACGAATTTGATACCGCTAAGCCGGTTTACTATTCCTAATGAACGCGCTGCGAATTTGCGTACTGAAAACCATGCTTCCAGTGAGTTTGCTACGATATATTGTGCTAAGCTATAATAGTGGTTATTAACTTTCCGTTAATGGGTATTGTTGAGTAATGAGAGAAGTGAAATCATTTCTTCTACCATATTGTCCTTATTCTTAAAAAGAAGAATTCCCCTGAGAAGATCGTAAACTGAAATATTAACCTGTTGTAATTCGGTCGGAGTAAAACGTTCGAATAACGACAAATCTATCATACTAGATTTAAGAAGCCAAATCCTAAGGCATTTAGGCGTAAAAACTTGGTAGGTTAAAAAAAACTGCTTCCTCCACTCAATTAAATCCTCATATCCTCAGGGATCATGAATGTCTTACGACTACTAGCATTGATCAGATCATAAATCAAAGTAGATTTCACATTAAATACGCTTCCAGAATATTTCCTGTTATCTCTATTTTTGTGGACAACATACCTTACTCTGGCATATAGGTGTGCGTCAAGTGAAAATTTGTTTAGCTCTTTGTATATGGTGATGATTAAAATTGTTTTACGTTACCGCCTTGTGTTTCACTGATTCTACACGGTGCCTGTGAGCGGCCCACTTTAGCAGTACTTTGCGAAAAACAATTTGTTCTCATAAATAAACCTATAGCTTTACTAATTTGCCTAGATAGGCATCACCAATATGTTTGTGTCGCGAAGCATCAGTGTACGGCCACTGCTGAGGCCTGCTAGCATTTGCATGTGGCTCCGCCCACGTGAAAACGTTTTTCCGAGACAAAAAGTAGCGTAGTATAACAGGAGGAATGTAGCTTTCTTATTAGTGAAAAAAAATCAAAATCGGTTTATTAGTTCCTAAGATTAGCGCGATCAAACAAACAGGCACCAATTCAGCTTTAAATAGTTGTATAGACTAAAAGACTTCTCATATAATATATTACTAAAATAATATCTAAGATAATTTTAGAATAGTTAGCGGAGCGTCGCGTCATTCAACTCTTTGTAAATTAAATATGGTGGTAATACAGCTACCGTTAACACGTGGTCGTCACACTTACCATCAAATGAGCAACCTGCACGTATCATCTTACTTCTTACTAATATTATAAATGCCAAAGTTTTTGAAAATGCATCAACAGTTGAACAGATTTACATTGAATTTGACTATGACCTCGATTAACACATAGACTATTTCATATCCCGGTCATTTTATCACATGGGAAAAAATGGGATTTATTCATCAATTTTTTTTTTATTAAATGGTGCTGCTGTCCTCCAGGTGACGTTATAAATCGATATAGATTCTTAGGTACATTCGTAGCAAGAAAGCAATAACATGCGGGCGAGACCGCGTGCAAAACCTAGTCGTTAATAATATAAAAAATCTAATTCAATTTTAATGTTATTAAAAACGGCCCGTCCCAAACGGTCAGAAATCACAATTATTTTTCGTTATTACAACGTTGCAAAAAACCGAATTAATAAAATTGGTAACGAGCTATCGTTTACCTCTATAGACCAAACAGTAATGAGAAAGTAAGTATTTTATTTCACTACGTTTTTTCCGTCCAAGTTCATTCGCAAATTAATTGGAGATGGTTATTTGAGAACGAAACTCAGTTCGATGTTATATTTTATTCAATTCAATATTCTTTTTCACATACATTGAGCGTAATAATTTCGGGAAACTAAAATTTGCATGTTGATTTTATCGTGAAAACCGCGACTATACCAATGTTTGCATCTTAAATGTAGGCGGGTTACTCGTGTTTGTACGATGGTGGAAATTCTATTAATTTGTAATTGGAAGATAACTTTAAAATGACGATTGCTAATGGTGGAGCAATTTATTTATTCTTATGTGTAATAGTACTTATCTATTTTACTCTCAAACTACCGCCTTTAGTTCGTATAAACAAATACACTTTGACGACAAACTTAATTCTCCTTTCCCTACCGATGGTTTTGGGTTTAGCGGCTGGATTTTGTGTAACAATTACTTGGGCCCTATGGAAATCTCAACCGACAAAGTACCGTCATGTTAACTTTTGTTTACGTTCCCAGATGTTGGTTGATGTGCTACCTTTAAGTTTTGTTTATATAATGATTTCTTATGTTTACGCGAATGTTAGACATTGAAATAAAAACTAAAAACTATTTAAACGGATTTTATCGCGGTTTTTTATATTATTATTTTCTCCCGACGTTTTGTTTTGTTTTGTTTATATTCTATATTGTGCGAAGGAAACTAAACACGAAAGGTGTCTTCTTACAGTACCTATTATGAACTGCAATATTGGATTTGTAATAAAACTATATTCTTACTCAAAAAATATACCTAAACCCTTAATTAAAAAAAACAATATACTGTATTATTACATCATGATAGTCGCTTCTGAAAAGCAATGATATGGGGCAAACTACAGGAAGGAGCAAATCTTTTGCGATTTAATATATTAATTATGTTTGGCAAAGATTGGGACCCACTTAAATGATTTGGTGTTTCCATTTTTCAACTCTGTAATAACTAACTTCTAAGGCCTTTAAACTTCAAAATGTCTCAAGAAATTTAAATGAAAATATAATGTTTTTCTTTTTAATTTAGGGGCACTTACGACTGCAGTCTTCGGCCTGCATTGTGGTATTCAGGCAAAACTAGATTTTTTTAACATTGTTTTCCCCAATCATCTTCCCCAAAATGTCTATTAACTCTCCGCCTACTACAGTTGCCAACAACTATTCACATCATTATTCTTCGCTTCACAGATGAGTGTTCGTGGTGCAATAAGAGTATTACAAGCGAGGGTGGTGCCCTGCAGCAGGCCGGCGCGACCTTCTGCTCGGAACTGTGCTTCAGTCAGTCCCGCCGCGCCAACTTCAAGCGGGCGAAGACTTGTGATTGGTGCCGGCATGTCAGGCATACTGTTGCTTATGTGGATTTTCAGGTGAGGTTATGAGTATTTTAATAAGTTGTTTCCGACTAATATAACTATGTTGTAAGAACAATTGGTCGTAAATTGTAAGCGTTTGTTAAATCCGGAAAAATACAAATAAGGTTTAATAATCTGAGTACTTTTGCGCCACCGACCAAAGTATCAAGTCTGCGAGGGATTAGTTGTTTATAACCACAAATATGATTGCTTATATGTTAAGGAATCTTTAATTACCTACTTTGATTATTAATAACATAACTTATTTATTATTTATAATGTTTCAGGACGGTGCCACACAGCTGCAATTTTGCTCAGACAAATGCCTCAATCAGTACAAGATGCACATATTTTGCCGAGAGACACAGGCGCACCTCGATCTCAACCCACACTTGGTTAGCGCCTCGTCCTCGTCCAATCTCATCACTCCAGACCTTTGGCTCAAGAACTGCAAGAGCCGGTCCGTCTCACCGGTTTCCGAGAGGTCTGGGTCACCACACCCTGAGAACATGGCCATCAAACCCAACCCAGAAAAGACAGATACACAAAAGACACAAAGGAAATCTCCACTACCGGTAATAACCATAGCTCCCACCGCCAAACTCATGAAGCAGAAACGTAATGAAGAAACCGTGACCGTTCAGAAATCGCCTGAAGCTAAAAAAGACGTTAGAACTAATAAAATGAATTTAAGGAAGCGAAGGACTTCAAAGTGTTCTGCGACAGTTACATCGCAGGTTGTGAGGCAGCGTACAACCACGCCCAAAGCACAGGATCTCCGCATGTGTAGTCCCTCCGAAGGGTCGTCACCAGCTTCGACAATCACAAACGCTATACATTCACCTCCACACCCGGTAAATCACCCACAACCACCGCCGCCGTACACGAATCCGATGTTTGGAATGCCACCACCAATGTTCATGGAAAATCACCACGAGCCACGCCATCCAAATATGTTCCCACCGAGGCTTAATTTCATGCCGAGGCCAGGGATGCCAATGCACCAGGAGCGACCGCGACTGCCCCCGCCAATGAATTTCCCGCAGCCTTTAGGACAAGCGCCACCGGTCACAGTTCTAGTACCATATCCCGTGGTACTCCCGATACCACTGCCAATACCGATTCCCATACCATTTACATCGTTCCTCCAAGCACATTATGCAAGCAAAGTAAAGACAGAACCCAGGCCCGAAGACACTGAAGGGCCTTTAGATTTTACTATGAATAATGACAGAAAAAGAAACGAAGAGTCTAATGTTAGTAATGAATTAAATACTGACCCTGTAGAGAATAACGCAAGCAGCGAAGCAAATAATGAGTTTAATGAGAGGATAGAAGATGAAGACAAAAATGAATGTGAAGGAAACGAAACTGGAAACCCAGAACAGACACTACCAAAATTTAAAATAACAAGACTGGGTAACAAAATGGCGAAGATTGTTGCAAAGACAAGGGAAACGAATGATTCAGCTAGGCCGTTACGGAAAAGACGGCGACTAGTTGAAGTTGTACCGGACGACGAAGCCCTCATTCCGAAAACAAGAAAAATAGTCCAAGTGTAACCAGTATATTAATCTCCATTTACCATTATATAACTCATCTATACATATCACAACGCATGATAATCCGAACAGAGTTCAACATTGTTTCACTAGTCTTAGTTTTAAGATACGTTTAACTTTTCATCGTAGATTTAATGTAGGGCGCACTGTAAATGTGATATTAGTAACTTATTGCAAATCTTCTACGTGATTAAATTTAAAAATATACGTATCTCTAAGTACACAGTTTTTTTTTATACCTTAATTTGTATTCATCGAATCATTTGAGAGATCGTTGCATCGATTAGTCTTGGGTATATACTTTACCTGGCGTGTTTTCTTCCTGTTTTGTGACTTGACAACCGGCACAATACTTTTTGTATACAGATTTTGCGATTAATAACAATAAATAACCAGCATAATTCCTTAAGACAGAAATAAATAAGAAATTTAGCATGATTATGGATTTTAAAAATATTTTCGATAATTAAGTCGATATTATAAGGACACCTGCGTAATAAGCCGGTACTAATAACTAACAGATAGGCGTTCAGATATGTACTGTATGCATTTATTAAGTTATATAGATGGGTCAAAAAAGTGATGTGATAAATAACCCTGTAAAAATAATTCCTATATGTACCTTTGATTCGTATACAGAGAATACCACTTATTCTAAAATATGCCATAATAGAGAAAAATATGTTCTTATCGCCATAAAATAAACACGCTACATTCCTTTACGCTAACCATTACGTGGCTCATTACAAATCGCAAAAAAATTCAATGAGTTCACTATGTCAATAAAGCAGTCTCAACTCCTATAAAAATAAAACTTGAGAAACACTTGTGCAACTAATGTGATGAAATCTGGGGAGCGTTTTACAATTTCATAAATAAAAAGAACACATAAAATTCATAGTATTTATTGTTTCGTTCGAAAATAATTAAAACTGTTTGAAAATATCAATTACTATCAACAACGATCTATCTTAATAGTAACAGCTTCGTCAAACAAGATGGATATGGCTCGTGAAGCTGTTCTTTAGAAATTTGTACATTACATTGAGATCTAAATTTCAATAGCACATCGCGTCACATTCAAATACTTTAAGTTTAAAGCATCTCTGATATACAACATTAAATGCAAGAGAGGCTGTCTGGAAGTATATTCTGAGAATTGCCATTTAATAATTTTAGCAGCAACTTATCACAACAGGGACTTTCATCCTAATACTAAGTTATTGCTTATTGTTGTACAAGTCCCACAGAGTTATAGCACCATCAAGTCCGCCAGCCGCCATTATATGAGCATTCCAGAGCGACACCTTTTCAGTAGAATAAGCAATGTCTTGTATAGCTTGTTTGTGCTCAGTGAGCACAACCAGTGGCCGCAGAGAAAACCAAGAGAATATGCGGATGTGGCCATCCCAACCTCCCGAAGCAAAGACTTTACCATCCTTACGAGTCTGAACTCTGTTGATGCCAGGGTTCTTAATTGTCACATCCATCTTGTGAGCCAAGCCTAAGTCTTTTTTCCCTAAACTAAATATCTGTATCACATTTGATGCATTGCCGATGATTCCCTTCTGTTGCTCGAGGAGGTAGTCCACGGACATGGGACACTCTTGTGTCTTCAGTTTACTGATGCATTGACTAGTGTTGAGATCCCACAGGAGGAGCCACCCTGCTTCATACCCGGCCAGTAGCACGGGTCTATCACAAGGAAACTCCACAAACTTCAAACACATTGGCTCTCCGAGCTTCAAGGTCTTATCATCCATCTCCAAACATCCAAGTTTCTCTCCAGAAAAATTATAAATGTGTATTTTCGAATCATTGTCAGGTACATATAGAGTTTCGAGTTTTGTGTTGGCTTCAAATCGGCAGAACCCAGGATAATCAATGTTGATGACAACATCTTCTTCATAGCCACGGTTTGTCAATTCAAATATTTTGTATTTGCCTCCTTTCTCTTGGGTGATGAGTTGGGTGTCAGTGTGAATTAGGTGCAAAATAGGAGCTTGACCAACTTGTATCTTCTGTTGCACTCTATTAGTCTGGAACACACAAGACAACAGGTCAGTTAATAGCTCAACATGTCCTAATATAACAACTATAAATATTTAACAAAGGCAAAATGTTCATCAATATTATGCTTTGTAACATACACTGGCAGTTTCCCAATTTGGGTTTAGATTGGAAAAACACTTGGTTGCTGTAGCATTGTTACTACAAAGTATAGACATTTGTTTATGATTCTAATGTAAATTTTCTATATATTAGGTTAACTTTAACACAACTGCACTCTTGCCCTTTATTTCTGAAGAGGTAGACAGAGGTGCGTACAAATTCTAGAACATGTATTCTGTTCAATGTGATATATGGTGAGCATATCGCCATATCAGCCTCAAACACAACCATGCTGCTGAGGCAGAAAATTAAAATAAATAAATTGTTTTAATATATTTAAACAATTTATTATTTACTACCCTCATTATGCAAAGGACAAAGAAAATTTTTTATTCTTGCCGAGGTAATTTATATACAATAAATTATAGCATAAAAATGATTAGATAATTCACATTCTGAAACATCAATGGAATTTTGGGCTAATATAATTAAAGTGCTAAGACTCAACTAATCCAACCCAAAAATATAACATGGATGCAGTTACTGACACTTGAAGTAACAAATAGTTATACCTATAGACACAATTTAATTAAATACATGTACATAATTTTAAAATATTACTTTTATTACAAATATATTCCTAAAGAAATCTGTGATGTGGGTATTTGTAATTTTAAATTAATTTTCTTTATATGGAAAAAAATGTTGACTAGTCATAGGCGGATGATGTTAAATACAGATTTATTTTGAAGCTCTGAACAATGAGAATGGAGTGTAAACACATTCAGACTAGTAAGTAGGACAAATTTTTCAGTCAACAAAAATAGAGTGTAGGTAGTTTTAAATGCGACGCTAGGATCATAACGAGGCATCAACTTGATAAACAGTTCGATATTATTTTGGTTTTGATTGGGCGGGCCAAGAGCGGGCGGTCTCGACCGCATTCTAGGTCACATAACAACAGTGGTAAACAGACGCGCAGTACCCCACATCATAGTGCGCAATAGCTCACATTCTGCGCACTTCCATAATATGTAAAATATTTCAAATAATATGATCTCACCTGAAGGTTGAATGCATAAACATAGCCATTTTTCGAGCCGGCTAGTAACCTCTCTAGACCCCCAGGCAAAAAGTTAAACGCCAACGAGTATACGGGCACGTTATCTACGTTTCTTATTGTGTACACAGGATCTGGAGGTAGTAGTGCCATCGTTGGTCAAGCTCAAACCGAAATATTACCTCGAAATTGGAAATTAAAATAAATAACAAAATTAATCAAGCCATCAGAAACACAACCACAACTACGCACAACACAAAACTGACAGAAAAACAAAAAAAACAACTGTCTCACGTCGTCACTAGTGACTAGGCACACGCAACAGTACTGCAACACGATTTGTTATTGAATGAAAACATTTCGATTGTCGACTATTTTTATTTTGATATTTTTGATTTGACACAAAAAACAAAATATGTTATGGCTATTAATAGGCACTGTTTAATCTGCTAAAGTATATTGTAAATCTAGAACTTAGAAATCGTATAATATACAGAATGGATTTTTGAGATACGGCAGTAAGGCCAACTTTTATAACTGTTGTTACTATTAAAAAACTGTCTTGCGTTATTGTTATGTCTTGCGTCTTACGGACATTATTTTAAAAGTTCAATAAAATGACTACTAAATTAATAAAGAAATGAGCACTTTACACAAAGGGTTTTTGTGATACCAATCAAACATAATGCTTATGAGAATCAAATACTCTTTGGGATTACCCGAAGTTTGAATATTTTAGAGATCAGGCTAAAAAATTTATACATTTTGTTGGAAATGAAACTCTTAATTTGAACCATCAAGAACTGATGGCGCAGCTGTACCATGTGCATAGTACGATACTGCTTTGAGGTCCCAGTTTTGTTTCACGGGTATGTGGAATTGTTTTTTCTGCTCAGTATCAAGCTAAAATTTGTGTCCGATAAGGCGATAAGCTCGCTCTTATTACATCATGAGACGGATCACATATGGCGAAAAAAGAACGCCTTTGTTGCATTTTATTGTTACAACATGATTCACATTTGCAGCCTTCATGGTCACGGGGGGGACTGAAGGCTGCAAAGTCTTCGAAACGTCGGGAGAAAATAAAAAACAAAAAACCGCGATAGAATCCGGAAAATTAGTTTAATTTCAATGTTTAACATTCGCCTAAACATAAGGAATCATTGCTCGTAAGAACATTCTTGATGTGCCACAAACATCGCTTATAATGAGATTAAAATTACCTACTCTTGTTTTTATAGGGCCATGTAAGATTTTAGAGCGCTCCATTTAAAAAATGCAATGAAAAAAATTCAAGTATGTCTCAGTTTTCTATATATTAATAATTTTGATATCCTAGTACACGAAGATAATCGACTAAACAGTATACAATTTTCACTGCTCTAGTGTCAACATAGTCGGCCTCTGTCATTGGTTCTGTGCGTGATCCGTCAGTGGATGCGTCAATTCCCCATCACAGTAGTATTATCGTGTTTTACAATTTATTAATTTTTTGAATGAGAATCATTTGTTTATATGAAAATGGGAGGCACAGGTAAAATGAGAATATTACATTAATCGTCGAAATCACAAATGGCTGCGGAGTCGCTCTTAAAAACTGCAAGGCACTCTAAATACACGTCGTATAGGAAAATTTTGTATCATAGATTTTTCGTGGGCCTACTTTTGTTTATAGTGGTGTCTCTAGTGTTTACTGTGGTGTTCAACGCGCTCAGTGGCAGCGCCCCGCGGACGAACGTGTTTTTGCCGGTGAATTTGGAATCCAGAAGCGAAGTACAGAGGTTGGAAGATGACGCGCCTTATACGCAACCTCGTCTCGGGAATTGTACATATTGGGAGTGCTTCGACGTGTACAAATGCGGCAGAGGAGGCCACGACAAGATAACCATTTATATATATCCATTGAAAAACTATCAGACTGCTAAAGGGAATTCTGTATCACATTTTTCTAGAGAATTTTATATGATATTAGATACAATAAAACATAGTAAATACTATACGCCGAACCCAGAGGAGGCGTGCCTACTAGTCCCCAGCATAGATTTGTTAAATCAAGCTAGTTTTTCTAGTAAACATGTGTCACAAGCACTCCAGTCACTTGAATAGTAAGTATTGCATTACACTATCCAATACTATGTTAATTATTTGAAAATTTAAAAAATTATAAGTAATTCTTATTGATTAATAATTAAATGTGTGATGAGAATGTCCAAGCAACAACTGACAGAAAATATTAACTTTTACAATTATAATATGTGCAAAACCTAATTCAAATGTATACATATTTCACAGTCATCAAATTATCAATTATGTTGAAATATATTCGTAATATTAAAATAAAATTTATGTAATTTTGAATGATGAAAGTCTAGAACTAAATATAGTTTAATAAGTCAAAATCACTTCTTTATAAAACATATGCAGTCTTAAAAATGCTTGCACCAACTCATAAAATAATAGTTAATGCACTGAGTCACAAGTATTGTATAATTTTTTTATATTCATACATGGCAAAGTGTCCCCTCTGTATTTGACGGTGACTATAGGGTCGACATAGATTGTCAACTGTGGAGGGATGATTATTCATATGAGGTTATCCATTTATAATCCACACCTGAGTTTGGAGTTAATTTTATGTCTGAATTCACAGAATCTTCATCTCCTTGGCGAAAAATGGGTGTAGTATTTGCGCTTTTGCCTACCTATTAATTGTGGTGTTTAAATGTATGGGTATATATTATTAGAAAATAATTTTTTTTTATTCTTATCTGGTCCAGCAATTCACCTCATTTTGATACTTGTTAAAATCTATTGAGGTCAATATAAATAGTTTTATCTAAATCCTATAAACCATTTTAGTTTCCTTGTAACAAACATTTGCTTGCATAAAACACACAGTTTCACGTAATCATACTCTTATTATAAATACATAAGTTTGTTTGAAAGAACTGCTGAAAATGCTAGATAGGACCTGTTCTGATTTAATACACACACCCGCCTTTTATCCCTAAAAGTATAGGTAGAGACAGAGCAAGTGTTCCCACTTTCCACTCATATTGCATCCTTTAATGTGACAAGGGGCGAGCCTATCGCCATTTTGGGCTTTAGACATCAGGCTGATATGTAAAATATGTACTATATATGCTACTTTCTATACTGGAGAGGTACATAGTGGAAATGATTTTCCCGGTATGGATCATTAAACAAGACGAACTATGCACTTAAGCCCAGTACTCTGTATAATTGAATATAACAATGGTCCTTCAACCACAAATCTATGCCTACTACTGTGTAATATACTAACATTATTACCATTATTAAATAACCATTTTCATTTTCCTTATTATTTGATCAGTATTTTGTTTTGATAAGGTAAACTATCAATTATTTGTTTAAACATATCCAACACTTAACAGTCACACAAATACTCCTGAAGGCAAACTAATATTCAAACCATGATTTTCACTTGCCATTGAACTAACAAAAGGTCTATTCAGAATCTGGGTTTTTGTATACATTCTCGTTAACAAACATATTATTAAGAAGAAGAGCATAAGACCAACTCTGGAAGGTCCTGAAATCAGGATGTGACCTCATTTCTGCCATCTATAGTTTGATAAAAAAAATATATATAATACCATCCTTACAGTAGGATTTTTGAAAATTCACTCATTACTGCATGTCCATTTTCAGTAACATTAAAAAAATATTTCGCGCTGGATAATGCCTTGTCTGTGCATCTGGCATTGCCTAAGGCGACGATGGTCACTACTCATCAAGTGGACACTTTATCTGTCTTCAAGGGCAATAAAAAAAAGCTAGTTGTATTTGGACATTCATTATTCTTTGAATTTAATTACAAGTTCAATAAATTTTCTTCTTGCTGATAAACCTGTTGAAATACTAAATTTTGTTCAGATGTATTTCTCAATTAGTTGTATGGATTAACACACAAACAATAATTATTATTTCTGATTACACTAATATTATTAATTAAAAAGCGATATGTTTCATATCATCCGTTCGTTGAATGGTTAACTGTAAGAAATATTTCTAATCTATATTATAATGAACATAAATTTTGAATTTTGCCAAATATAACTTCATAAACTTTTCCACCAAAAATAACGTAAAGAAATCGTCCAACAGTTGGAACAATGGCGAAAATCACCTAATCTTCAATATGGTGCCGGGAACAGCGCCAAATTACAACACCGTTATAGACCTCAACACATCCAAAGCCATTATAGCAGGAGCTGGCTTTAACACGTGGACATTTCGCTACGGATTTGATGTCTCAATACCAGTTTATAGTCGTGTCGCCGAGAATATAGACAGCACGCAACCGAAACAAAAGAATTACTTGATAATATCAGCGCAGTTGAACATACCGACGAACTATCTGGAGGATCTGCAGAGTATAGCTTCGTCGTCCAATGATCTCTTACTACTAGATAAGTGTAAAGATGATGTAAGAACAGATTATAGTAAACGATGCGAATATACTACTGGGAGAGAGTTCAAATATCCAGACGTGTTAAAGGAAGGTCTGTTTTGCTTGATGGTCCGAAGTGCAAGACTGACGCAAGCAATACTCATGGATATAATAGCATCGCAGTGTATTCCTATAGTGATCTCTGACTCCGTAGTGATGCCTTTCAACTCGCACGTGGACTGGCATCGAATAGCAATGGTGATACCAGAGGATAACATAAGAAATTTGTTGAAAATAGTCCATTCTGTTAGTAAAGAGAGACGGGGGGAGTTGTACTGGCAGTTGAGATGGGTGTATGAGAAATACTTCGCGAGTATAGAGAAGATCACACTGACCACGCTAGAGATCATTAATGAGAAGGTGTTTCCGCTGGTTGCGAGGATGTACGAGGATTGGAACATGCCTGAACATTTGGTAAGTGAAAATTTCATAATAGATTGTACTTTGGATCCTATGAGGAAAGTATACATAGTTTAGTAACGGGAATTTTATTTCGATACACTTATAGTTCAGTTAGATATATGTGATAAGATAAGCTGAAGATTAGACGTACCGAACACTTCGATGGGCTACAAACTTGTGGTATTTGTTGAATCATCCTATCAAATTCGTAAATTAGATCTATTTCTACGTGTCGCCTGGCGAGGCGTAACCATCTCGTCAGTCGAGACTATCTGGATTCCACTCCGCTTGCCATCAATATAAAAAAAGCCAATAGAGTCAATAAATGTACTCACACTGAATATAATTTTGCCTGTACCTTGAATGAGCGCGACTGGGTTAGTACTACACACCACTATTCAAATAACTAATGTTGAACGGCAGTGTTTCTGCTGCGTTTTGTTCGATTATTTAGATTGTGCCCAAGTACCCTGAAATGTCGGTAACACTTTGGATATGTTTCTATTCATGGATGTGATTACTCAATACCAGGTGACCTGCTTGCTCGTTTAGCTAGCAAAGCATAAAAAGTCTATATATACCTAAAAAATACTGTTCATTTCGCAACGTTTCTAGGTATTGTCTCGAGCGACATTAAGTTAATAAGCCCTCGTTACTTAACTATGAAAGTAAATATTTTCTCTTCAATATTATTATGATCCATTACAGAATTATGGAACGGCGGTTTGTTTACTAGACGGAGACTATAAAATATTTTTACTTTTATGAATATCTGTTGAGATTGCTACGGTTCGTATGAATATCGTTTAATGTTTTTGTAGTTTATGGCGGCTTTCAAAATATTATGTCGGGAGTAATATAGAAAAGTTGATGAAGAAGTAATACAAGTTTTTTGTGAATGTGTTGTGTGTCATGAAATAAATTCTAATACTAGGGTGTCATAGGGAGAAGATACATAAGAAATTCAGTTTTTTACATAGATCATTAATTATGTCATTTTTTGAATGCGTTAATGCTGTCCCCATTCTGAAAAATCTTTCACCACTAAAAAGCTACATTACTCCTAATTGATATAGGCTGCTTTTTTCCTAACATTGGAACTTTAATCAAGATGGCCGCGAGAAAAATCTAGCCACAAATAAACAGGATGTCAAATACTGGTTTCTCACAATTAGCAGTAGGTACCTATATAGCCAAAACTTTCTACTCTCTTGTAATCCCCTTTACGTTAACCCACTACAGTGGTAATTGCGTTACTCGTACATTTCGAGAATGGTGGAAAAGTGGAACAGAGGTCGCCGTCCACCGGTTAAACAGTATAATTGATACTACATTCGGCTCTTTGTTGAAAAATGCTGTTTTAATTATTACTTCACTAGTTTACCGTTCCATTGATGTGCTTGCAAATTAGTTTTTGATGCTAAATACTTTTATAAAAGGTGTGGTGGCTTTAGGTAACTGGAATTGATTTGCTAAGTAACAATCATTGTCGGAATGTCCCTTTCATCCGTACAAGTGCAGTTGTGTGAGGTTTGAAACATTGTAGCAAGTTGATGTAAATACAGGGTTACAAGCGCAGTACAATGGTACATAGTGCTTTGTGATTTAAAGTTCAGCCTCCTCAAAACATGACATAACACGATAGTCCGTATCGTTCCATTGTGATTGGTCGAGAGACTAACACGTGACTCACGCACTGGTTTCTCGGCCAATCACAATCATCACAAAAAAAACGACACGGCCCTTCGTGTCGTTTTTGTTGTGGCGCATTATAGAGAGGTATGTTGTGTTACCACTGTATTTGGGCACGTATATCGCTTACTATGAGAGGAGAGGGTTTTTCGTAAAAATTACACGTGTTTACTCTATAGGCATGCTACAGTGTTCTTCATACTAAAATACAAAACTTGTTGCGCGATGGTGCTTGGTGGCAAGTATGAGTGCTAATAGGGAGTAGCAGCAAATTGATTTTTATTTATTTCTAACCTCATTTTGATTGGCTTATTCTTACTATTAACGCTTAAAATTATCAGTTAGGACCCGTCCCTAAATATTACTATATACTTAGGTATTATAGGATCAAGCGGGTGCTTCATCATTCAAATTGTAAAGAGTAATTAATCTCAATTAGGCTCTGTATTTGAAACGAAAGCGATCCCGTCTTCAAGATTTAGTTCTGACATGTCTAGGCGGTAATTATCAGTAAGAAAATTCACAAGACCTGAGACCTCGACCCCGTTATAAAAGGTCAGTTTAGTTTGCGTTTTCTACCGTTTCTATCGGTAAATTACCTTTTTAAATTTAATTTGCCCATACACAATAACGTCAATCAAGAATTGATCAAATGTTGTGTTACTGATGTGTTGGTGGAAGCTTGGAAGGTAAGTACTGACTTTCCTTACACCAACATACCAACCAAAAGTACGCTGTTGACATTATCGGCTCGTTACTTGATTGACGACCTCAATTGTCCTTGCCCGTAAGAAACAGTATTACGATGGTTTCTGGCATATCACTTGTTATTATCTTTTATTTATAATCACATAAATTTAATGACGATAACTCCATGTAATCTTTTCGTAATGAAAACTACGAATGTCTACTATTCACATCATGTCTTAGATCGTCTAGTCGCAGCGTACGCCATAATCAGTTCCTTTGACGATAACATCCGTGTGCCGACGTCCTTAGCTTTTATGACTCAACACACGAACTCCGGTGCAATGTCTGCCCGCCCTTAAAAGGCACTAGTTTATTCAACCCGACGGAAAGTGAAACTTTCTGGTTATTGCCGCGACTGTGTTTGGTGATTTTACGGTTACATTGTAGGATTCATTAGTAAGAGACGGTTTTCGTGAATTAGTTTTATAAAGTATAATATATGCTAAGGTTCGGTGTTTTTAGACGCCCTTCTCAAGTCGGAAAATATGTTTGAGTTTTTACTCGGTAACCATGGATATGATTCCATCTTTGAAGTCATATGGTCGGTAGCAAATACTTAAGTAAAACGTTTCTGCAATATGATTGCGAACGTGTGCTGCGCCGACTCCACTTTGGAGTAATATAAGGGAACCTAGAATATGAAACGACGCTTGAAGAGTGCTCAACCCCCGGTAGGTTGACGGTGTCGGCGGAATTGGTACACTCTATATCTATGGGCGACGGATCGCTTGCAGTAAAAAAAATAATATACACTACCGTTTTGATAAGGGGGTACTTAAAAAAGTAACATAATTGCTATAAATTAGAAAGCGACTCTAGCGGGTTGCCCCACCCCGCACAGTTAGCCCTATCCAGACACCTTGGATAGTCGACTCTATGAATCTTTAAATTGTGGTAAAAATCCATTGTTTTATCACTGGGGTCCGCACTTGCGATGTCGTCGACCCCTTGCGTCTCGGGTCAAAGGTATCTCCTTTGAATAATATATACAAGACTTTGCGAGCGTCAAGGGACAATTGTCTTGTTCACAATGTAAGCATAGTAACTGTGGAAAAAATAATGAATCACAATGTTTTAAAACAAGGGAATGGGAGCGACATAAAATGTGTCTTGTAAGAAAATATAACGACTTGTTATGTTTGTATATTTTATACAAGTAATGGTCTCATTTCAGAAGTAGATTAATACGGTTTGAAATTGTGAAACGTGAAGTTTTGGTTTCGATATAATTTGGAGGTCAAAATTGAGTTTTTGATGCGGGAAAATATGTCTTGGTGCAAGTATAAATTTGGTTTTTCTTGTACTTTTGGGTATAAAGAAAGCTTGAAAATATCCGTTGATATAAAATCGTAAGCATGATAGGAAAAGTCCATCGGAGTATATAATCCCATTTAGTGTATTATTCGAAGCCTCAGTCGCGTAGTTGTATTGCGTGCGCTCCGAGGTCCCGGGTACAAATCTCCGGTCAAGCAGTCGTATAGGGTTTTTTGCTCATTAGCCTTAGCATACAGATCCAATATGCCGACAGGCTCGTCCTCTACTTCATGAGACAGAAAACAATTGACAAAAAGTGTATGCCATGGTTGCACTTCTGTCAGCCGTCTATACCTTTTCGGATAATGCGTGATATATATCTTTAATTTAGTATTTTATGGGGTGTTACTATTACTATTTGGTTCGATGTTCGTACCTACAGTGCGACTCGGTTTTTTTATTGCTGTGAATGACGAGACCAGTTTCCTATTCGTCTGATGGTAAGTGATACGACCGCCCATAAACAGTAGAAACACCATCTAACACCTTGAATTACAAAGTATAGTTCGGTATTCCAGTGCGCTCGGCATGAGATGTTAAGTCTTGTTATGTCCAGTAGTTACACCAGATACAATGTTCTTCAAACCGGAACACAACAGTGATTACACACTGCTGCTTGGCGGTAGAAATAGACATTGCGGTGGTACCTACCCATGCGGAGTCTCACATATGAGAGATCTACCACCAATTGTCTTTTTATTCATTAATATAAAAATAATACTAGCAATGGATTAGTTATTTAAATGTACGTTTATGACCGCAGCGTGTTGCAAATCACGGTAGCCATGCTTTTTGATAAGCTCGATAACCCAATAACTTATTGTAAATGTTATCACTGCATCGCTGATAAGCGACCGAGTCTGAGTCAGAAGCAAATATTAATATGGATTTAAATATTGAATTAGTTCATCCCCGTCTTAATGTTGAAAACAGGTTCTGTAGTAAAAAACTGCTAAATAAATTCAATATAAATAATCTACTTAAAAAAAATAATACTAGCTCAACTGATTGTGACGAAAGCCAAAAATCAGACTTTCTATTCAACCGCACACACCTCCCTGGAGATTGGAAGTAGTTTTCCACAAAATTCGGATCTTAATGAATCATTCATCTATACTGAACAAAGGAAAAAATACATGAATAATTTTCTTGCCGAAAACATTTTTCTAAAATCTCAAGGCTCAACTAAAAAAGAGCACGTGTTTTTTAGGAATCGACAAACTGGGTTAAATTTTTTATTGGTTTCAAAACTTCACGCGATACGGCCCATGTTCCCCATGCTTATACTCCACATACACCAACGAGGGGATGGACTGTAAAAAAATCAAAGACCATAGACTAAGTATGGATAAATAGTAGGTAATAAAAAGATATAATAATGAAACAAACTTGTAAATGAGTAGACTTTACTTCTCCCAAAAAAATGCAAACTGGTATTTTTATTTAACCGCACCACAATTTATAATATTATCCCCTCTCCTCTCCGCTGCCTGACCACTTCGCCCCGCCATCACACCTCTCCTTCCATGTTGTCATTGGTCGATATCACATCTATGGTCGATATCACGGTACTTGCGTTACATAGATGTACATAATAATGATGTCCCTTTGTTCTCAGTACGGGCCAGTGAATCCACTATTCCTGCCGGTGACTGCGTCAAAGTCTCCAGGCTTCACGGCAGTCATCCTCACGTACGACAGAGTCGAGAGCCTGTTCACGCTGATCCGCAAGCTGGTGCGAACGCCGAGTCTAGCCAAGATTCTCGTCGTGTGGAACAACCAGAGGAAGGCACCGCCGCCATGTGAGTACCAATTGGTCTATTTCCACTGCTCAATATAGGTGTTCATAAAGCGCCAAATAAGGTGTTAAAACCCGCCGTAACCCACGTAAGTATATCGCGTTCCGGGATCAGCCTGTGTTTATCTGGTTCAAACACGCCGGCATAATTGTGACGACTGGTGAGGGATAATCATCTCTCCTCAGTTCACACTTTATCACGTTATCAGTCCCTACTTCGCCCACGATTAAGTGAGTCACTTTGTCGTGTCCGTCTAAGAAAAAAACAACCTGGTCTTGAGCAGCCCGCATCCATCCATTACCCTGTTCTTTTCAAGTCGTTAGACCATTGTGCAGCAAGGCAGCCTAAATAAAGTATGTTACATTTGGGATTAAGATTGACAGCATCGTGGAAAAACAAGTTTTGCACTTGTTTCTTACTATAAACCTTCAAAACATTACACTCAAACTTATGGATGCATCGTAAGCGATCGCTGCAGGCGTTCTGTGGTTTCTATACAAACAAACTGCAAGCCTTCGCAGGCTAAGCCAAAAATATTAATTACAAGCCAGATAATGGGAGATATACTTATTATGTATCTATCATTATGTTACTGGATACATAGTAAATACCCGCCACAATGGCGCTCAACAGTGAGTCGCGATTTGAAGTCTCTCGGTGTACATACATTAAGGTAGGCAATAGTTCTCTCTTGATAATTAAGCGTCCTTTTAACTCCGAGGTCCTCATTGTTAATTCAATTAAGGCTGTCCTTAAGTCGTTTTATTGTATCACAGTAAAATTAAATTAACTGAACTAATATTACTTTTGCGTTACTTCAGATATTACGTGTGCTCCCACAGCGACCAGTCTGGGACAAGACATCGCAAACTTTGTAACAACTTCAAATTATTTAATTTTCTGTGTAAATGAATGAAGATGTTGAAATTTTCGCTTGTTCTGCTAATATGAAACGTGAACGAGCGAGGATTGTTCTTATTGCGTCTAGACATGTCTTCGAGTTAAAGCAGATTATTACGATACTAGAGTCCTTCTATCTTATCGCCTTAAGTTAATTTGTAAACATAATGTTAGGATACACAGTAGAAGTCTTCGGGTTTTTGTATCTGTATTTTTTTGTTTATATTTCGTTTGAAGGATTTTGACTCTTGTTTTATTATAGGGCATTAGTTTAGTCTCGTCTAGATATATCACTCACACCTAACGGTACAAATTATGTGCTGTTAGTATCGGGAACTACAAGCGAGTTTTGATGCAAAATATCTAGACACAAAACTATTTGTAAATTATAAAAACATTTATCTACGCAAAAACTCAATCCAGAATTTTCACATTTTTGTCGGTTCATCGCCACTCCGCGAAACGTATTTATTAAATAAACGTCGAGTTTCATGAATCCCGGATAGAGTTAATTTAATAACCCGTTTAACCAATTAGGAAAGCTTACAAACATTTTGTAAAATAGAATTTAAATCCGGAGTGTAATCAAATTAAGATGCTCCTCTTGAAATGTCAAAATGCTTGTAGATGAAATTAGCTTATTTCAATGGCTGTTGGCGAAATATGAGATCCGTTTCCATAGAATGTGGTACAAACACGATACGAAGATACGTGACGTTTGATCATGACGTTTGTGATTGGTCGAGAGACCAACACATGAGACACGTCAGTCTATCAACCAATCACGATATAACGTCACGGACTCTCGTGTCGTATTTTCGTATTCTATGGGGCTGAGTTGTTTATCTATATATTATAGTAATATATAAAGCTGAAGAATTTGTTTGAGCGTGCTAATCGTAGGAACTACCAAATCGGTTTTATTTTTTTTACTAATAGGAAGCTTCATTCCTCCCTACTGTTATAAATAAAATATTTATCCCAGAAAAACTTTTTCACGCGGATGGAGCCGCAGGCAAAAGCTAGTTTCATACAACCCAATGATGACTGCCAAGCTGCTCGTATTGGTGAGCGTCGCACCCGCTCATAAGCAAAAGAAACATCATGTACTACATAGGGTCTAAGAAGTTAGGAGCACGCGGCCAAGTGACTGATGACCAGTGAAACGCGAGGCTGCGTGTTTGATCCCTGCTTGGAGACAAATATCATGTGTATTATGCTAAATATTTGTTTCGTGTTTGAGTATGAGCGCTGGAATTTCTCGTAGTTCTTTCTCAACATGGTCCTTGATTTTTAAGGGTTGCGAGCGCTTCAAAGCGCTCATCCAAAAGTCCGGTGTGTTTCTGTAAGCCGGCCCTTGTCAGACTAACAAACGTAGGGTCATGTAAGAAAAAAAAAACGTCATTCTTAGTTATCGTCCTTTTTAATAGAAATAAGATATGTTTTTGTGTGTATAACATTACCAAATATTATAATAAAAGATCGTCGCATCAATCAGTCATAACTAGGGAATTAGCTATTGTAAGTTGTAATGCGGTTAATATAATTATTGTAGGTTTCATGTTCCAACGCATTGTTGTGGTTGATTATTATTATGGAAACAATTTATTGATAATATTACGCTTCGAACTATTTCAATATTCAAACTAATTAAGCTCCTCTTCGGTGTAGTTGTAGTGTATTTGGGTTGTCAGCCGTGACGTTCAGCGTTCGATTTCCAGTCGGGCACCTATTTGTGTTGAGTTTTGCTTGAGATCAATGATTATTCAAAGTATACACTATACCCAACAAAGGAAAAAAGTGTTCAAGACGCACACATACACATTCTAGACATTGACATACGTAGAGTAAAACCGTCACAATGTGGACAATTTCGCGTCTTCAGATTACGCGTATGAGTGCCATAGCTTATGCTTTATACTTGTGGAGGAACACACTCACCCAAAATCCAGGTTAAACCTAGTTTGAGTACCAGGACACCAGAACCTTGTAAAGTAAAAATATGTTTGGAAAAAAAAAATAACTCCTTTACTATATGGAATATTGCTGCCATTCATAGGCATTTGAGCTCTGTGGTTGGGTTACCATGTCATATCATCAAGGGATAAATATGAGCTTCAGATTACCTGTGGATAACAGCCGAGCTGTTTTATGGAACTAAAACACACTCGTTAAAGTTTTACCCTCGCAGCGAATTCCTAGGTCTTGTTATAATCATTAGGTCACGTGAAAGCCTAGATAAACCCCTTAGGGAAGGATTACGGAAAAATCCTTATTTAGCAGGTGTTCATAAACTATTTTAGAAGCTTGTAGGAAAAAAATATTGTAGGCTTTCTACGTCCTAAGATGTTGGAGTCTTGTTTCCATTTTTTCAAGAGTTAGGTTTGCAAATATAGAACCATTTTCCATTTATTTTGATATAAATAACTCTGCATTAGTACAATGTAAGGAAACATAGTTAAAAAGAAACAAATACAAAAGAGTGACTGAAGGAAATTATGTTTGTAATTACAGTGGTAATAACTTCTGAGAAATGAAAAAACTCTTTAGTAACAGTTAGTGCTGCGACGGCTTCAAGGCTTTGGAGAGGGCGGTTTCAGTTAACATGACGTCATTTATTGTAAAGTTATACAGAACTACTCTTGGCTCGCAATTCCGCCTGTGTGAAAAAGTTTTTCTATAATGATTTCTTATGTTTACGCGAATGTTAGACATTAAAATTAAACTACTTTTCGGATTCTTCAAGACACTGTGAGCTCATTCTGCGTAGATCGGATCACCAACAGCTAAAATTTTAAAAAGTTGTATAATTGTAAAATGTTGGTAGATATTGTAACTTTGACTTTGCGAATGAGCAACACCTCAGTCCCCCCGTGACCATGAAGGCTGCAAAGTCTTCGAAACGTCGGGAGAAAACTAAAATATAAAAAAAAACGAAGAGTAGTTTAATTTTAAAGTTTTTCTATGATAAAATTTTCGGTTTATATTTTATGAGGATGAAATGGAGCCTATGTTTTAACTTAGACTTCTCAATGGACCCATCAGAACAAAGTGTTTTAAACACGCTCACAAATTAGTTATTTTGATTGGTTCATTCGCGGAATCGGATTGAAGATTGAGATTGGGATTATTTATTTACAATGATAATCACAGTTTGTAACTTAATAGATAATATGGTTCAAATATATTTATTGTGGCTAGTGGATTGAATTGATCCGATAGTTTTTTATTCAAATTAATAGATAAACTACGTTATATTAGATTTTATGTATGGTGTATAGTATAACATATATTAAACACCGCTGCTTCTATTTTCTATAGGAAACTATACGCTTGAATTACCGATTAAGAAGAAAACATTGAAATTTTTGAAACCTAAATCTAGTTTTATATTGTCTTTTTTTTAGAACGTATCGTTTAATAGACATATGGTGCAGCCATTTGTTTATTGTTGTTTAATATGTTCATGCCGGTGACAGCCTACAAAGTAAACAACACTGCAATAATTATTTATTTCATGTAACAAATAGTAATGTATTTGTTGTTCATACGTGCACGAGGAAATAACCCCACTACACCTGATGGTAATTGGAGTGGAGTCCTATAGAATGTCGACTGACAAGAGGTGATTACCCCTGGGCAGTCGACACAATTATGCCGGCCTGTTGGAACCGGATATACACAGGCTGATCCCGGAACGCGACACTTACGTGGGCCACTATGGCGGGTTTTAACATCTGTGCATAATCTATACTATTATATAAAGCTGAAGAGTTTGTTTGTTTGTTTGTTTGAACGCGCTAATCTCAGGAACTACCGGTCCAAACTGAAAAATTCTTTTTGCGTTGGATAGCCCTTTGTTTGTGGAGTGCTATAGGCTATATATATATCATTACGCTATACCCAATAGGAGCGGAGCAGTAATGGCTAATCTCAGGAACTACCGGTTCGAACTGAAAAATTCTTTTTGCGTTGGATAGCCCTTTGTTCGTGGAGTGCTGTAGGCTATACATCATCACGCTATACCCAATAGGAGCGGAGCAGTAATGGCTAATCTCAGGAACTACCGATTCGAACTGAAAAAAACTTTTTGTGTGGAATAGCCCTTTGTTTGTAGAGTGCTCTAAGTTATATATCATCACGCTATGACTAATAGGAGCGGAGCAGTAATGAAACATGTTGCAAAAACGGGGACAATTTATTAGTTTTGAGAGCTTCCGTTGCGTGCGCTGCGTAAACGGTTAGAGTTATGCAACAATGATGTATGACGGGATTGTTCCTCTAAAAAAGTTCTATAAAATATATTATAAAACAAAGTCCCCCGCTGCATCTGTCTGCCTGAACGTGTTAAACTCAAAAACTACCTAACGTATTAAGATGAAATTTGGTATGGAGACAGTTTGAGACCCTGGGAAGAACATAGGCTCCCGGGAAACTACTACTTTTATAACGGAAAACTTTAGCCTGAAAAACTTTATAACGCGGGCGGAGCCGCGGGCAAAAGCTAGATTTTGTATATATATAAGGTCGCGAACGCACAGGTAGGCGGCTTGCTTGGCACCTAGAGGCTAGCGAATTACCTAGCGAGTAGCTTCGTAAAACGAACATTCTCGAACGTTCGCGACCGGCTCCATTTTTGAAGTCCGAAATCCACGCGGGCGAAGCTGCGAGCGGAAGCTAGTATAAAATATTTCCTAACACTAGGTAAAATGGAAATTGTATGCTGTATGTTTTGTTGATTGTGAAAGAAATAACTTATCTATTTATTATTTAAAATTGATCTTCATTACTCAAACTGTTGAAACATAAAATAGCAGATAACCATATTTGGCACTCGATGCAAACGAAATCCTTGTTTAGAGTCCACGATGTCTAGTATTGTCTGGTAAATGTTTCGTATATGGACACGATGATATTGTGTGATTTGACCCTAGAGATTATTTGTATGTGTGATTTACAGTCTCCTTTTGTTAAAAATATGATAGTTCTAAGCGTTTTGTGATCGTTTATTGAATTCTGTAAGCGTCGATAAAAAAATGTATCTGGATATTTACTTATTATGAAAAAAAAAATGACCCTGACCCATCTTGACTCTTGACTCATGGTAGAAAAAAAAAAAAATTATTGCTTTGAATGACGAGACGAGCTTGCCGTTCGCCTGATGGTAAACGATACGACCGCCCATATACAGCAGAAACACCAATTGCAAAGTATTGTTTGCGTAGTTCCCTATCACTTCGAGGGCTCAGATTCCATTTGGTATTTATTTGTAGGTATATATAAAATTGCAGGACAACTGGTCGGACAAAGTGAGGAACCGACCATCTTGGACAAGATTGGAGGAGGCCTTTACCCGAAAGGGGTTTTAACAGATTAACCAATTATCTTCCTATATGTAAAATTTATTATATATAGAAGTATGCTATTGCAGAAATATAAAAGGATTTATTAGTATATAAAAGTTTGTATGAAATATAATGTACATAATTTAAAATTTCAATATAATCTGTGCTCTAACTTTCTCTTCGTACGTAGTCGTTTAACATCTGTTCTAATTGCGTCATCTTTACATCGTGTGTTATAAACATGTACACTAAACGCTTGCATCGTCTATGGGGTAAGCAAAGATCCATCTACCGTAACGTTCATAGAGCTTATTTTCATGTTTTATGTTTTCATGATGTGACAGGGGCGTGCCTACGTTAATGAGTGTTCAATGTAATGCGAATTGTAAGTCATATTGGTATCTATAAAACCAATTTTGGATATTTCAAGTGTAATCTTTTTAAGCGACGATAGCCTAGTTGGGTATGGAACGGTCTGCCGAGACGAATGTCCGCAGGTTCAAATCCCAAGGGCACACACCTCTGACTTTTCTAAAAAATCATGTGTGTATTATTTGTGAATTTATCGTTCGCTTTAACGGTGAAGGAAAACATCGTGAGGAAAATCCTGCACATCTGAGAAGTTCTCTATAGGAATTTCGAAGGTGTGTGAAGTCTACCAATCCGCTCTAGGCCAGCGTGGTGAACTAAGGCCTAATCCCTCTCAGTAGTAGAGAGGGCCCGTGATCAGCAGTGGGCAAGTATATAATACAGGGCTGATATTATTATTGTTAATCTTTTTAAAAGCAAATACTTGCGTATAATTGTTGCTTGACCTGAGAATAGTTGGTACCTCACCTGTTTCACGAACTAAGTTTAACATCAAATTTAACACTTAACAAACTTTAACATTAATAATGGCTAGACCAACAAGGCGACAAGTTCGCTCAAGTTTAAATACAATTTATTTTAAATCAACATCTAAAACATTCATGTCTGAATATAATTAAAGATACATATTGATTTTGTTAATATTGTTACTTAATTCTCTATTAATAAAGTTCATTATTGCCACGCGAAAGCCGGTCTTACAGTTGATTAAATTATTATTCGATATTAATACGTGAGTATGCCGATCTCTATTCTTAGTTATCCCGAGTGGTCTGTAATGGCGAACGAGGATCTCTTGTTAGGTTGGTTACCACAATATTGATGGTATTTATAACTAATGGAGTATTTATTTATAGTTATATTTCTAGAATTTTTGACAACTGAGGCCCCGTGAGCCAAAGTGGTCTAAGTACGATTTTAATATTTTCGATTTTGATCATTTAAAAATTGGATTGTTTGTTTTTTTTTTATAATTTATTAAAATGCAAAATTAATTAAATACAATGACAAATATTAGAATAATTAATATAGACTCGAATTTTTCAGAAATTATACACTAAGGTGGCTCTGAAGGCTAAATTAATTAGATCACCCAAATAATACTCAATTGTACAAATTAGACCACTCTAGTTCATGTGTTTAATCAGCATTTCGATTTTAATTATATTATGGACGCATAAAGCAACATTGTTCCGAATAGAAAAATATATTCTAATGTAAAATCAAACATGAAAATCTGAATACAAGCGGCACATATCAATAAAAACCTTTGTTGAATATGCACACACGTGCAAATCGAGAAGATCAACCGGATTATCTAGAGGCACGCAACGCAATGGACCGTATACTGTATATCGCACTAAATTATCAACCTAACTCTATCATTATAGAGCACATTTTTCAATACTGCTTATGCCATTAATCGTGATAATGTAATAAAATGTTCATTTATACGAATTTGAGAGTTATTTGCTTTGCGTTAAAGGCAATTTTCGTGTGATATAACAATGTTTAATTAAAATCTATCGATGGAATGTATACGTATGTTTTCAAATGCGATAATAATTTTTCTTTTCACTTTTATGTGTAAACGAAATGACAGTTGTTATGCGCTAATTGTTGCATGTTTTTTTTTGTTTCGTGTACCGCGTTGACTATTGATGAACCGCGGGTTTGTTCACATTTTTTTTTTAATGATTTTTTTGTAAATAATCTGTGTAGTTTTGTCAGTTTTTTATGATTTCACAGTCAATTAGACAACAAATTAGGTTAATTCTCCTTCTTTGACTTATACTTATCTTGAGCAAAACTAGGTTTAAATACTTAATAATTATTTTAATATACTTAATACTTTTTTGAATATGTTGCGAATATTATTTATTTTAGTTTTTTTGGGGTTTAATACCGCAAATGATTTTAGAAACCCACAAAAGGTTTTATCCAGACTGGAAATCGAATCCAGAGCCATTAAACCATAGAACTGAATAGGTTAGTTACAGGAAAAAACACTGACACCATTACTTTCTAAAATTTCATATAAGATAGTATCACAGTAGCATAATTAAGTCAAGACTCGCTAGTCTACTTAAAGGAGCCCCCCCCCCCCCTCCTCTAAAAGCGGGGAGAGTTGTCTTCAATCTAACTAGGCCTGAGTGTGCAGAACTTTTACTTATCATTCCGGTCGTAAACGGATAAGTTACGCGGCTGGCGACTTGAGCCTATTTGTGTGTTCAGTTAGAGTAATATATACTTAGGGTTGCTAGTTATGTCGTTTTTGATTGTATTGTTAGGGATTTTATAACAGGAAAATTAAAATAATTTTTCGAATTAAAAAAATAACTTGAAATAAGGATATTTTTTTAATTATGAAAATATATTTTCGCTATGATTTAAACCTGTAAAAGAATAAAATAATTGCAATAATTATTAGTAAAATTAAATTCGAATCGCATTTGCATATTATTAAAAAGTTGACTTAAGTTATTTTAACTGTATTTTATTATTTGTTCTAAAATTTGGAAACCCTATAATATTTAATATGAGAAGTTGCTAGAGGTTGAGGTCGTGAATATTAAAGAAAAGAATTAAAACATTTATTTAAATAACTTTAAATCTTTTGGAAGGGGTTTAATATACGACTCATATTGCGAAGTCATTGTCATAATGGTGGGGTGTAGAGGGTAGCTTTTGCATTACTCACCCACTTGTGCACATATTATTAATTGAAATGTCAATTGCTGATTCATTTTGCAATTAACTTTGATGCTGTTTGTTTTGTTGTTTTAAAAAGGGCGTTCAAAATAAACACGATTATCCTGAAATAGATTATAGTATGTATAAAGTATGTAAATTTCAAAAACGGCTGGAGCGTTTTTAAGGATTTTTTTTTTAGATAAGCTTCAGATTAGTCCAACGGGTGATCCTGTGAAGTTTGGTAGCAATAGTACTACCACAGGTCATCTAGCTATAGATATATAATTACTAGTATTCGTGCGAAGTCAGAGCGCGTCGCTAGTATGGATAAAGTTCAAGATACGACTGCAAAAGCATTTGTAGGTTCGTAGAGTCGTAAAACGGAACATTCAGTTACTCTCACATTTATATGAATACTAGCTTTTGTCGGTGTGAAACTTTATTCCTGGTATAAAATTCCCAGTAAACGCGCGTATTTCCGGGATAAAAAACCTATATCCGGCGGCTCATAAACCATCCTAAGGACAAAAATATGTGGTTTTGTTGCTCTGAACAGGGAAATTATATTTTTATTGTGAACCAGCGACTGGATTACCTGACTATAGGTGTTTGTGTGTTGATGGAAGTTTCCAGCAACAGCTCAGTAACCCTTTGAGGAGATGAATTTTTAAAAATCTTTTCTTAGAGCTGGCCTTGCAAAATTTCATTTACTAAAACTACCGGTTCGCGCGTTCTCTGTCAAACTAGATGTAGTTTAACGTCTCGCGGCAATGTCGCATTAATTGGGACGAGAAGTGAATGTTGCTACGATTTTTATTTTAGATTCATAATGCAATTAGGCGTTAAAGACTTTTGATATTCAAAAAATACAGCAATTTCTCGTTCTAATACCGTTTGCAGACAAAAAGGTAAGTTAATTAAGCATATCTGAGTAAATAATACTTCATATAGCTACCTATATAGCTTAAGAAATATAGTTTGCGGTCTGCACACAAGTATAAAATAATCTTAAGTATGCGAGCGAGCCCAGTTGGGAGTGGAGAGTTGGCTCAAAACCCAAGGGCTCGCAGCTCTGACTTTTCTAAAGTAATTATGAATGAATAGTATATAAATGAATTATCGCTTGCTTTAAGGGTGAAGAAAAACATCGTGAGGAAACCTGCATACCCGAGAAATTTTCTATAGGAATTTTGAAAGTATGTGAAGTGCAAACCCGCACTAGACCAGCGTGGAGGATTAAGGCCTAAACTCTCTCTGTAGAAGAAGCGGCCTGCAACCAGCAGTGGGACAGTATAATTATTATGCGAGCTAAGTTGAACTAACCACCGTCTAGTCGGTTAGCAGTCGCCGTAATTATTGCGTTTACAATTATACATTAACTAAGGCCCTTGCATTAGTCAGTGTTAATAATTGTATTATGTACATGTTTATGCATAATGTTAATATCGCATGCAGATTACTGTCCAGCGACTTGCATTACCAGTGTCGGGTGCTGGACATTATCACGTAGGCGGGCGAGCTGCATACACAATAAACTTAGCGCCGTGGTAGGAATCTTGTTAGGAATCTAGATTTTTATAGCAAAGAGTGAGGCTATAATTTAAAAATATTATATAATAGTGCTCTGATATTAAAGACTATGGTAATTCAATTTGGAATGTCTGGAGTCTGGAATTATCTCTGGCAATAGGCTTGCTGCCTATTTCATGGGATCTAACATTGAAAGGAGGTCGAATGGAGAGCTAGCTAAGAATGACTCGGTTGCAGAATTTAGCTTTGGTCTAATAGAATATTTAGTCCCAGTTTTCCGCGAATTATGACTGCAATAAACAAGGAAAAGAATATTGGGTCGTCGGTAAAAATACTTTAGAGGAATGAGTGCTATTTTATTCGGCTGTTTTTAAATGATTGCCTCGTTGGTCATGTGACAGAGTTTTAAGGATGCGAGATCATATAGGTTCGATTTCAAGCAGTGTTAGCACACACACACATCACGCATTTATCCCCGAAGAGGTATGCAGAGGCGCCACCAGGGCACCAACATTTGGCTAAGTGTGGTCCGTCCCGTGATGTGATAGGGGGCCAGCCTTTCGTCATATTCAAAAAGTGTTAATTGTTTTTTAACTACTTAAAAATCTTAAAGATGTCCTAGCTCTCCCGGTAGGTGAGTATTTAGTACTAAGTATTAATAGAATGTCGATAGGAACAAAATACATAAGACGTAAATTCTCTAAAACGATTTCCGTAGAAATAGTCCGTTCCACAGGACTGCAATGAAACACCACGATTCTAAGAAGTTTCATCTATCTTGTAAATTTGAAGTAATATTTTAGTGAGTTAAGTGAAATTTTTTGGATGTTTCTTATCCCATTGCCATTTATTAGGTTAATTTCCAAACCGATTTCATACAGAGAAGAAAAACCCAAAATCACTGCCACATACTAATCAATCATTTTGTCACCAGCGTCGGAGTGGCCGGTGATTAACAAGCCGCTGAAGGTGATCCGGACCTCGGAGAACAAGCTCTCCAACAGATTCTATCCGTACGACGACATCGAGACAGAGTGCCAGCTGACCATAGACGACGACATCGTTATGCTCACGCCCGACGAGTTGGAGTTTGGGTGAGTCCAGTCTGACTTGTGTGGTGTTTGTAATATTGGGCGGGGCTGCATGAGGAGATTGATGAGAGTGGACGAGGTAAAAGAATTGTGTCGGAATCGGGATAATTGACGAGCTATAGTCCTGCTTATCCCTGTGAAATAGAGGCCTGATATTATGTATGTTTAGAAACCAGGTCTTTCGGAGCGGTGGATGATTTATTGTAACGTAGAAAGAAGGCAAAGGATAAGGTTGTGATTTGTGATCTGATGTTAAAAGAGGTTGGAGAGGAATTTTAGGAGCGTATTTATCTTCAGGCCTCCCTCAAGAATACCTTCAGCACTTACGTAAAAAAATTACGAATGAATGCCAAAACTCTTCATCACTCTTTTCTTTTTTGTAAAATTGGTTACAATACATTGAATCAAGTCGGCCTATAAACAGTGACATCATTTGATTGGCTTGATCATGGCACTTGGACAACAAATTGATTGTCTGTATAATAATGATTCTTGGTCGGAATGACAACAGTCTTTTTTTGACATGCTCACAAATGTCTTATTTTGATTGGTTTATTTCCCGGGAGCGGATTTCATTTTAAGTTGAAGAATCTTTTATTGAAAACCCATAGCCATGGCGATGACCACCAGGCGGGTTCCATACTCTGCATATGTACGTTGGAATTTCATTCACTGTTTCCCTGAATCATACATAGTCAGTAAATGATATAAAACAATACTGTAACGTTTAGACAGCGTAATATAAATAAAGAATGACAACAATCAGCGACGTCCATTGACGTATATTATATAGACACGAACGTCAATATAAACTATTCGTTCAAAATCTGAACTAAAATGGCAACCAAAACGTTACTGTTGTAGTCTATTTATTCACTTGAACAACAAATAATTTTACTTATTTGACTAATATTTGTTATTCACATCCAGGTTTGCACTTAGATTCGCGTTTTTGTATTATGAGCGCCACTCCGTAACAGCCACAAGCATCAATATTGACACCATGCTAAAATCAGTTTGAATGGATAAGTTCAATTCAGTTGAACACAGTGAATATTCGGATCGCCAAATCTAGTACGTAGTACATATACATCGATGGCGACGTCTATTTTGATGTAAAATTTTCTATCGCCATTTTTTTATTGTTGTTCGTATTTTGTATTGATTTATACTTGGTACAAGTATAAATTATCTCAAAGGATACTGTTTACTTTATGTAGAGACGACACACGCATGCATATGTGAGTTATTATGTAAATATGCGACACATGTAGAGCTCTGGCACAGCGTGCGAGCTGTACATCACAAATGGCCGGGCATTGTGATAAAACTACGAGGAATAGACTGTTTTAAGGGTTTGGAAAGATTATGCTGAGATATAAAGTTGCGTGCTGGTGGTAGGATATATTTTATATCTGCCCGGATAGCGACCACCATACACAAGGTGTTAAAACTCGTCATAGTGACCCACGTAAGGGTGGCGTTCCGGTATCAGCCTCTGTATATAGTTATAATAGGCCGGCATAATTGTGTCGACTGCCGAGGGGTAATCATATCTCGTCAGTCGACATTCTATAGGACTCCACTCCACTTACAGGTGCAGTGGCGTCACTTTACCGGTACAAAAAAAAATCTTATTTTAAAACTAAGTGTAGCCCTTGGCTCCACTCGTGCCAAAACCTGAAAGATTCACCGTGTAATTTCTATAATTATATATCTGTATATTTTTAATAACATTCATATATATTCACAAAATTTAAATCTAATAGACTGCCTCGGTGGCGTAGTTGTATTGCATGTCCGGTACAATAGCGCTCTGAGGTCCTGGGTTCGAATCCCGGGTCGGGCAAAGTGATATTTGGGTTTTTCTGCTCAGTATCAGCCCGGAGTCTGGAATTTGTGCCCGATATGGCGATAGGCTCGCCCCCTATCACATCATGGGACGGAACATACTTGGCGAAAAGTGGGTGCCTTAGTTGCGCCTCTGCATACCCCTTCGGGGATAAATGCGTGATGTTATGTATGTATGTATTAAATCTAATAGATAACGTAAACAGATAGGAAAACCACTGCTAGATTGGTTCTTCATATTTACTAAAAATATTGGAGGATCAGTAAACCTCTCCCAATTGCCATGCCTCTTTGAAGATTAGCGGCATACCTCCAAGTCTTTCAGCTGCATGGATCATGATCATGTATAATCCTATGACCCTTGTTCCCAGTACCTACTAGTACTACAAACTTCTATAAAAATATAAAACAGTATATAACAATATCTTCTACATGTACAGGGTGTTTATTTATCATAATATAACTACAGTATGTTTTTTAATTATAAAAACTACTTCCGAGAAAGCGCTAACTTTCTCACATATCAGTTAGAGTTAAAAACTGGGGTATATTTCATCTCGATGCGAATGAAGGCCGAGTTATAAAATCAGTTTTCACTTGCGCCGAGTGCTCAGCGATGCATTTAGAGTGCAAGCGTGAGTCCGGGGAATGCAGATGTTATTTATATTGTGATAATGTTTGCGTGTAATTATCACGCTTATATCCTCATAATGGTAGGCAGAGGTCCAACGTATACGTTTCTAGTATATGTGTTCAATGAACGTACTTATAGGGCACAAATTCTAGTCAAATTATGATTAATGAAATGTTTATGATTTAAAAATACCAAAATCTCCAATGTCGGTAATGTCGGACTTTCACTTACGAGATGACTTAATAAAAGTGGCAGGAGGTCGCTGGATACAGGCCGCTTCCGATAGGTCGATCTGAAAATCTTTGGGGGACGCCTATGTTCAGCAGTGGACATCCTGCAGCTGATGAGGATTATAACCGAATCTATATTACATGGACTAGGGTTTGAAGGCGGCACTTCATCAGCCTGAGTATGCTGAGCGAGGAACTCCCTTAACACTGCGATCTATTCATTATCTAGACCATTTCCTTCTGCGAGAAAAGACAGATTAGGGTGGACCAGACTCGCCGAGTGGCAACGGTTGTTGTCATAAAATGCGTGCCGTCGAACCAGTGGCTTGCAGGAGTTGTAGAGGGTGTGATGGCGGGATAGTTTGTAAAACCCTTCGCATAAATTAGATTTCTTTATAGAAATCACTCAGAAATGCACGAAGATAATCTCCAGTTGCGACTAAACAATCATATATCTATACTAATATTATAAAGAGGAAAAGTTTGTTTGTTCGTGAGGGCTAATATAGAATTGCTGAACCGATTTTAAAATTCGTTCACTAATAGAAAGTTACATTATTCCTGATTGCTATAGGTTTCTTTTTATTCCGGGATTATATTTATTTCGGAAAACTTTATCACGCGGACTGAGTCGGGGGCAATACTTAGTTTGATATAATTTAGTGATAAATATACTAAACTAGCTTTTGATATATATTTTCCCGAGATAGACAGCAGCCAATAACCTTCCCAGGGTCTCAAATTATCTCCATACCAAATTTCATAAAAATCCGTTCAGTAGAATTTGAGAAAATCGATAACATACAGACAGACAGAAAAGGTGACTTTGTTTTATAATATGTATAAATGTTGCTATCAGAAAATGAAGAACGAGTCAATATACCGAATTGAGACTGATATTTGTGGATCAAACAAAGTCAGAAAATCCCTTATATTAATTCGGCGGTACCTCAGTCGTAACTTCGCTTGTGGATTTTACTTGTTGCTCTTACCCACTTGTAGTTAAACAGAACGAGAGCAATCTTGCTCTCTTGACAATGCTCAAATAACGAGCCGAAATTAAAATTGTATTTCGTGTTTTGAAAACTTTTAATTAACGGTAAAGTTATTTTAATATATTAATTGCAAAATGTTTACGCGTTTATGCATTTCATGATTTTTTTGGAAGTTACGCTTCATGCTTCTTGATTTAGCAAACAGTACGAAAACTTGGAATTTATAAGCATTTGGTAGACTCTAGTTAAATATACGATAGCCTAGTTGGAAAGGTAATTCGGTCTATCGAGATGAATGTCCGAAGGTGTAAAACTCGCTATAGTGGCTCACGTAAGTGTGTCGCGTTCTGGGATCAGCCCTTGTATATCCAGTTCCAACAGGCCGGCATAATTGTGTCAACTGTCGATGGGTAATCATCTCTCGTCAGTCGACATTCTACTGGACCCCACTCCACTTACCATCAGGTGCAATGGTTACGTTGCCGTGTCCGTATATAAAAAGGTTCAATACTCGAGGGACATTTCGGACTTTTCGAAGTTACATCTTAGGTTGATTCCCTATGCCACTCGCGATAACACACTGTAAACGCGTGTTGTCAAAACAAGCTCTAAACACAAATGCGTTTCATACAGGCGCCATGATGTGTAATTGAAAAATAGGTATTCTGTATGTCATACGATAGGTTGTCTATGCTTAATATTTTTTATATTACGATGTGTTAATGCGTTCAGAAATCTTTCATCCCCTCGAATCGGCAAATATCGGTTTTTTTGAAATGGCTTTTTTTTTATTTGTATTCGTGATATTAAATTATGTAACTCGAATAAATCACTGCTAAACTTTATTTAATCCCATTTTTGTATATACTTAAATGTAAGAAACATGAAAGGAATATAAAAATATTTTAAAGAAATTTCTGTAGATTGTGATTATTTTCAAACGAAAAAATATAACTTCAAAATGATTGTCAAATGTCAATGTCATAGACTTATTTACTTGATTTGTTTACTAAAGCCACATTTTAAAAATTGAATTGAATTGATATATTGAATGCTACTGAAGATTTTTCACGAATGCTGTTATATGAATAATAGTAAATGCTGTTGTGCTTATGCAGTTTATATTTATATTCTTTTTTTTATTTAGTTAAATAATGTGACGAGGATGCCGTTTACCTGATGATAAGTGATACGACCGCCCATAAACAGTTATAATGCCATCCGGAACTTTGAATTGCAAAGCACTGTGTGACGTTCCACAGTAGGTTTTCAGAATGCGACAAAGATTTTAGGTCTTATAATGAAAAGTAATTACGCTAGTTACAATTTTCTCTAAACTGGTATACATCAGTGCATGGACACAGTTTAACTTGGCTATAGAAATAGACATTGCCGTAGACACCTTATAACTTTCAAGACAGACACTCATATATAACAGCCTTACCACCAATAATTAAAATAAGTGTATATTGCCTAATAAAAGTTATTTTTAAAAATTTATAGCTCTATTACCTAGTAACTTCTACATGCCGCTCAACCGGCATTAATCTTTTTTGAAATAAAAAGTACTCTATTCAATCCACAGCTCACTGTCTGAGTACCGTATTTCATACACATTCATTTAGTTATTAGGGTGAAACTGATTAATTAACAAACATTCAAACTCGTTTATAGAAATTTTACTTATGTTATCTAAGACTGAACAACAAATAACAAATAAAAAATAAAACAAAGATAATGTGTTGTTAAAACTAAGTATATTTTACTATTGTTTATTTGCAATATCTTGCATTACATTCACTATCCTGTAAAAGTAAATAATTTTATTATTACATTTGATATTATCAGTTTTGTTAACATTAGTATTCAATGTAAGATGCCTTTGGTCTGCTAAAATAAAAAAGGAAGTGTTCGTACAAACAATTTTAGATTGAACATGATTACATACTTTTGTATGTAATTGTGTAAAATTATTGGGATTACCTACATGAAATTTTTGCTTTGTTCCCCTGGATCGATATTCACATTTTGAAGATATATTGAATTGAAACCTGTCTAAGCCCTTGATTAATAACCTCTACCCATTACTTATAACAACAATAATGTATAACTAGTAAACATTTCTTCAATAATCTTTATTGTTATCAAACTTTATAGGTACAAAACTTTCACCACAAAACAAACTAAGTACATAGTATTAATTGTAATCTACATAATTAAGAAAACATATTGTTTAAAAAGATACCTTCATTAGTGTTTTATATTTGTTTGCCTATCTATTTATTAATAGAAATATTACATCGAAGTAATAAAAAATAAACTTGATTGACCTCAATTGTTGTCAAAAGTCGGGTTGCCAGGAGTAAAGTAACTTATTTTTCACCACTGAGTCCATAACACAAATTTGACTATCAAGAGACAAAAACATAAGTTTGAATATTTATTCGATCATTTAGGATTTATGTTTGTTTTTGTTTCTGCTAAGGTAGAATATTATATTTGAGTTTTCACGATGTAAAGAGGATACTATCGTCAATAGAAATTATACAGTCGTTGTATTTAAATAATTAATTTGTCTAAACGCGCATAGACGCGCTGGATTGCCGCACGTTATTTTGACAATTCGTAACATGCCCGTAAAACGGATGTGTCACACCTCGTCGTGTTCATGAAATGTCAAATTTGCATACAGAATACCCTTACACACTCATAACACGAAGTTAACAAAACACGCCGTGTTACGAGTTTGACATTGTCGTAGAGAATCACGCCCCTGGGGCCTTATTCTCTATCCCGCACGTTATTTTGACAGTGCGTAACAAGCACTTAACACAACGCATCATGTTTAGGACTATAGAAATTTTACTTACAGAATACCATTCCACGCACATTTCTCGAAGATAACATGACACGGCCGCGTTACGCGTTTACACTATCTTACAGAATAAGGGCCCTGTATTGTTTGTCAATGCTTTAACGTTAAAGGAAAACATCGTGAGGAAACCTATATATCTGAGAGTTTTTATGACTTCGAAAATATGTGACGACTGCCAAACCACACTAGGCCAGCGTTATGGTCTAAGAACGAAACGTTCTCAGCAGCGGAGGTCTGTGTAAAGCCGTTAGTAGTATATGATACGGGGTTGGTAAATAAACATAGACTTCAATTGCTATCATCACCTTAATCGGTTGTTAAGTCACAAAGCCCTGTAATTACAGCAACTCCCATGTCTAAATCACGCGTCATCGATTTTGTTGTTACATGAGAAACGAACCATCGACCTTGCATTGAGTTTACTCCTTGCTACTTAGTAACATTTTATTGACGGCTTCGGTGGCGCAATATCACTTTGAGGTTTGAGGTCTCGGCTTCGCATCCCGGGACCGTTTGTGATATTGGGTATATGGCGATAGACTCTCCCTCTATTACATCATTTGACGGAATACACTAAAAGTGGGTGATCTGCTTGCACCTCAGCCTACCCCTTCGAGGCTAATGGCGTGATGAGTAAGTGCGCAAAGGGACTTTAGTAATGTACTTTCACGCAGAAGTCACGAGCAGTCCTAGTAGTAAATAACAAGACGCGTTATCGTAATTGCATTTGAAAGTGCAATCGACGTCGGCCGGGGCAGACGCTGTCATGTCCGCAACTCGTACGAGATTTATGTCTCGCAACGGAACCAACTGGAAAGTGAAGATACGTTCAGTTGATATTTGTTGTATTGAAATCGAAATTTGTAGCGAATGAGCAGTGGTATATTGTTTTGAAAGGATTCTGGATTCGATGTTATTATTCTGACTGCTTTTTGGATGCTTATGGTCCTATCATTGAATCTTAGAAAATTTTAAAAGTAATGCATGTAGAATACTTCAAGTAACGTTGAATTAAGATAGATAGGAATAATTCGATGCGATTGACGAGGCAAGATATTTTTCTTGTCAATTGTCATTATTACATTGTATGGGGGCGGAGTTGTACTGCATGCACAGTACGGCAGCGCTCTGAGGTCCTGGGTTCGAATCACAGGTCGGGCGGAGTGATATTTGGATTTCTGCTCAGTATCAGCTTGGAGTCTGGAATTTGTGCCCGATATGGCGATAGGCTCGCCCCCTATCTCATCATGGGGCGGAACACATTTGGCGAAAAGGGAATAAATGCGTGATGTTGTGCGTGTGTAATTGTTATTATTTTTAATCTACACTACTATCATACTCGGTGGTCCGTTGTAGGTTAAAAACAATTATAAATAGTGTTCCTTATTAGGCGATTCCTTAGAGATGAGTTTAGCATATGTGCCTGATATCACTATAGGCTCAACCCCTATCATATTTTGGGAGAGAGCAGACACGGCTTAAGTGGGCGCACTACTTGCCTCTGTCTACCTTTTCAGGCATAGAGCGTGTGTGTGTCTTTAGCAAAAGGGTTGATTATATAAAAAAAAATATATAATATCTCCTAGAAGTTGTATATTCATGGAGTAACGGTGATGGTGTTACAGTTTCGACGTGTGGCGCGAATTTCCCGACCGCATAGTGGGGTTTCCGTCCAGACTGCACGTGTGGGACAACGTGACCAACTCGTGGCGGTACCACAGCGAGTGGACCAACCAGATATCTATGGTGAGTTATTGTAATTCTTCCCCATTATTGATTTTTCATTGCACGAGTTTTTTACCAGATGTAATGTTTACCGCCCTAAATGTTTTTTTTATATATGCATGGCATCCCACTGCATCTGATGGTAAGTAGAGTGGGTTCCAATAAAATGTCGACTGACGAGAGATGATTACCCCTCGACAGTCGACACAATTATGCCGGCCTGTTGTAAGCGGATATACACTTGCTGAACCCGGAACGCGACACACTTACTTGAGCCTCTGTGGCGGGTTCTAACAGCTTGCGTACGGTGGTCGCTATCCGGGCGGATATAGAATATGTCCTACCAACAACACTGGATGTGAATATAATATATACCCTTTCTTTTTACATAATCAATGAGCAGGTAATCATCAGATTGATCGGTAATCTCCAGCTGACATAAAAACCAATCAATCCAAATATGGATGCGTTGATTTTAAAGGAAAGGAATTGTGTTTAGAAAAATATGTGGTGTATTTTGCAACAGCGTCCTGGTTCACAACTGTTTTCTGTAAGAGTGGAGATACCCCAATTAAGTTGGTATATTCTTGCTAAAGAAAAGGATGTATGCAGTGTGCTCCTTCCATCTGAAAAAAAAAAATAGCTCTTGGCCATAAAGTCTGACAAGGTATCCACAATTTGGTGATTTTGGATGTCTATGAATATCAGTAGTTAATTAAATTATGATTAACTATCAAATCCTTTTACATATTTACTTAATTCTATAAAAAAATCTTCTTTTGTAGTCTTTGCATCGTACATAAAAAAGTGACATTGCTTTCATTGTAACTTTGTGAACTCAAGGTCTAGGAAATGATAGAACCGCTGCAGCGATAACCTTTATAGGTCGCAAAAAGTTATTGTGAGAATAAAACTTTTTGCTGATATTGCGCCTTATTGTATTTTTTATAAGTTTTTTTTGCGAGACTGCAGCTCTTGATCGAAGTCACTCCTACTATCTCGTGACATACGTTTTTTAATTCTGTTTTGGTTTAGGGTTTTATGAGTGGAAAGTCCTTAGAAATTTATTTTATTTGAATTTGAACTAAACTAGTTTGTAGTGTTATTAATGTAGACAGAACATATCAAAATTATTTAGTTTTTTTTTTTTAATTATGACCTCACAAGCAAACATCTTTGATGAGAATCGATCTTTTAACTAAACTTTCTAAATTTTTTATTGACATTTTGCTATGACACCCCAGTTCAAGCATACCCGCGCCCAAAAGCCAGTTAAGTCAATCTTAGTAAAACAAACTGACATGAGCCGTCCGAGGGCCATTAATTGTGACATTCAGTGTGGCGTGCCCGCATTTACGGCGCCGCAGATTGACTTCGATATAAACGATACACTGATACCCTCTCAACGGTCGTAGACTTCGATATAGCCAATACGACACGAGAGTCGGTGTTGCTTAATTTCGAGGCCTGTGATTGGTTGAGTAACTAACGCGTGAGTCACATGACATTTGTTGACCAATCACAATGGAACGACAAGGGTTCTCGTGTCGTGTTTTTGTCACATTCTGAGGGTGCTGGCTTATTTTATACTCCGTCTAGATCGATGTTTGTGGCGTGTTTAAGCGTCTATGAGCGTATTTGTCTACAGTTTTTATTATCATCAGAATGTGCCGTCTGCTTTATGTTGAGCTCAGACCCGTCGACCTAATGAAGTAGTCGAGACAGTTCTTACATAGCATTCAAAACATAATATTGTAAAAAAGCTTCTTGGCTACGCCTCTGTTTGGCCCTAATTATAACAAGTTATAACTAGACTACCAATCAATTTTAGTTGTTGCCTTAAAATAAATACTTGAAGGAACCCATAGTTGCCTACGTATGTCGCGTTCCATGATCAGCCTGTGTATACACGGTTCCAACAGGCCGGCACAATTGTGGCGACTGTCGAGGGGTAATCATCTTTCGTCAGTCGACATCCTATAGGAGCCCACTCCACATACTATCATGGTCACTATGCAATGCTCGTATAAAAAACATAATTCTAATTTATGTTTATGTAAATAATAACAGCAAACTGCATCGGAAACATTCACATCAAAATAGTCCGGAGTGCGACAGATATCACTTAGCGCTAAAGTGGAACACAAAGTTCCCTCGCACTTGTTCCGAGGAGGCGCTTTTGTTCCCACTTTAATGTTATCTCTAGTTTTACTGCCCGTTAGAGGAATAAAACATAACGCGAAGGTTTTTGAGTTATTTTTAGCAGTTTTTTAGGTCTATTCTTGCTTTATCAAGCGAATAGTTTGTCTGTTTGTTTCTTCGAGTATAAAGCGATGATTAAAAGCATAGGTTACAACAATAAGTTGACATATTTATAAATTGACACCGACGAATGATTTTATTTACAGTCATTGGCTTCATCTAATTATTTATTCAAAATACAACCCTAATGTAATCAAATAAGCACTATTGCCATCGAAATTGAGGCATTTACAGACCGATAAATAAGCAATCGCAGGCACAAGCCGTATTTGCATTGCATCTAATGTAGTTAATGATTACACGGAGCGTTGTCGGCGCGCCAGATTCCGCGCGAAATCAAATGTTGACACGCGCGTGATAATCTGATAAGCGGTGTTTGTGCGTGTTTTGTGCCGCCAATGTGGGTAATGTGACATTTAGTTTGTGTGAAAATTTGTTGTTAAATAATCGAAATTTTAGATATTAAGAATTATATAGAGACTAAAAGTTTTGTTAATGGGTATTTCTCAAAATAAATGTAAGTAACGAAATATTGTTATGAAATTTTGTCTCATGTCTTTTTTTGTTGGTCTTAGTACATTCCTTCTATTAAATAATATAATATATCTTGGATATTTATTATAATTAAGCCGAAATGTTGATGTTTATGCATGTTGTGTTCACATCAAGAAGGTTGATCACTCTATGAAAATAATTGAATTAATTATCTCTCGTAAGCTGTATTGTGTAGAACTAGTTTTGTTAATGTCATAAAAAATAAATAAAATTAATGTTAATATATTCTTTTATATATGTTTTATTCTAGATAAAGAAAAAAAGCATGAGAGAACATATCGTAATAAAACGATTTCGTTACGTAAGTATATTTATTTTGAGAAAAACTCAAATAAGAACCAGTATGCCTGCTATTTATAAGCCTTACGGTTCTGATTTCGCTGAACGTTCATTTTAGTTGAATAATTTAAGGTGCCTTTAAGGGAAAGTCAACGTTGGGTTACATTAACTTTCCACGAGCTGTTTTTCTTCATCGTTAAAACGAGCAAAAAATCAAATTAATACACATATAACATCTAAAAGTCAGGTGTGATTTGGAGGCGGAGTTCGAACCTGCAACCCATCGGCAGTTAGCTTTACTCGCTAGTACGCTAAATAGGTGTATAATGTAAATACATATATGACCTACAAAGAGATAAAAAATCTCTCCGTGCTATATTTAAGATGGCATAGAAATACTTTTGCGAATAACCGACCTACATATTTCTCATCGTTCATCCGTTATGTTTGTTTACATATATTCTGAGAAATCCAAGGACGCGATTTCGAATCCCAGAGAACTATTTTGTAATAGGTAAAAAATCACAATAATAGCTTTGTCTACAAAAACCTATTTTGTGTATAATGGAACCCTGATCATTCCATCTGTTTACATGTCAAAGTTCGTTGGCCCACATACAATCAGATGAACGTGGGGCCAGTAAACACCGGTCAATCATGATTTAAAATAGAGCGAATCGGCGAGGCGGCCTTCAGCCTAGCGTCCGACTAAACTGTTTCAATTGTTCCTGGACACGTGTCAAGGTTGGGGAGCGAGGATCAAGACATATATATCATCACGACTTTTTCCTATCAGGGGTGGGTAGAAATGTAACACGTCAACATTTCGTCAGTTTGTAATATGGGGTGAGTTTTCATTTATGAGACATTTTCGGCCTGATATTGAGCAAAAAATTCAATGTTTTATAAATTTGAAGAATAAAACCCGAGACCTCGTCGCGGCAGTCGTACCACAATATAACTGCACCAACGAAGCAATAAAGAAACATTTCTATATTATGTTTGAGTCATGCTATAAAAATATTTATTTACAGCATAGCTGTATGTATAGTATAGCTGACAAAAGGCAACAGTGACTTCCTGATGCGTTTATTACAAGTAAATATCGGAATCTAGAGGACCCCCGCTCTTCCCTGATCCCACTCTTTCCCCAAGAAGCCCTCGAAGAATGGTGGCGTTTCTGGACAGAATACATTACTCACGTCATAAAAATGCTTAGTAGGCACAAAGAATTCCGTAACAATAAACTTTGTGTTCATTAATTAATCCTCCAAAACAAGTTGACGTCAGCCAGACAGCCGGTTTTGTATATAACCGACTGAAGAGAACAAGCCGCTTTGATGATAAGTGATAGGATCGTTCAGAAATACTTACAAGCAATTTTGCCCAGATATTTGATTTACCTACGTGTGTAAAGTGCTATCACTTACACCATTATTTTAGATATACAGTTTTATTATGTTCAACCATCGATATATACGTACTACGTACTAGATCTGGCGTTCCGAATACTCACTGTGTTCAACTGAAGTGTACTGCAATCCGGTATTGGCATTTTACTTATTATCTATTGAAATCGCTTTAGTACTGCATGTTTAAAGTTTGGTTCGACGACGATAGATGTTTTAGCGCTGCAGCACACTTTAAAAAACTCAGAACCAACTCTTTCTAACTCCAGACTTTGAACAAAATAGTCAATATACGTCATATAGACTATACGTCAATGTGTTCAACAATTACGTGTTTTACAATATTTATCTAATCGGAACAATTTACATATCTATTGAGTCTTGCATACAAAAGACCCAGTACAATGTTTTTGAGATATACGTAAAAAATTGTAACGTCGACCTCACACTAAAGATTTGTTTACGTTCGGCTGCCTGCCGACGTCCAGATTTCGTAATGATGGCATTATGTGCTATAAGGTTGAAATTCGCGCGAAGATTAGGCAGATTTTTACACATTTCGGCACTATCAAGGAGAAAATAGACGGCTAAATAAGGCTTAACTAATGTTCAAACGCTGTGTTTTTGTCACATTTTTCGATAATCCAGTGATAAGACAGTGATCAGGCTAACAAAGGCGATAGGTCCATATTACCCGATTCTTGCTTCTCATTCGTGACTTATGTAAAATCTAATTATCATTAGAACGATTTACAGAACGCATTTATGCATATTATTAGTATCTATAAGTCGTGTTGGGTTTCGGAAAATATCACGATTCGTCAATGCAGGCTATTCCTTAAAAATGTTTAGTCCGGAGTGTTGCAGTCTCTGGTAGTCATGTCTATTATTGTTTCGTGAATCGTTAGTGCGTCATCTGAATGTTTTTCGCTGGGGCATGATGACTGATGCCGGTATTCAAACATGCAACATACCTGTATAAAATTTAAAAGTGTAAGCGCTGTAGTTGTTTTCTTTTGAAATAAAAGAAAGAAAGAAGAAAATGTTTTTCGATATGGTGTTACATTTGTTGGCCTGACAAGGGTCGGCTTATACAAACACTCTTGAATTTAGGATGAGCATTTAAGGCGCTCGCAACTCTGAAATTAAGTGACAATGCTGTGGGCTTCGCTGGACTTGTACAGTTTTTTTACAACATAGTTTAGTCGACCCATCCGCGTTGGTACCACAATCTCATAGAATATTGCGGGAAGTAATAGCTAATGTCAATAAATCGTTTTTCTTTCTTCCTCTTTCTTTCTTCTATGTTTTTCGTGCGGTTAACGAAATTCTCTGAATCATCAGTTATTATAACATCAACTTTGCCCCAGAGTTATGGATGGTGATGATCATTTAGAATGTTTATAATGTTCAGTCGATGATCAATCACACAGATGGTTCACGTGGCGGAAGGTGTTGAGATGTAATGTGGATACGATGTCGACCTTACTAACGTCGGAAGATGGAAATTGGTTAGTGGTGATGAGTGGTGATCTAGTCTTCGAATAAGATACGTAAAAACACACGTCGCGCCTTTATCAAAGGGGTAGGCACAGGTGCAACTAGGGCATCCACTTTTCGCCACGTGTGTTCCGTCTCATGATGTGATAGGTGGTGATTCTATCGCCATGGACGCAAATCCCAGACTCTGGGCTGATAATGAGTACAAAACCCCAATATCACTAGCCGACCTGGGTCTTCAGAGGTATTGTTCTATACGCGCAATACAACTATGCCACCTAAGCAATCCTTATACGACCAAGCAACCTACCTTTAGCCCCCTTTTTTATAAAAATTCTAATAATCCCCAGGTGCTGACTGGCGCCGCGTTCCACCACAAGATATGGTCGTGGTACTACACGCATCGCATGCCGGCGGCGGTGCGTCAGTGGGTCGACGACGCTTTCAACTGCGAGGACATTGCGATGAACTTCCTAGTCGCCAATGTCACCAGGAAACCGCCTATTAAGGTCTGTATGGCTTAAGGTATTGGTGAAAGGAGGGTAATTTTTTTCAGATCCCAACGATACAGAATTCTAGTGCGGCAAATTATACATAAGGAAACTATAGTTCAAGTATAAAAGCCCATAAAAGAGACGTATGAATCTTCTATAGTCGATAGAATAATGCCGGCTTGTTAAAACTATATAGTTTTGATAATTCTGTGAATTCTGTGCACACGCATACTTATAAAAATATCCATCAATATTTGTCCAGCATTCAATATGAAGGTACACATACCAAATAAAAAATAGTATCAAATATATGTCCGTAACTTAGAAGTCTAAACTGCATTGATAATGGTTTTCAACATGCACTGAATTTATCAAGAAAGCTATCGATAAAATGAAATATTTAGTATACCACTCGAGATAAGTATTGCCAAACACTAGACGCAAATATTTGTTTTAGACTTATAGGCACTGTCCTGAATGATAGATGGTTCGTCGCGTCCAAGGTGAAGCGAGCGGAGTGGTCACTTCACCCTCGGGCTGATATCATCTTAGATAAGGAACAGGGTCAAAGCTGAGCTTTATTCAATTTACAACTCAATTTATAGGTTAGGTTTAGATTTTTAGTGTTAGTGTATTTATTGTGATGTTTAGCGTGTTTTTTGTACAATTTGTACCCGATATGGGTAAATGTTCGCTCCTATCAGATTATGGGACGGAACACACAAAGGGGGACACTTGAGTGTCCTAATTACATCTCTCTCTACCCCTTCTGGCATAAATCCGTGATGTATGTTTTTTTTAACAAATATACCCTAATAGAAAAAAGTTTTCAGTATCACCTTATTAGTTAGATACCATAGTTGATTATAATTACAGCAAAATAAATTAATTTCGTTTTTTTACAAACTTTGCTTAATGCCGGGAACACAGTCCATTACATTGATACTTCACTTTAATATATATTTCATTCCTCATTTCCAGGTAACGCCGCGAAAAAAGTTCAAATGTCCGGAATGTACGAACACCGAGATGTTATCGGCGGACGCGCGCCACATGTCGCAGCGGTCGGCCTGCATCGACCGCTTCACCACAATATTCGGCCACATGGCGTTACAAGCCGTCGAATTCCGGGCGGACCCCCTCCAGTACCGGGAAACCGGTTCCGGAGTGCCGCACGCTTACCCGGACATTGGCGCGTTGTAATGGATTGGTTTGGGCTCTCTTATGATTAGGGTTTGAGTTCCGGAATTTTTGTACCGGAATATTAATTTCCGGTATAACGGCTCCCTATTGTAAACAATTATTTCTATTTCATAAGGTGGAAGACAGTACGTAATTATTGGGGCAATTAAAAAAATTTCCGTACCGGAAAAAAATATCGGAAAAATTAAGTCAATAATGATGCAGTGTTATTAGTATAAGAGGGCCCTTAACTATGGAACTGAGGTAAAGGTATGGACAATAACAATTTAGTATGAAGGCTGTAATAACGATGGGTATATCGTCCCCAATACCAGGGTATGTAGAATAAATGACATTGTTAATTATTTACAATACTGACAAATTGTGTGGATTTTTATGGTGGCCAATTTTATTCAATAATAATAGACATTGTTAGATGTGAATTTTGTATAGAATCCAATTTAAATGTTTTTTTTTTCCCGGCGGAATAGGCTAAGGTATCGTGAACTGTTCAGCCTCTTGTTTTTATGTTAATTTAGTTTCATATGTTATCAAATAAATCTACGCTTATTTTTTAAATTTTTACGAACAAATGAGAACAAAATGTAATGACAAAAAATACTTGTAAATTTTTTATAAACATTGCAGGCGTGAGTAAAAATGTAATTATGACATCATGTGCACTCGACAAATACTCTATTTATCATGAATTTATTACAATAACAAAAACATTGCTCAACAACACATTTCAAGTGTCGCTATTTTATTATCTATGACTTAATAATATACAAATATATTAAAGAGCAATTAGAATTTGAAGAAGTCGGTTAAATATTAACAAAAAAATATATGTACACCATCAAAGTTCCACACAATTTGCTCGATAAACGAAAATTCCGACATACGCCACAATTATTTGCCAACATCTTACAGTGACGGAAAATCCGTCAGCCTCTTGTAACTAGATCTCACTTTACTTAACTGTGCCATGTTATACACCCTCGATATAGTAATAGTCATTTAAAGCGGAATTTTCCGTCACTGTACGCTCACAATCAAAAGTGCTTACCCATAATGATATACCCACACTGGTTTTAATGTGAACAGTTTGTTTTTGAGCTTAAGAATGCCTTGGGGAATTATTTATAGATTTTTATACATAAGCATTCGTTTGTGAAACGCGATTGTTTGACTGAAGTTGCTCGATTGTACGCACTCACTATGTTAAGGATTTGTTCCAATGTTCGGTTATCCACTTCCAAATGTTTGACCCAAACATATCTGTTTTGCCTCTTCGGTGCGACATGATATTACTAGTGTGTTGGTAATTGCGTGGTGGTCGATGGTAACGTTGGAATATAAGCAAATAGAAAATATAATTGTTTTTGTAAGTAAATGACGGGTAAAGTGTATTGTATATGAGTGTAATAAGTCAATGAGGCATCGGTTTGCTGTTTTAAATCGATAGAATTCGATAGTTGGCGTATATGGCCGAAGAGGATTTTTAAAATCGATTAAACTGTGACAAATATCGTTTAGATTTAAAGTATCGCTAAATAGCTCAAATAATTTTAGATCGAGGCTTTCACATGACATAATAATTTTAAGTTATGTTATGCGTGGACTTTAAATCTAAACGTATGTAATTGTACTTGCCATTCCCACGACAGTAGAAACGTATCAGTTCTACGACAATAAGTTTCTAGTTTTATGGACCCTGATTACTTTCATGTCAATTCTTAAATCTAAAATTCGTCGTTGATTTTGGCAAAAAGTGTACATGAGCGTAACATTCCTATAACAGTATTTTAATAGATTTGCAATGTAAGCTTATGTCGCTTTTGAGCGTCAGATAATGGGTGTCTTAAAAATCTGTGACAGCGCATATCGGCATGCAAATATCTTCGTTATTATTTAAAAATTTAAATTAAATAAACAGGTAAAATAATATTTAAAAAAAATTATCGCATAAAGATTTTATATGCGATTGTACACTTTTTGTTTGTAAAATCAGAATGAATTTTTAAAAATATGTACCTAATGATAAAGATGCCATCTGTCCCTAGGTGTGTAAAGCAATGATATTCTAAAGTGTTAGTGAAGGTATATTAGTAAGTTTTAGTAAAATAAAGGCTCGCGCAGGATCTGCCGCGGCGGCGCGTGGACATGCTGACTATAACCCGACTTAACAAAGCGAGGTTTGGATTAGCAAGAAAAAAGTGTTAAAACCCGCCATAGTGGCTCACGTAAGTGTGTCGCAGTCCGGGATCAGCCTGTGTATATTCGGTTCCAACAGCCATAATTATGTCGACTGTCGAGGGGTAATCAGCTCTCGTCAGTCGACATTCTATTGAACACCACTTCACTTACAATCAGGTGGATTGAGGTCACTTTGGCGTGCACGTATAAAAAAAAACTATAAAATTAAAGGCAAACCTTTCGCTATAAATATTGGCAAGTCGACTAGGCCAGCGTATTCTAAGGTAAACCTTCTCAGTTGATGCCGGTGTCTAATAATAATGAATAAGATAGAATGGATACTTCTATCTTATTCATTATTTAAGATGCTGTATTGTGCATTATGAGATTAACAACGAATATTGTAATCTCAACTTGGTCTGTTGTTAATGTGGTTTACCAGGCAAGCGACTTGTTCTTTTGTCAATCAGTCGTAGATTTTTTTATTACCCATCTAACGATCGCTTTTAATAAACGATCCCAATCTCAATCTTCAATTCCGAGATTGAACCAATCAAAATTAATTTGTAAGCGTCAAACAAACTGTTCTGATTGGTCCATTTTTGAGATCGAAAAAAGCGATTGGGATCGTTCATTGTAAAAGGCGGTGAGTCAGCATATTTACGCGTCGGCTCGACGCAACGCGCCAGCTTATAGTCCATCACGACATATCGGTGCTTGAGCGAAGTTTGAAATTATTCCTAAATAAATATAACTTGTAGATATTTATTTTATTATGTATAGATGAACGCACCATTGCGACGTAGTGAGATATAGATATAGATCGATGTATTTAATGTTTTATCGTCTGAAGGAAAAATATTGAAGTGTTTTTTCTTAGCATTGAAGCACTAAAATTAGGGTATTAGCAAGGAATGCCAAAATACAATTTATTTAGTTGTAACTGTCTTTTAAAAAAAATCAAAACCTAATATAAAATAATGTTTTTTTATGTATTTTAATGATTTTTTTGTACTTTGTATCAAATTGTTCATTAATATCGGCCAAACCGCTCGTATCAACTTTCCTGTGAAATACTGAGTAGTCGTCAAAAGAGGTTCGTAAAAACACGTCCATATACATTTTCATGATATAAATATCAATTCAGTATTCTTTCTTTGGACGCTAGTTTAAATAGTAGATTGTAATCGCATTCGCCCGCGCCCAACCGATGGTCAATGAATGGACTTTTGTCTCAGTAGTTTAGGTGTAAAGTTCGCGTAATGGCGCGGGTGAGTGTGGTCTACGTTAAGTGTAATTTTTGTAAGGTTTCATTGCCCCATTGAAGGTATAGTTCACACATTGACCGTGCCCTCAATTTGCGATATCAAAAGATACATTTCAGTGGATTATTTTGGTGTAACTTTATTGTTACTACTCGACATAATGAGACTTAACATCTCATGTCTCAGGACGAGCGCCGTGGAATACCAAACAATACTTAGTATTTCAAGGTGTTGGATGGTGTTTCTACTGTTTATGGGTGGTCGTATCGCTTACAATCAGACGGGAAGCTCGTCTCATCAGTTAAAGCAATAAAAAAAAACAATTTAATTGATATATTCAGAATTATAGAGATGTGAATGATTTTTTTTTTGTTTAAAACTCTAAGGAACAAAATTCGCATATTCAAATATTTTTTTCTCGTATTTATATATAACATTTAAAATTTTAACATTTAAAAAATATTTATATAACATTTAAAAAAACGATGTCTAGGTATCGATTAGTGTGTGAATTAACTTTAGAAGTCTAGTGCCGATATTATTTCAGTTTTAATAGTACCAATGAATTGTACTTTTATACGTTTTTTTTTAATGAATTAAGTACACTTTTATAGGAAACGCAATGAAATATATTTATTTAAACTTATTGCACGATTCAAATCTATAATATTTTTGTTAAATTAGATATTAATAAATATTGTCCTTTACAATTATATTAAAATTTAGGTGTCGCTCTTATACTACCAAAAGTATTGTAAAAATACGATAACGAAAAAATTTTTTTTTTTTTGTAATCAATTTCTATTTCTATCAATTCAAAAAATATTTGACAATTCTTTTATCTAGTAACACTAACACACTACGTGGCGAAGTCGGGTGAACACTAATATTGTCTGTTGTCGTATTTTTATAATTATTCTCGTATCTTCAATTGCTTGTATCGGCTTCTTCAACTTTACTAAAGACTGTACCACGTTTATGTAAAAAGACCCATCTTTTACCAATAATTCTCAATTAGCGTTTTTTCTTTCATATATAAATTAATTTTAAAACTTATTTTTAAATGATGACAATAATGGACGTGTGCTTTATTTTAGTATTGCCAGCATTTTAGCGCGATTATACCATGGCCGTTAGTTTATTCAGTTTTTTATTATTAAAATAACGTTGTTTGGGTCACAACAGCGTATAGAACATTCTTATTTTATTAATGTATATTTTGTATTAGAACACTCTATAAAATCCAGTGTATATAGTAATAACAATTTTACAAAATTTACCGCCATTTAAAAAAAAAAACATTTTTAATCTGTCGCGAAAATAGACCAATCAGTAAAACGGTTTTTTGACATGCTCACAAATAATTTAATTTGATTGGTTCATTCTCAGAATCGGATTGAAGATTGAGATTGGGATCGTTTGGTGCAAACTTGATCTGTTTGCGATGGGATGCAATAGGTTAACCTAAACTATTTTATAATCCTTAGATTTTTGTTCATTGTGAGTATTATCCCTGATGAATGACGGTCGTGCGTTGTTTCTTGCCCTGTTGTTACACAAACAACGATTGTATATTTAAGTAAGTCGTAGCCAAAGACTCGAACGCCTAGTCTCGGTGATGTGTTTTATGAGTATATTTTATTCGCATTTAATTATATAATCTGTAAGGGACAGTTGTCGGACGAATGTTACCAAAACTATATCAGAATGCAGACTGACGTGTGCACGTTTTTAACATAGTTATTTTTGCTAGATTCTAGTTGTGCGGGACACGGGAAAGAAATTATTTTGGATGGAGTTTGTGTGTGAATGCCTTGTTGCGATTTTTATGTCGTTACTGAGTCATAAGATTTTATTTATAAATATAACTAAAAAAATATACCAAAATAATGGTTCTTATTAATTTTTTACTGTAAAATGAAATAGTAAAGTCAAATTCGACAAATTGTAATTTCGTAATGTGGATGAATTGTAAAAATGTTAAATTATAATATGACGTGTTAATTCGTCAACGTCCATGCTAATAATAAATGTATTGAAAAGTAGAGTCCGTGTAATTTCTATCGCGTGTCAAACTGTAGTGGTAGATCAAACCTGGCCTAGAATATGAACGAAAGGTTTCATGACGTCTCGCAGGTCACAAGTACAGTTCACCGCAATTATCATATTTAAGTCATTGAAGTGAACAATATAAAGCGTACATATTCCAATAATGTATGTACAATATGTGTTGTTTGTTGTTTAAATGTATTTTATACTAATTTTTTTTATGAATGTTTATAGATTTTTTTATATTTTATCATTTACCTGTGAGACTATGAGTATTACAGAGCAGCTGTTAATGTAATAACGATTTATTTGATGTTTACATTTTTAGTGAATAAATGTAATGTATAATTTCCGAATGTAATATTGTTTTGAACGTGGATTTACATTATGTGCACAAGCCCGCCAATGTTTGATATTGTGACGTGTTTTTACATCGCAATGTCTGATGCGGATACTGTTTTAATATTTCTATTCTAATTCCATTAGTTTCATCGTCGTATTTAAAATATAAATTATTATGAATCTGTTTATTTTGACCGGACTGCCTTGGTGGCGTAGTTGTACTGCATGCGCGGTACATCAGCGCTCTGAGGTCCTGGGTTCGAATCCCGGGACGGGTAAAGTGATATTTGGGTTTTTCTGCTCAGTATCAACCCGGAGTTTGAAATTTGTCCCCGATATGACGATAGGCTCGCCTTCTATCACATCATGGGACTGAACACACTTGGCGGAAAATGGGTGCCCTGGTTGCGCCTCAGCATACCTCTTCGGGGATAAATGCGTGATGTTGTGTGTGTATTTTATAAATTTATATTGTCGATGTCGTGAAGTGGCGAGGGGCGAGATTTCCGAAAAGGAACCAGCTTGTATAGGTACTAATATGCATGCATACGGTCTATAGATCGTTCTTATGAATTCCACATAAACTCAACATAAAGGGAAGGTGGAAGGAATCGCGTTATATGGACCCTTCTCCACTGATGTGTATTGTAGATGTCACAAAATTATTTAAAACAATATTAATATTTTACGAACTCTACTTAGGGGCCGTTCAAGTATTACGTGACGTAATTTGGAGGGGAAGGTAATTACGAGACGTTACAGGGGCGGGAGTGGGGTTTTGTATAACGCGTTATGTAACATTGTTTTTTTTTTTTTTTTTTTTTTTTTCTTAAAACAATAAAAACGGTATTTTAGCGACTTTCCGGCACTTTGCGTGACATAATTGTGAATATTAGAAAAAAAAAATGTCGCTTTAGAGTTGCGTAACTTTTGGAAGGGGGGGGGGGGGGGGAATCTTCAAAGATTGCGTTAGTAATACTTGTAGGGCCCCATATTAATACTCAGCATTAAATCCGTGACGTAATTTTTTCTATCTGCCATTCTATACACATTAATTTATAAATATAAAAACCTTTTCATCTACCCCCACTTTTAAAATATTGTGCACGTAATGTTTTTTTTATAAATGTCAGTTGGTGTTCGACGTGTGTTCGTTGTCCGTTTGTAATTATGTGTAGATAGATCTAGATGTTATATATAATGTAAGTACTTAATAGATATATGTTGCATTGTACAGCGTGTAAATAGTACACATATATTGTGAATAAAAGAAGACATATCAGTTTGTATGTTGTTGTTTTATTGTATTTGTAAGTTTTTGAACTTGGCTCATGTACAGGATGGATGTTTGTAGTAAGGGTCTGTCCTTAATCTCTGTGGCTACAAGTAAACTCTTAGGAGATCGGATATAGCGTTTCAAGATATCCACATTTGTATTCAAAAAATATATAGAGTTTGCAAAAAAAATTGGTAATTTATGCAAAAAAATCTTTGATGCTAATCCATCCTATCGCCGGACCATGATAGGTTTGAGTATGTTGAGGTCTAAAATTGCAAAAAACTTTCTTCATGCATTTTGTAGGTAATGCGGCTTGACAAAGTCGTCGGTGTACATGACGTCGGTATACGTATTCAAATAATAATGGCGACTTATCCGCCTTATTAAATCCGGAGAATAGATCGACACGAAGAATTAAAGCAAACTAAGTAGTAAAAGGAGAGTTTAAAATGGACATGTTTGTCGAAATAATAATATTTTCCAGAAGCTGTCAATCGGATGTTGGGTCAAAGAGTCAAAAGCAACATAAAGAAAGCAATACTAAAAAACCCTTGTATTCAAAGACCATAGTAAATTTTTTGGCATTATAAATAAGCCCATAGCTTCCTGCATACCTTTCGAACATGACAAAAAATGTCTAACAGTAAGAATCCGTATGGAGCTAAGATTGATGATGCGAAACAGTAGTTTAAATACATTATTAATTCACATAGATTCAAAGTGTTGGACTCGTTAGTAAAAAACAAAAAATTCTGACAGGTACTTACACAAAAATATTTTTTTTGTGCCTTTTTCGCTTTTTGTATTAATTTCATATGGTTTTATAGATTTATTGACTCGTTTTGTTATATTTAAAAGCGAATTGGAGTCGCAAAGAATCGAGAAGGACTTTAACAGCTTTTGCCCTTTTAAAAGTACTCGAACCTCCTTCGGTTCATATATTTAACAAGATCAATTGGCATAAAAAAAACTCCCCGTGCAGCAGCATAAAAGATCCCGATTTTATTAATTTCGTAGGTGATACCCAAGATGCCTTGGTAAATGGGGTGGTTAACTAAAAAAAGGTCCTCAATTAGACATCGCGCGAGATCCTTTGTCTAAGCGCAAGACGCCGGGCGGTGAAACGACCGCCTGCTTTAAAACATAGAGCAATTTAATTCTAACATAAACCGTACTTATTGATTGGTTATATGACGCACATAATATTTGAAATCAGTTTACTAGGTACGATTTACATAAACATATTATTTATCACTTATTAATTTTTTTGTTGCAAAACTTACAGCCTCACGCTCTTTGACGTGCAATGATTTACTAATAAATTAATGATTATTTAAATAAAAATATAGTTTGATTCACTTCCTAAACACGCTAATTCTGTCATGCGATTCTGCAAGGCCTATAGCCCAAGACTTTGTGTTCATTTTACATTTTTAATTGGTAATATAAAACACAAGCAAACAAATACCCAAACCATAACATATTTCAAGCACCCTTTTATTTGTAAAGATTTAGCGCTGTTGTAGCGTGCAATGAACACGGCCATTTTTGTCAGTAGCGACATGTTGCCTTGTCGCATGTCGCTACATATTGTGTCGCGCGACTTGCGGGTTCGCTCACCGTGTTCCGCGCATACCGCGAATGCACCACATTTTTATATAACATTTTAAATTAGAACGGTCTGTGTTAGCTTTGTTCGTAATTTGTAGACCTCTACACTAATATTTTAAAAGTAAAGTTTTCAAAGGAACTTGAATCTATAGAACTGCGTACTTATAAAAAAATGTTTTACTAATGCAAAGGTACGATCTTGCATTATAATTGATTTTGAAATTGTTAATTTTACTTCAGCACAGATAAACGCGGGTGTACTATTTATAAAAGCTAGGAAATAATACTGCCGTCATAAGGAAAAAAGTTGTTACATTAAAAAAAAATCAAAAGTTAAATACATATTCGTAATCAATCAAAAAAGGCAAATCATATAAATTTTTGTAGACAAGCGCTTTTTCCTTATGGCGGCGTAATAATAGTTAACTAAAAACTCAGTCTAGATTCCTAGACCCTTCCTTTTGTAAGATCAGGCTTGTTGACAAAATATGTTCGAAGGGTGTCGTAAAATTCTTAGAGGTTATAAAAGTTAATGTAGAACTTAAAATATGGAAATATTGTGTTATTCAAAATAAAAATAGTGATAAATATGTAGGTAATATTAATCAATCATAGTACTTAAGTATATGTTATAAATAGCGTTTGCAATAGATTCAGATAAATATAAAGGTGTGTGACTTCACAGCTCTGTCTTGACATATTGTCATCACTTTCTTAATCGCAATTGAATATGCAACATATTTAGGAGGAATTGCCACGCTACCCACGTCTCCCGTCACTGTACTATGTTACGGAAGTTATTAAGTGTTGTATATCCGGTAATGCACTCTTCATTATTTTATAAGGTTTAATGACCTGCGTATGCCTAAATTGATGATTCAATCAATAGCCGCCGGTGTGAACTACTGCATAAAAATTAAGACGTTTAAATTTTATTAAAATTAATTTGAGAAATTCTCTCTTGTATATTGGAGTCAAAATAGAGCACATTAATGAAACACTACTTGCATTTTTTGGGTGGATGAGAGTTCTAGACCATTGAGTCCAAGAATTATTAATCGTCATAGGATTTCGATTATCACGTATTAAATGAAGTGGAAGTATTATGCCGACATAATTCTAGTAAGTAATTTAAATATTACTTACTACGTATGTACTACATACGTAGTACCTAATGTGTGCTCGGCGCAACACACTTTTTCAAGCTTGTTACAGAAAAAAAAGCTTTGTTTATAAAATTGATAGACGTATACGATAAGTAAGATACTAAGTTGTTCCTTCCATACTCCTTTGTTTAAAGATTAAATCCTATCACGCAATTGCAGATTGCATCCATAATCACAAGACAATTTAGGAGCAACAATCAAAAGCGGCGCATTACCATACGTATTCTATTGGGCGGAAAAGATGCGATCTGCAGAAACAAAGCGTGGCGCGTCGGTGCGTTAGTTACGCTCGCACTTTGTCCCATCGCGTCGTATATTTAAAACCGCGGTGGTCGCAAATCGCACCACTTGCCTCTTTGTACCGCCGACAACGCGCGCATTGTAAGCCCGAGGTGTTAATGTCGCTCTCGCACAAATATGTAGCGTCGGCAAACAAAACAAAAACTTGCCAACAAGCGCCCGAGACCCGGCGGGATTTATTTCACGCTTACAGCCAAGAAACAATTTTAATTAGTACAGTTTCCATTATAATGAATAGAGACATAAACACCGGAGTCGGATTCCTGGCCGTGGACCGCCCTATTGCTGCGTTCTTCAATAATTGGATACTAGATGAGGATATTTGTGGCGCGTCCAGTATTCGGTCGGTCGTGCGATTGTCTCGCGTGTTTCATTATGCTCGTGCTGCCCTTGTATTGGAATTGCTGTTCCGGATTAGGGATAAGGTTTAGATAACTGTCTGCTTGTAATGTTGGTAATTGCGCAGGCGCGGGGTGTCTGTAAAGTAGAACTGGACCACACTCATTTCTGAAGTGTTATTCAATTCACCGGTGCCTATCAATTCGAACATAACTTGTTCTTTTAAAGGAATTATTTCTTAGTAAGGCAAGCCGTATTGTCTCCTTAAGGTCCAGTCATTCCTGAGGATGTTGAGAGAGTGGCTTCTAAATTCATGCTAAAACGGGATAGTTGAAATATTTCCATATAATCAATTGTCCTTCAATCAAAATCAAAAGTAATATAACCTTTAAACATGATAATATTAAGAAGCAAAATACACTGCAATTTACAATTTTGATATTCAGAAATGGTGTTCACGACTGAAAACATGAGGATAAAAACAATACATCAAACATATCGATGTTTAATTAATTCTCGGTAAGCATTAAATCAGATATTAGTCAACAATGGCTGATGACGCAAAAAGATTATTATAATACACGACACTGGGCCATATGGGGAACAGTATCAAAGTCCACGGGTCATCGACTTGCTTCTACGATTCTCTGGAGTATGGTCGCCATTTTGTCGCCTACTCGAGGATAGAACTTTTGGTCTGAAATTTATATTTCTGATCAACAGCAGTTGCAGTTAATAATAATGCAAACCTTACTTTTTTCTAGATTAGGTGCCTAGTATATTAGCAACATCATTTTTTTAACAATATACATAACATTAATAATGATCGCAACTGCCAGTTTTATTATAATGAAATACGATTTATTGACGGCTGATTGCCGCCATTTTGGGTTGTGCATGGTGTTTACAACGTCGCAGAGACGTCGTGTAGCGTTCAGTCGACAACGTTTGCGGAACGCCTTATTGGAAATCCGAATAAAGTAGTGGTCACATTCCACATGAACGCACACGTCAATAAAAATTAAGTTCATTCTCATCATTGCATAATTTATTTAACTGCAGATATAAATTGCTGACCACGACATATATTTTGTACTCAACTGATTAACAGCGTCTAGTAACATATGTATAAAATCCGCAATAACATCTTATTATAATTATTGGCGTTTGGAGATCAGATGGTGTACATTTAGTAAGGCATAATTGGGGTAACCGTCGATGCGACATAATTTAATGAAAATTATAAGATTACGCTTTCTGTAATCAGCATCAATCAACCTAGGAGTAAGACAAAGAGTTAACTTGCATACAAACATGTGAGCGAGATGTTTCGCTGCCAGAAATATTTTTATATTTAAATATTTTAATTTTATAATGCCATTTAAGACCAAAGAAGTATAATTTTAGGGTATTATAATATAAGGCTACAAAATATATTTATGCTATTAGAAAGGAGGAATACTAGAAAATATTGAATACATTTATTATTTATTTATTTAAGGACCTCTAACGAAGGATAATCCGACAAAATACATAAATGATTTAATACGAATTGCAATAGCCCATAGTACTGCCTAATGCCAGAGGGTGAATTAAAGGACAAGATAACGATCTGCTCTCACGGCTGCCGATACGTTTTTGGTTATTAAGTACTAAAATATTAACCACGCAAATATCTCTGTCGAGATGGAATAAGCATTATGATTTATTCCCTTGTATGTTATACTTAAGAGGTATGATGTTGTTTTTTTAAGAATATGTAAATAATAAATCTGCTAAGGTTGAGAGCCTGGGTTAAGACGACTGAAAGTATGCATTTTGGTCTACACATTGGCGTACAAACCTAAACTCTATTGATGATGTATCTCTCGTTGAGACATAATTTTAGTGGTAATAAACTGCTTAAAAATATTCTTTAGATTTATTGGAAATGCAAAAGTTACAGGAAAAGGCTAAATTGATAACAAAGATAATGAACAAACAAACTTATCTAATTATCTTCTTATGTGTTTAGGAGTTAGATGCTAATATCGTTTCTAAAGATAAGGAAAAATAACATTCATTGCCAAAAAACTATAGACAATGTCACGTTTCCTGGACAGGAACAATTACCTCTATCCTACCGGACATCCGACGTCACACCGCTTCGTGTATGGCATTGCAAATAATACAATGTATGACAATAACACGTAAGTAATTCACAGTTACTTACCTTTATAGTTTCTTATATGTGCACGGAATAGTGACCCTACCAGTGCACTTCAGTGGCGAAGGGTGATAATTATCAAAAGGTAACCCGAGGAAATATTTCAAGTTCACTTCCAATTTATATGAACTACCGATAACGATATTCCTTGAAGTATTGATTTAATTGAATAAGTATAAGAATACTTGTTTAAATATACTATTTTTATTCTAGTTATATTATTAGGTTTTCTTTTATTATTTTTAATTAATTTACAAAAGGTAACCCGGTAGGAATCGGCTTGTATGGACGCTTCGCCATTGCTGCACTTGATGCTAAGAGTGTGATCCAATGGAATGTCGACTACTGAGAGATGATTATCCCTCGGCAGTCAACTTAATATATGTATTAGGTCTTACACCACCACAGGGTGACCAGACACCAAAAGTTTATTAAATCTTGGTAAAGTCACATACTCAAATAAAACTTAAGTCACTTATCTGTGTCATATAAAATATATGCCTAGGGGCCATATTAGTATTTACGCTTCTCAGTCACGCTCTGCACTGCGATATCAGCCGACACGTCAAGTTATAGTCAGTATCACAATCGTCGCAATTCTATAAACAGATACTTAATAACAGTATCTCAAATGATATCTTAAGTCATAGCATATGACAGAATTTGAGTATTGTTTATTAGAACCGCGCTGCCACAGGTGACAACAGGCGCTTAAATTACCATTGAAGTTTCGTTTATTAAATAGTTCAATCTTAAATCTTTACTTAAGATGCTACACAAAGGTGAGATCTGTTTGCTAATACGGCTCTAGGTGTGTTTGATCTCAAAATACCTAATACTGTAAAAAATATAATTAGAATAGGAAAACATTTGTTTCACTGCAGGATCAGAGGAAGAGCGTTCGTTATTACATAAAAATACCGATGCTACGTCTAATCACATTGAATGAAGCGTACCCGGAAGGTATTACCCGCAGAAGGCAGTCGGAAGCGCATATTCCTCGAAGACAAATAATTTACCTTTAGCAAGTGGACGTTGTCCCGTTAATACTGCCACAATCATACGGGCCCCACCAAGTGTGGCATTGAATGGCATTGCGTCAACAGCCATCGGCGGCTGGCATCCGCCAGTTTTGGCAAGGTATGCGTCGCGGACTCGCGACTCGCGGCCGGACTCCTACATGAGATTATTTATTTAGAAAGCTAGACATGATCTGCTTATTGATTTTGTATTGATTAAATTAATTTACTATATGATGGGGATGAGTATTATTTTATTTTATTTTCTAATATTTTCTAAGTATTGGTTTACCTTGAAATGCTCTTTGGCACAAATACTGAGTGTGCTATCGTTATTCAAGTATAAGATGTAATCCAATATTGGATTGGACGTTTATATTGAATGGGCTGTGAAGCATCCCTTTTGTTGATCAAGTATAAACGTTGACAGTTGCAACACTCCCGAACCTTGACTTTTGACCGGATGTTTATTTGATATCTCGCGAACATAATTAGACTACTTATATTATATTGACAATTATATCTTCCTTTATAAATAATACCGATGTGTTTATGATGCGGCAGCAAACTGACGTTGGTTTGTTTATGTCTAACATAGCTTTCCGACTTTTTTGTGGATTTCTGTAATATAAGACCGTATTTCCCAGATCATGTTGTACGATTCTATTTGAGGTACTGTGCTAAGTGCTTCAGTTACCTGCACAATGCAGTTCATTGAATTAAATTTGGTATAGTCAAGGTCGCTATTTCAAAATATTTTTGATGATTTAGAAGACTACATAATATGTTGCGCCTCAATCTAAGTCTAATAGCTAGCACAGAACTTGAGCACGTTACAGCGAGGTAGAAGATTTCTTTAATACGTAAGCGAAGCTTTAACATCCTCCACTTCGCTGTTCTACTTAGTGTGTTAAAGTTGCTTGCCGTTTGTAATATTTAAACTTGTTTTTATACCACCCCGTTCTAATCTATCCTGTGTAAGATGGTAACCCGGTACTGAATCTTTTCTCCACCATGTTGCAAAGAATTTGTAACTCTGAAAGTATTTACTGATTGTAATCTGTTGTCGGCGGTTGCGTTGTGTAGAGTTAGAACTATATATCTTACCCCGAAATAGAGACCACAGTACGGTGACGTGCAATACTTTATAATTCAAACTTTGAATGATACTACGGTTTACGGACTGGCGTTTACTGTAAACCTAATGTTTGATCAATTGTACAAAACAAAATGGTCATGACTGTCCACTACCGCCCTCCAAGTTGAACGCACCGAACAACTATAAAATTTGCTGTAAATGGCGGCACAGTGGGCGGCACTGCACGAATTTCCTAGCTTCTACACAATAAAATGAACTATCGGTTTGTGTTGGCGTTAATTAGCGGGATTTGAATGTCAACGCGTTTTTGATATTTTTATATACCCGTTATATTGTCACTTTTGGTAATATCTAATGTTTTGGAACAGATGAGTAAGTTACTAGCTTGATGGTAAATGCCCGTAGAGAAAAAAGGTTGACTGCCTTCTATCATGTTAGAATTAATGGAGAGGCTTATAAATCAGACTGTGGTTAGGTTCATAATTTTCTCTTAATTAGGAATGCCTCTTACCTATTATACATATATACTTATAGTCATACATATACATAATTTAAATGCTTTACACACTGCAATTTTTAGACGTTACATGAAAATTCTTTATATTTATACTTGGCAGAAACATGATCCAAACTAACGTCTCTGTGTGAAGTATACTCGACAGTTTGGGATGTCATTTGAAAGGCTTAAGAATGTCCAAAACATTAATTATCATCGTAATATAGACAGCCTACCGCGGGCCACTGCTGTATGGGCCTTCAGAAGTGAGTGCAAATGATCCATGTCATGAGCAATGGCTTGCCTAATCATTGAAATCCGTTCTAAAACTAATTGACAAAATTTAATAACTTAAAATAAAAACGATAAGTATGTTATTTGCAAATCATTATTTATAGGATGCATTATTTTTTTGTAACGCAACAAAGGCTAAGACGTCATAGTGAGGTACTCAAAAGCTAAGTCCACGTGACACTAACTGTAAAGGAAAACAGGAAATCCGGCTGCTATAGGAATAATAATGTCCGCGCACTGCAGCGGTAGATTGTATCGCGTAGGGCGAAGTAGGCTGCGAAGAAACTATACTGTGGTAAACTATATATAAATAAATAATATTTTTAATAAATAAGATCCTGGTTGAGAACTGTTTATTCCACAAAAGGAGTCAATTAATCAACTGAGGCTCGAAAGGGAGGGAGGGGTTCGGAAATAACGAAATATCACCCGGAGGGGGGTGGTAATGAGATATCACGTGTATTTATTTATTTATTTATTTGAACAGCCAACAAAACATACACCTTACATAGTTTGTTTTTTAACAACTCCGTAAGTAATTGCTGCAGTGCTGTTTTAATTACAGGCTGTCACAGATTATTTTTCGTTGATCGCGGGATTTCTAAAATAAAACCTCACCACATTTCACCAGGGGGGGGGGGGGAGGGGATTAGAAAGTCACTTAAATACGTCACGTCATTAATGGACGATCCCTAACACAGTGGACATATTAAAAATGGGTTGAATCTCTATTATGTAATTATCCTTTCCTCGAATATAGTGATTTCTAATACTCGTTTTAAAGAGATTTTGTTTACCCTAGGGTCGGGTGCTCAGACTCCCAGCATTTTCAGAGTGCTGCCATCTGTTGGCTAATGGACGTTACTCTACTTAACTCTTTGGTATCCATAACTGGGCTTATAAAATATGTTCAAAGTGTTATACCATCGGTATTAAACTAGTATCGAAAAGTTTTAAAGTGTAATATGTAAGTATTAAGGAAGAATTTAGTATATTTTGCAATCTATTTTGGAAAGGTACAACAGATATTTCTGAGATCACCAGTATTGAACATATACAACCTATTTTCTGATGCTTTTATATCACAGGATAACACATTGATTAACCTCCATCTGAGTAAAATAGAACTAAATTCGACTTCTCCTCTCAGCTTGTCCTACTTTGACAGTGGCAAAATCATTATCTGTCATCGCTGGAGCTACAATATAAAAATTGTATTGAAGCAAACTCATTCAGAACTTTGAAATTCTAAATTCAAATCATTGCATAACGCTCGTCAGCACTTCATCCAGAGAGTTCCATTTTTTTTAACAGAATTGTTTAATGCTTAAGGCGATACCTCAAGGTCCATTTTCATACATTTTGTTTCGCTTTTAATCTGGGTAACTAAACAAGTATTGGCAAGTAAAGAATTTAAATTCACGTCTAGTTAGTGATTAGTTCTCGCAGTTGAAAGAAAAACGTAAAAATAATTAATAATCATGAATATTTCGGCCTTTAAAATTTAATATGACGAAATTAAATTCTTTACTTGCCAATACTTGTTTAGTTACCCAGATTAAAGCCGAAACAAAATGTATGAAAATGGACCTTGAGGTATCGCCTTAATATGGTAAAATAATTATGTTTATTATAAAATTTTATATCGACACATTCTACTTATTATTTTATTCCTAATAAAAAAAATACTTTACGGAAAGCATATTATGTATAGCAGTTGACTTATTGTGGCTGAGTGTGATGATGAAATTTGTGACTAATATCCATTACATCGGGACACAGTAGTGCTTAAACACTGCTATTGACGACAGATTTATTGATATCTTCCCAGACAGCCATTCGCTTATGAGAGATTTACTAAGTAACTTTGCTGGTAGGATATATTTTATATCCGCCCAGATAGCGACCACCGTACACAAGGTGTTACCCACCATAGTGGCCCACGTATGTATGTCGCGTTCTGAGATCAGTTTGTGTATATCCGGTTCCAACAGACGTGTAATTGTGTCGACTGCCGAGGCTAAACATCTCTCGTCAGTAGACATTGTATTGGACCCCACTTACCATCAGAGGTCACTTTGTCGAGAGCGTTTAAAAAATTGCAATACGTCGTTCTTTACATTTTTTCCATTTTATTGCACATTTTAAATTATACAAGTAAATTAAAGCAATGGAGTATGTTTAGTTATGACTAAAATTCATTTTCCTTCCTTCTTTTAGCAATTTATTTATGTAAGATTGCATGTACATCTAAAAGTAGAACTATAGGTATTAATTACATCTAAATTTCCTTATTTTATATTACATTCGACATATTTTTTTATTAAATTACTTTGGAAAAGCCATTTTTGTATTCGACCTGAATGTACTGTAAGTTTGATTATCCGCGATTTTTTTAAAAACTAAAGATCTGATCTGAATGGGGTTTTTTTAATTTAAATATATATTTTTTAGGGATTGAGTATATAAAATACTAAAACTTGATAAAGATCCTCAAAGATAGACAATGGAACTCTTCCATCATGAAATGAGCCGCGATCGTATATCTATGTATCGAAACTAACAAAAAAGCAATAAATAAAAACTGTCTACGGAGAAAAACGACTTTATTCTATAATAAACTAAACTAAATCTAAAATAAAAAACAAATTGTTAGTGAAAATATCTATTTAACATTATAGATGGGACAGTTAACATTTTTAGCACCTTGTTAAGGATATATATTGATAAATGTGAACTTTGATTTATATTCCTGCAAAGTCAATAGTTTCCGTAAACAATAAAAACGAAATTCATATAACTAATATCTATTCTTGTATGAGTCTTTACTTTGTCACTATATAAACTCTGTAATTATGTAAGTGACTTAATTGGAGTAATAATTAAATATTCTCATGTAACTCGACGTATTATAAGCACAACGATGTTCGCCTACGTGATGAATAGAGCGTTTTATTTTATTTATTAGTTTACAAGCAATAATATATTTTTTTATTACACTTACTTAATAAAAACATTTATTTTTTTATTATAAAGCGATTGTGGCACTTATTTTTTCCACGAATCATGTATAAAATGTAGAATTACATATTATGGGAACATAAAAAAGATCATGCCAATGACATTATTGTGAACTTCAATTATTCAAATGAGTTCTAAATTAGTAAAGATAAATTACGTATACGATTTATTTACTTTCGAGTTCAAAAGAATACGATGTAACATGAGTAATAAATTTTTATTGACTTAATAAATAATAATAATAATAATACCAGCCCTGTATTATATACTTGCCCACTGCTGAGCACGGGCCTCCTCTACTACTGAGAGGGATAAGGCCTTAGTCCACCACGCTGGCCTAGTGCGGATTGGTAGACTTCACACACCTTCGAAATTCCTATAGAGAACTTCTCGGATGTGCAGGTTTCCTCACGATGTTTTCCTTCACCGTTAAAGCGAACGATAAATTCACAAAGAATACACACATGATTTTTTTAGAAAAGTCAGAGGTGTGTGCCCTTGGGATTTGAACCTGCGGACATTCGTCTCGGCAGTCCGTTCCACACCCAACTAGGCTATCGCCGCTTTTATTGACTTACCTTATATTTTTTATTTATCTTTCTTTTTTAAAAGCATGGTCCCTAAATTGTTTAACGCCAAAGTAAAGTTATTAAAGCAACAATTGCTATTAAAATGACGTAGGTAAGTATGTAATATATAAATTATGAGCGTCACAAATGCCGTATTATTGTGGGAGCAGCGTGTGTCATATGTAACACGAAAATCCAAGTGAATTATCATAATAATAGGCACCGTAATATAAACCGCTATACTTTTAGGAACACGCTTTATATACTGACATTCTCTATTACATAGGTGTTACTTTTTTATTTTATCAATATCTATTTCTGCCGTCAAGCTGCAGTACGTAGTCACTGTTGTGTTGCGGTTTGAAGGACATTGCAGCCAGTGTAACTATTGGACATAATAAGACTTAAAATCTCATGTCTCAGGATGGCGAACGCAGTGGAATACCAAACAATACTTTGTAATTCAAGGTGTTGGATGTTTCTACTGTTTATGGGCGGTCGTATCATCAGGCGATCGGCGAGGTCGTCTCGTCAATAAAAGTTTAAAAAAAAACCATGGGAGCGGAGGAATGGTTATCCCGGACACATTGGCTTTCTGACCCAGATGTCACCCAAATAACTTCCAAGTCGGGTCACTACCAACTGAACTGGCATATGATTAAAAACTGTGGTGGCCTTCTGCGCACATGAGATTGTTCCGGTGGGTCGTGAATGCATCCGAATTCGCTGGACAAGTCCACCACACTGCCCCGGTGGGGGTTGGCATTTTACAAGAATTCTTAAGTACCTATGTTGATAGCCCAACAACATTTTTGTAATAATTTCGACATAATATTGACAAATTTAAACAAAATACTTTGTAAAAATACAAGGATCGACACTACGTACTTTAGCTATATCACGCTAAAAGTCTTATCACATCAAATCATTATTGCGGGCTTACAGTGTCTATTATTTGTCTAGCATGCCGACTTATTTTATATTTTTTAATGTTATGTAATAAAATGGTACCAAATAATATGAACCATGAATAATCCGATTCTACCACAATCGAGCGAAGCAGGAACTTTAATCTTGTGTCGCATTCGATCGACAATACTAGCGAAAACACAATCAACAAAAACGGCTCCGTGGGTTGGAGGCAATAGTCTCAATACCTCACCTAAACGTATCTAAGTTTATCCCTTATGAAACCTAAGCAACTTTCAGTAAGACTTCTTGCAGCTCATTTTCATAGCTTATTCTTTTTTAATATATAAGAGCTTCAGCAAAGAAATATAGAAACCAAAATGCTTAGCACAAAATTTAAACATATTACAAAAGTACATTGGGCTTACAAGTGCTCGAACGCATAAAATTTTTCAAGAAAACCTATTTTAATCAGTGCTTAGTTATATATTTAAATACATCAGTTTCTACAATAATAAATGGCATTTGGCTGGGTATGCGGTACTTATATTCGTCTGCATCGTAAAAACTACGGAAAAATATTTTATTTAAAATACCCTCATAAATTCTACCAATATTTCTTTTGATGTGTGAATTTAAAATCGAATTTATTTTTTTAACAAAGGAAATATTGTGTGTGTTGTATAAAAATGCATCCTTATTTAAAAATAGTAAGTATATTTTGCTTTTTTTTGGATATAAGTATAATCATTATTATCGAAAATCGCACAGCCCTAAATCTTCTGAAAATTATACCAATCCATTATCCATGCTTATTCTAGGGTGAGTAAAATGTCAAGATTATTATTAAACTTTTGGGCCTTCGTAACTGAATGTAAATATATATCGCAATAACCTTTTATTAATAAAATTATAAATAGCATGAGCTATTAACAATGTTATACTTAATTAAAGAAAAAGCTTCATACTGATGATATTTTTTCCATTTCGTACAATTTCGGTAAGTATATTATCTCTTTTGTTGACGTCATGTCAAGTGTGTAACATAACCATAAAACAGCGTGTTGCCAAGGTGACATGTACTGCTCTTATGAATGAATGAACGTGTTGTGTACAAAATATTGCATGTGATGAAAATTTGTGAGGAACTCTGAAACTACGACTGCGTCTGGACTTATCGTAAGTAGATAAGTGGACAGTGGCTAGTGGTACGGCTATGTACGTCTGAATTATGTAGGTACGTGTGGTACTCGAGGTGACGTGACAAAGTTTTTAATTATTAGACATGAAAATCGCCAGGTGCAGGTAGGAGGGATTTCAGTGGCCCCCATTTGACCGTCGCATGCCATATTTGGCACGGCTCGCGTCTAAATATGGCTCCGGTACTGCCCACCGCCCGCCGCGCCCGGCCCGCTCCACTTCCGACTCTATTATTTCTATTTACGAAATAAACTCAAAATAAAAGCTCTATTTTCATACGGATTTCGGGCACTGAAAACGCTCGCAGGCTCCCGGCGAACGCGGTGTTTTCCTACGGATGTGTCGGGTTACTTAGCGCGCGGTGGCGCGAGCGTGCGGCGGCCGTCTCTGTCGCGGGCGGCGCGAGGCGGCGCGCGCGAGCAGGACGGCTAGCGATAGAGGCGCGCGGGACGCAGCCGCGCGAAGTCAGTCGCGGTCCGAGCGGCCGAGCCGGCAGTCCCGCCCTCGGTGCTTTCGCGCGTTCGCTCAGTCTCCGTTCGACGTTCGGACGGTGAGGTGTGCCAGCGCGTGCGCGCACCGGTTACTGTGGCGTACTGCGAGGTGATCATGGACGCGCCCGGCGGAGCGCGGGAGCCCCGCTTCGGGTCGCCGTACAACATGGGCCTGTTGGGAGAGATGCCGGACATGTACGGCGCGGGGCGAGCCGGCGCGCTGGGTGCGGGCGCCGGCCCGCTGCGGCCGGGCATGCAGCCGTGTCCCATGCCGCGACAGGCGGTCAAGCGGCCCTCCGACCAGTGCTACGACGAGCGGCCCTCGCAGAGCGTGGCCTTGGACCACTGCCCCATGCCTGACATCGCCGACGACGGCTATGCTTCGTTGCAGCCCAAGAAGTCGCCCCCCTCAAACGGCAAGAAGACCAAGGGTCGCGTCAAGATCAAAATGGAGTACATAGACAACAAGCTGCGCCGGTACACCACCTTCTCCAAGAGGAAGACCGGCATTATGAAGAAGGTGGGTCGGCCAGACCGCTTTTGGCAATATTCCATATGGGTCGACTGACAAATTTGGCTGCATATGTGTCAAAGTGCATAAAATTTTCAAAGTTTATAACATTCATAAAGTGGAAATAGGTTTATTGGTGATGTTAAAGTTGTTGATGGCGAGGGAACATGTGATATAAAGTTTTAATACTATGTGCCGGCATCTTACTTCTCAACTCAATATTACTAAAAGTTAACAGCATCACATTCAATACTTTACTGAGCTTATGATACAATATTTTGTATCAGAGTACTACTACTGATAAAGTGGTCATTCCTTTTTAAATTCTTGGTTTTACATATAAAATTAGAAGTGCATGTTTTGAAGTACCATCATATAATGCACAATGTAATTTGTTTGTCATTCATTTATATGATGCCATAGCAAAACTTTAATATAATAGCTGTCCAAAAATATTTGCCTCTTTAAAATTATATGAATGCCTTAGGCATTTATAAATAGTACTCTGAAAATGTGCAAAGCAAAGATTGATTTGTAGAGATCAGTGTGCACTCAAAAATATAACAAAATTCAAGTGCCTTTGAAGAGAATAGTTGAAATGTGTGTTAAGTGTTCTTTAAACACATTATTTGACGAATATTTGGGTATAAATAGACCTAAAATGTTGGTTATGATGCGTTTGTAGGTTATGTTTTTGTGTTGAAACAAACCCAAAGGAATATTGCTAAAAACGAGTCGACATTTATTTTTTCTTCTAATATAATGTATTTTATCGTATGCTGAGGTCCCAAATATGTGTATTGCGTTTCTTTATCGTGTTTTTGTGAACATTTGTGACAAAAGTTTTGACAGCTGATGTCAGCTGTTGCGACGTTATTTTACGTGAGTATTTTATATTGTCTACGCCTCCAGCCGAGAAAGAAATCATTAGGAACCTCTAAAATAGTGATCAAATTATAGTATCTATTGCGTATAGTGTTAAATATTGGTTCTTTGCATATTTTATTCTCGTAAATAAAAGTGACAGCTGTCACCTTGTAATTTGGAATTGAGGCACTAGATGGCGCTAGGTGTTTTAGTGATATGTGTAATTTCTTCAAAATCGATTTTTTTTTATTTTGCTTGTAAGTTAAACTTTTGGAAGAATTCATTTAATTAAAATTATGATAAATAATCTAAATTTCATTAGATACATATCACATTATATTTTATCCAATACCTGTAGGGTAGGTATTTCCAACGTATTGTTTCCATCTATTCACATTATAGCTGGAATGGAAAAATCATTTGTTGTTGAGTAGGTATTTAATTTTTTTTAAACTTGCGACAAAATTTTATTACGCACTAAAAACCTACTTGGATAAATTCTACGCCGATTTTTTAGGTTCCCAGCCTATATTTTATATAATACCTAAATACTTGGTACACAGTCGGTTACACAGTTCATAAAAGATAAATCTTATTAGAAGAACATTTTGTTTGATGTTTAATTCTTATCTTTTTATAATACGCCATATCTTTAGAGACATCAAATACATATCAGTGTTTTCTTAGAATTAAAAATAATATTAATTTTGATATATTTTCTTCAACCGTATTAACGTTCCAAACAAACGTCGAAACGAGCACAATAATATATTCTTTATAATCTAGAATTATCAATTTAATACTTCCCGCATTCGACGAAACCGTTTCTGCAAACAAATTTTAACACATCAAACACACGTTATCTGCATATATTTTTAAGTATAATCCAATTACGATGCCGATTTTTATTTATTATTTAATAATTATTTGTATTTATGTTAATTTTTTCCAATTCAATTACGTTTCTCGGCGACGTTGGCTCATAACAGATGCCCCCCGTCGCGGGCTTGGATTAAACCTAGTCTACATGCACTGGCTATTGCCTAATTGCCCACTGTTCCGCCAATTGCAATAGCAGATACACTTAATAGAACCCTGGCGGTGCTTGTTTGCATATATATTGTTGTTTATGCATTGATTTTAGAACTAAACGAGATGAAACGGCCGGTGTTATGATTAAGTTCTATGACAAATGGACCTAATGAGGCATAGTGAAGGTTTTAACTTTATGCCTATTGGACGTAGTTGTACCTATTGAAACCAATTCGGCATTGCTTAATAAGAGGGTCTGAAGCCGTGTTAGGGGATTGATAAATTTTCTTGATGTTTAGGATAAACAATTCTAATTTACAAAGTTCCAACGATGTCTCAATTGTGAACCAAATATTCGTTCCTGGGTGACAATCATTTTATGATGTTTGATCTGCGGGTCGAGTGAGCCCGTGTCTTCGTTCAATGGTACTTTAATTATCTTATATTTATTTAGTTACGCCAACGCAACGTTAAAAAAAATAAATCTGTGTCTTTTTCAATGTAATGTTTATCAAACGGTGATACTTTAAACTGTAGATTTAATGTGTTACTGATATCACTTCTTCCATTGCTTAGTACGGAGATCATCTATTGGCGAGAAAGTAGCATTTTCGGCACCACGCCGTCTAACGTCTTAAACTTTTCATTCTAAAATTTTTTAAGTATACCGATTCCTCGTGACATTTTTCTCTTCGTTTCTTGCTTATCATCCAGTAAAATTTCTTCCGAATCTCGCATATTTGAAATCAGCAGGTTCTCTATCAACTCTATTTTTAACTTTAACATCAATCTAAATCTCTTGAATTACATTAAAATGTATTCTAAAACAATTTTTAGCGAAACAAATAAAAGTTACGAGTAATCGCTCACACACGAACGGCAAACTAAATCGCGTTACATATTTATGTACGCATTAACATTCAGCATCTGTGTCGGACATTTGCATATAGTTTGCAATATTAAAAATAACACCGATTTCCTGTGTATCTCAGGTAAATAGAGTACGTACGGTAGCTTCATTAACCGTGTGCGGACATTGTCAATCTATGCGTGTAGAAACGTCTGGGCGGCTCGTATGCGCGTGTCCGTCAAAACTAACCATTAAACGGCGATGCAAATTGCAAGAAGCGGCGAATGCGCGAGCGCATTTGCCTCGTGTAGGCTTTGTTTTCTGCTTAGGCTCTACATGCATGCATAACGACAATGATCGGGCATTTTATTAGATATCGTAACTAACGTAAGATTAAGTGTTTATATCGATAGGGTTTGAAACTATTTGTACTTATTAGGAGTACTCCTTTCCTTGTTTCAGAAATCAGAATTATAATTTCCGCTGTTTCGTATAAAACAATATGATTTTTGGGGTTATTGGAGATTAAGTTGGCGTTTATGATACTGAGTTGGATACACTTTTACAAAGAAAACAATGTTATTTTCCCTATCACACTACCACCATCATTAATAGAAATATGAAAGAACAGTCATTTTAGAAAAGTTTATTCAGCTTGTACTCTTAATTTGATTTTTAGGATGGTCTATAGCTAAAGGAATAACACGTGGAGCCCTGAAATATAGCACTCATCAACTGAACTAAGTATTTTAAAACGAAAACGGTAAATCACGAGAGGGCCAACGCGTTTTTAACGACACGTATTAATAAACTCAATTTATCTGCCTTAAATCTTTTGTTTTATAATCAGTTTGTTCCATTATGAGCTAATTGGGTTATTTGTTGGTTGGGTTGGTAACAGATCGCCTTAATCTTGCGCCACAGCGGCCGGGCGGCTGCGGGGTCTGGTGCGCAGGCGCAGTGTGCCCGGTGCTCACGCAAGCGGTCCTGTCGCGCAGCGGGTATCAAAGTCGCCGGCGTGCCCTGTTGTTACTTGTTAGCTGAACGGTTCGCGCATTCATCCCGGCTCGTTATGCCGCCGATGTAAACCATTTTTTACTCCTTTATCAGTGCTCGTAATTAATTGCAAAGTTTCCACTAAAATTTTAATGTTTTTTTGTCGAAATTCCTTTCCCATTTGGGTGTGGTTTTACACAAAAACTCTGTCGAACCGGTTTTGTTTCCGTTATCGCAAATCTATTGTCCGTGCATATTATCTTCCCAATGGTATCTAGAGCTCATCAGGCTGGTGGAGTGATCAGGCCGTGTGCCCGGCGCTTTAATTGCGACGCCGCAGGGGCCGTCGGGGCAACACGACGGCGTTCGTTGTCGGCGTGCCGGTGCATTGTGCCGACTTTGTCATGAAAATTGCCGACAATATGTTGTTTAGTTGGTTTACCGTTTTGTCTGATAGCGTAATGTTTCTAAATATTTGTATAGCGTTTGAATAAACATTGTATAGGTGATTCCCGCGGGGTTGTGTTTCTACTTGCATTGATTCAGGTTTATCATTTGAGTGTGAACTCTCAATTAGTTTGGAGGATTATAAAACCAATTGTTGGAGTTATGATCTTGATCCGTTATTAGTTAATTGCTTTGTACATCTACTGTTTAGAATAGACACCTACTGCCATAATATGGTTATTCATTTTCAATCATCTGTTATAAAGTATAAATACGAAATCTTTATTATTTGAAACTCTTAACTAAATATCTGCTTATAAAGCAATATTTCTGGTTATTAATTACATTAATTGTTTTTAATGATTATTAACATTAATTATGTATCTCAGAAAAAGCATAATTTTTGTACCCTAACACATTTTTTTCGGTATGACAGAATACAATAGCTATATTTCTTTAAAAATTTTCAAAATTCTTATTAATATTCCTAACCCGCCCAATTCGTATTGCTAAATAAAACAGTGCAAGGTATATCCTACGATATATAAATCCCTGGCCCACAGCGCATCCCCGTCAAAACAACTCGTTAGTAGTATTTTTTCCCGAAGATAGTCACTGGACGGCAGATTTATAAATCAAAACGTGCTCTTTTAGGAATGATAATAGCTCTCATTGTTTAGCGTTGGCGTCCGATGCAAGAATAAATTATACAGTCCGATATAGGCGTTCCGATATAGTCCTTAAGGAGGACATTTTAATAAATTTAAAATAACGATTATCGTTGTCTGGCGGAGTCGTGATTTCGTTAGGTTCGTGGTTAGGTCTCGGGCCGGAATAAGTCGTCACGAACGATTACTAAATTAATTAGGACCTAGCTCGGATGTAGATTGCGCCTGAGATTATTTTCCCACACGACCTGACGATGTTTAGATCTTTAGATTTTGTATTGTTTTATGTTAGTATGCTGCGGTGGACGTTTACCTCACACGTGAAACGAAACGTCATTAATTTACTTGTACTGTAAATTGAATGTAATTTATAACATCATTTTCTCTCAATATTAAACCACATAATTTAGTAAACATTTTCGTTTGAAAGACAATTTAAATTAACAAATTCGCGAACATTTCTCTAAACGTCTAGTGAAATGAGACAATTATACGTTGCGCGTGCGGTAATTATGGCGGTGCGAGCGCGGGCGAGCATCTGCGACCCATATCTCACGGCCCGCGGTTTTGTAACGTTAATGCGGCGTGGTGCGACCTGCCCGATGCTATTTTGTGTTTCGGTGGCTCTGGCTGCATCGACTACCGAGTACCGACACCTTGGGAACGTTCGCGTTTGAGCCAAATCTGTATCGTGAACTCGTTTCGAGATAATGGGGCTTCGGCTGAATTATAAACGAGTAATGATTGTGACATATGATGTTGTGTGAATATTTAAAAATGCTTGTATTTGTAGTTTTTCTGTGACCGTATGTAGATTGCCGTAGCTTTAGTGATATTTTTCTATGGCGTTTCGTAATAAATATTCCTAAAGATATTTTATTGCTTTTATTATTATTATGTACACCGAGCATTCTTCGTATAAAATTCAAGTGTCAGTCAATAGCAACCGCTTCAAACAGACATGTCAAATCAAACGTGCCAAATATGGTCCTGGTAGTACTAGGGCGGCAGTAAGCAGTAAGAGGTACGCGTTCCCGGTCCCGTGCCCTCTCGCGGTGGTATCACGAATTATTCGGCTACCGAAAATAATTCTAGTCTTGGGATAGGTGGCGCTACTTCGTACTGACAAAAAATAGGCGTGCAATTAGGAAGTTCAAACTTTCGGCCTTAAAGCACAGTGTCTATTGTCCCTTACGGGCAAAATTAATTTGGTGTAGAGCTTTAAAAGCTGTCACGCAAACAAACGCTACTTCTGATGGTTACGGTCCGCAGGACGGCGCTCGTTTACCAGGGCACCAGCTTTGCCCAAGAGTTCACGTCCAGTAAAGCAGATCCCTCCATGAATGCTTTGTTCCTCCCCGTTGGGTTAGAAAGTGTTAGCGCGCGGGGGACAGGGGAGGTCAGTGCTGCTGGGCGGTGGGAAGGGAATGTCTGGCGCGTCGGCCCGCCTCCCAGCGACACCTAACGTTAACGCCTCGTTGTTATGTGCGCCTGGTACACGGGTGCCATTACGAAGTGAAACGCGGCGCCACCGACTCTCCTACACAAAATATAAAATTATTTTAAATGAAAAAGAAAATTACTCCATAAAGTTATTTTGTGGTTATTTGAATGTGTGAGTAGTTCGTGTATAGAACGCTTCAAAAAGATCTTGTTACCGACAACAAAAGAAAACATGAATGATTAAAATCTCTGTCTAGACTAGACAGAGGGAGGGGTGAAATTTCTGTCTAGACTAACTTAGAGGGATACATAACAATGATCTTGGAGAGGTGAAAGAGATCTTTTGCGCCGAAACGTTTCTATATTCTTTCAAATATGTTTTAGTAGCTAATGAATTGTTTCAACTTTGTTACGAAATGACTATTTGCATAAAACTTATATTAGAAATATTTAATGCTTAAATAGAAAGCCAGTACTATCATTACCAAAGTACTTTTAGCGTTTAATATGTCGTAGCGATTCAAGATATTATAGAGCATAACTTCTATGTTATTTGTCGCCATAAGATATATTTCAGTGTAAAAAAATAAGTAATTACTAATGAGCAATGACGTACTTAATTAAAGCGTTCTAACTAGCCTCAGTAATAAATGTAGGACTAATTGCGACAAATTTGTGTTAACCCAAACATTTGTTATAAACGAGAATAAATCTGTAGCATCTCATTACGCTTCTGAATTTTCAATCTTCACAAATCCTTTCATTTTATATCATCCCAAGTCAGAGTTCTACGTATCACATGACACGAACTGACATATATTCGGACGGCGTCGGCAACATTCGTTGTTCTGTCGGCGCAACATCAAAAGGGTTTTCGGCCACGAGCGCGGCTCGATTTTCTCGAAAATCGTAAGTTATGCGCACGAATATGAGATGTGTTTATGTCGGTCATGATGTGGGACACGAACGGCCGTTGTCATGCGCAGGCCTGTAGGAAGTGAGGGATTGTGGGAGACAATGACCCACAATAGTCTATCACACTTTTGTCACTCAATTTTCATAGCTGAGTATCGTTAAAAAGCCATTCTTTACCAAGAAAAGCAATCTTGTAGGAGTTAACTTATGAGTAGGATTCAATGCATTTAAAATTCGAATCATACAAAATTAAACTTAAATATAAATTAGCGTTTAAAAGCATTCAATTCTCACTTTATAGATTTTTATCAAACGTTGAAAAGTGATTACAAATAAAATATACGATTAAAAAAAAAGCGTGAACAGCAAAGTGGTTAATAAAACGAATCGAAGTGTTGCATTTGAGCCGAATGAATAATTAATCGGACGAGCTACCTGTTTAAAATTAATAGAGTACCGAGCATGTGGGTGTACCACTGCCTTGAACCACTTGAGATAATTTAAAACTAGATTTAATGCTAAACGATTATAAAAACTATCGATTTTTAAACGGTCACGTAGGTGGTTTTTGTCGGTTCAATGCGGTTTTAACTATTCAAATGTACGTTTTAGCGTTACTGTGTCGGTTTTTTGTCTCTATTTTGACATTCGAAATTTAAATGTGTAGGATTACGAAAATTTATTTACATCCGCCGTTTTGCAATTTTTTTTACAGTAATAAATAGTCATTAAAATAGGTTATATTTGTTATCATTTTGTATGCGTAATGAAAGTAAAACTTAATGATAACTTACAAGTATATACTATACTAATAATAATACAGCTTGCATTTAAATTTTATAGCCATGTTTTATAGAAATATACAACAGTTCAAAGAATATATTATACACTATCAGATTATACATCTTACAAATTTGATATTAAAATTAATACGGAAAATTACCGAAAGTATTTGTGTAAAGAGCTCTTAATAGTAAAAAATCATTATGCCAAATAATAAAAATGGCAAGCACTCCAATTAAAACAAATTAATTGTGTTACACGTAGTAAATTTGATTCCTAATTCTGGTTAATTTTCCATCGGCTAGTTCATGTCTTCATCATTTTTCCGTTTTTGTACTACTGCCTTCACGTATTAACATAGTATTACATCAAACAATATAATGTGAATATAATCAATTTATATTGAACGTTTGTATACGTGTACGGGAAGAAGTCTTCATTGCACCTGATGGTAAGTGGAGTAGGGTCCAATAGAATGTATACTGATGAGTGATGATTACCCCTCGACAGTCGACACAATTATGCCGGCCTGTTCGAATCGCATATACACAGGCTGATTCCGGACCGCGACACACTTACGTTGGCTACTATGGCGGGTTTTAATACCTTATCTACGGTGATCGTTTTACGGGATATAAAATATTTTCTACCACGAGCAAGTTAGTGTTTGTTACATCCCTAGCTAATTGACCACACCACGCCAGCTTTCAAAGCAATATAGCCTTTATACCGAGCGTTATAGGTCAGCCGCCATTGTAAATTTATTATAATGTATCATTAACACCATGCATTATCAACTATATTGGCAATTATGAAAATAATGGCGGAATTTTATGCGTAATATCGCGCGTAATTTTTTTCATGTAAAAATTAATTTCCTCAGGATGTAATTAGGTAAATTTAATGAGTAATAAATAATAATTGTTATAAGCAATATAATAAGCCTTTCAGAATATACGTTATGTGAAAATCTAAACTACATAAATGTAGTAACTTACAATTAAGTTAAAGTATTAATGTTCAATCTAATTTGATTGACTGAAAAGCTTCAGTAAGGTACGTCTGAAGGACTGGGGACTTAGTAACATTTTATGAAATTAAAAGATAGAACAAGTGCATGCATATTGCAGTGATATTCGTAAATAATAACAATGGCTATATACTAACAATCGGAGGTAATGACTCGCGTGCTTCGGAAATGATCACAAGGTTTAACAGCGCCGAGCTGCTAACATCAATATATCATCAGTCCGTCGGGTTGCAGGGGTCTAGAAAAGTGATTGCATTGCAGCTGATGTTAAGTGCAGTGGCGTCCAAATACCATATCAACTGACGAGTGATTATCCCTCGCCCGTCGATACAATTATGCCGGCATGTTTGAAACCTTCCTGCTCGTATGACTACTGATATCACAAGCTGTGGTTTTTCGATTCTTACTATAGCCATCCTTTACTAAACACCTTCCACCAGATTTCATAAAAAAACAAAAGTAACGTAGATAACGCGCCTAGTTATTGTGGCCGGAGTAAGTGGCACACAATGCGTCCGTATCACATTACACTTGCAGATAGATCCACTCATTATCGCGTGTAATGAGCGGCCGCGGATAAACAAACTGTGCGTGAGTGAGAGGAGGCGGCGATTCTCAACTTTATGTTGTTGTTCGCAAGATCGTTAATTGTGTGCGAATTGTAAAATTTTATTTTTTGTGTATCAAATCAGTGCCTATCTTACGTAGCAGAGCAGAAATAATGAAAAAAATATTACAAACTTTGCCTGTGCGTATTTTGTAGGAATAAAATTGGTTTATGTTAGTCTAGGACAGTGTAGTTTTCTACGTTCTATATTATTCCTTGGTTTTAGCAAACGTGGGAATATTTAACACAATAGGATAAGTACATAAAACATACAATTATAGTGTAACATATTACGATATTTATTTCTGCACTCGGTTACCCATTTATTTGATAACAATCAAACTTAGTTCACCCACTTATGCGACTCCCACGCATTATTATGTCTGACTTATCTGTTCATTGTCAGATCACTTAGATGTAAATATAGTATGTACTACAAATATTTAGGCAGTAATCCGATTGAAAGCTATTTAATCGAGATCATATTTACAACATAAAACGATTTCGACTTATGGGCCGTTCAAGTATTGCGTAATCACTAAAGGAGGTTTATGGTTTGCTAAATTTCGATGACGTGGGGGACGGGGGATCATGGGGTCTAAACAATGATTAGGGCTCCTTAGTATTAACAAGGAATGGTACGGGATTTACCCAGATAAAAGATTGCATTTAAACCGGGGCTTGCAACACTGACTTTTTTTTGTTTTGTGTGTATATTAATAAATATAATGGTAATGTAAAAGGAATATATCTCAGGACAAGATAGCTTCTTTATACTTTGATATGTGAAAAGCAAATAGCAACATTTAATTAAAGAACTAAATACGTTTCGTGACTTACATGGAGTTTTTAAATATTATTATTCCCAAAATTAAATCGCTTTGTCCCGTCCCTTGCGTCAACCAGATGGTTATATTAAAGCGCGTGTAACCAAACCGGTTGCTGGACATAGGTCCCGTGGGATAGCCTATGTATAGCCCCGTTCCTTCTTAGTTTTATTGTTATACAGTCTATTTTCGCCGTTGAAGCGGTGGTAAACTTTGTCAAATTATGAAATATTTTGGTCGTGTTGTTATTTGAAACTTATATGGATTTAGACCTTATTGACTTATTAAAGGTCTGTATGAAAGCTCACAGTATATTAAAGTATTTTTGTTTTTGCACTGTTTGTTTTAAAATCGCCTGGACTCGGCCATCATTTCTAGTATTTTATCGTTTGTAAATTTATTACGAAACTATGGAATCAGTTGCCAACAGGAACATTTCTGGACAGATACGATCTGGTGACCTTCAAAAAAAGGGCGTATTACCACCTAAAAGGCAATATCTATGTCTCCTGGTCTTGCAGATGTTCATGGGCGATGGTGATCACTTACCATCAGGTGAACCGTATGCTCGTTTACATCTATAACATAAAAAAAATAAATTAAATCGATCGAATTAATTTTATTTATTAACTTTGGTTCTTCATGTGGTTTCTGATTATAATCTCTTTGCGTATTTCTAAATTATTAGTTTTTTTTGTAACACGGGATACTGTTAGTAGATATGAATGTTGCAAACGTTATGCTGAACGACTGAAGTAATGGGTCTAGTTTTATACTATACATAGATATTATGTTTGTGTTAGAACATTCTTTATTTTAAACACTTGTATGACTAATATTGTCGATTACAATTAATGACGCCAAAGATGTTTGATGAAGTTGTAACAGCAAAGTGACATTCAGTACTTTATTATGTAATTGAATTATAGAAAGAAATAAAGGTAAATTTAAATACAGGTCCTGTCATAATACTTTTATAACATTATGTTTTTTACGTTCATTTATTGCGTGTTTTATTTATTTATTTATATTTATTAAGGAAACAGAACAATATTACTGCGTATAACTAGATAAAATAGGTAACACACAATCCAATAATTTCCACAGACATTTCACACATAAAGAAGACAGCGGATACATAAGAAGGAAATGAAATAAATACTAAATAATATAATATTTAAATTAAAATAGGTGGTTTGTCGTGGCCGCCTAGGTCCCATGCTGGCTATTCGTCCCAAATCTAAGACGCAAAATTGTGATCTTTATTTTTAATATTCTTAGTCTCGTACGGTAGTAATTAAACTTGCGTAGAGTAACCGCACCAACTCCACACCACGTATCTACATCCGATCACAATTTATCTATCAAATGGGTTTATCATTTTAATGTGTACTTCCGAGGCAGCTGTATACTGGAATACTATAAATACTATATATACATTGTCTAACAACTCTAACACCCGTGAGGGTGGTCAATTAACAACTGTTGTGAGTGAGCATTTATTTCCATCTAATCGCACCTGCGTGGTTACTATGCGACTGGTTGGTATACCCAGGTGTCCTGGCTAAATTGTGGTTACAGTCAATTTGGTTAGGGTTTAAACTAAGATCAGTCAGTAACATAAGTAGATTAGCAAGGTTAGGGCCTATTTGTCCTCATCGGTGAGGATCGCGACGCGTATTTGAGATTATTTTATTAAAATAGGTATAGGTATATAATATCGCCTGTTCCTCTCAGCCCGAGATGGTTTTTTTTACATTATGCTTTTCTTTTTTAATTTTACCTCTAGCACTAAATGTTTGTAGATATAAAAATAACTCTTATTATCATGTATCCTGATACTATGACAGCCTACGTGATTCACAAATTATTTTAATTTAAATTATTTATTTTATTAACTGCTCAGTCGCTTTGACTGGATGGTATTTGCACTTTCCTCGCGATGAAAAAAGGGCTCGAACATCAACTTAGCTGAATCAAAAGGAGTATAAGCTATTCATTCTCAAGACAAAATTATAATATTGTCTATATCGTGCCTATCCGATTCATCATCATTTTTCACGATGAACATTGCCTAGCCTATATCAGTTGCTTTAGAAGCATTATTACAAGAAATTAGTTTTGTTTTTCTTTTTCATATTTTACATAATATATTAACGTCTCATCGAAATACAATATTCCTACATCCAGTTAATATTCTAAAAACATAATATTCAAAAATTAAATCTGTTAAACGCCTCCATTGATTACAATAGGCGTATAAAAATGGTTCCAGTAACAAGCTCAGTGAAGTTGTGAGTGTGGAGGGTAATAATTCCACGGCGTCCGACGTCGCGATATATCGTCGCGTCGGATCGTGTTAACGTCTTGTTGCGCTTCATTAACATTGTGTCACAGTGTCGGATGGGTTATGTTTGTGAAAATGGTGAAAATGCGAAATCTATGGCTTTAATCATGGACATTTTTAATGTGTTTAATTAAATTAGTTAAATTCTAGCAATTAAAGAGATACTATATCTGTAGTGTAGTGGAGGTACATCATCGTTCTATAATAAAGAAAAAAATAATATCAATGTACTGCTTCGGTGGCGTTGTCGTATTATTGTGGACTGCAGTGCTGAGGTCTCGGGTTCGATCCCCGGGTCGGGAAGTCATATTGGGTTTTTCTACTCAGTATCAATAGGGAGTCTGGGATTGTGCCCGATATGGCTATAGGCTTGCTCCCTATCAAATCAAGGTGACGCACATGGCGAAAAGTGGGTGCCTTGGTTACATCTCTGCCTACCTCTTTAGAGATAAAAGGCGTGAGTGTGTGTTTCAAAAATCGTAACTACTGTTAACTATTTATTGATTTTCCATTTTTTTACGTCAATTTTGTAAACCAGAACAACTAGATGATCGCTAAATGTTTGTAAAATTCTAACATTGAATTCAAATGTAGTCAGGTTAACATTTAACGTACACAATCACGCCTTCAAAACAGTAGTAGCAAATAGAGTTAGTGTGGCAAGTAATTCTGACCGTTGATGTAGCAATAACTTGAAGTCAGCACTGTTGTGTCGCACAGGTCATTAGTGCTTGTAGTGTTAATGTTATAACTTAGAATGTCTACGTGTGTCTTAAAGGACTAAACGACAGATTTATTTCTCCCGCCTGGTCGTTTTATATATAATAAACACTAGGGTTTGTGAGGCGTTGATTAATGAAATTTACAAATTTTGTTTTATGGTGTCAACAAGTACTGAAATTAAAAGCGGCGATAGCCTAATTGGGTGTGGAACGGACTGCCAAGACGAATGTCCGCAGGTTCGAATCCCAAGGGCACACACCTCTGACTTTTCTAAAATCATGTGTGTATTCTTTGTGAATTTATCGTTCGCTTTAACGGTGAAGGAAAACATCGTGAGGAAACCTGCACATCTGAGAAGTTCTCTATAGGAATTTCGAAGGTGTGTGAAGTCTATCAATCCGCACTAGGCCAGCGTGGTGGACTAAGGCCTAATCCCTCTCAGTAGTAGAGGGGGCCCGTGCTCAGCAGTGGGCAAGTATATAATACAGGGCTGATATTATAAGTACTGAAACATCACACTGTAATACATATTTCGTGAATCAAAGGTACGTTAACACTAATACGATGCTAGTGCAGTGTCATTGTAAGACATAGGTGCTGCAGTTTTTTTGATAATGCGCGTGTCCGCGTACCTGTGATTTCTATGATTAGGGTTGAGGGTGCGGTATTTCTGAGCGTACTTAAGCCTTAAAAAGCACTATAATCCAGAGGATGCGAGAGTTGTGGCAAACCTTTCTTACTTATACTGATTTTTGATACTGTTACAAATAAAACAGGACGTCATAATCTAAATGTTATTTACTTTGTAAGGCATTTTATTTAAGTGTCGTATATAAATTAGAGAAAGGTCCCATACTATGATAAACATGCGCATAATGAGTGTGACGCATCCGACATACAATCTCGGCTCCGCGTCCTTCCACCGACGTTTCCTTTACATTAATACATATAAATACCTTAAGCCGAGTAGATTTTCAGCCATTTCAATATGCAATGACGTCGGCAGATCTTATCTCGGAAGGGGAGACGCCAAAAAACGTCCGTGCCCGTACCATAGAGTTCTGATCAGCGGACTGTCAAAATATCTGAACGCGACCAGCGGGGCTCCATGCATAATGTATCATACTCGAGAAATTTCATACATAAAACATTAACTAGTAAGGTTTTTATTTGATTGCCATACGACAGGCCAATGGTGCGTTCAAAAAAACATATATTCCACTATTTCGCTCGGAAAATGCGACCATGGTGTCGAATAGGTTTTTATAGTAGACGTATGTTTTGTTGTGTGTCGTAAATATAATTTGTTCGGCCTCGCTTGTAAGCGGATTCAGATTTTGAAATGTATGAGGTGGTGGACAAGAGTCGGTCAAGAATAAAATGTATTTTTAAACCTTGTTTTTTCCCATTTGTGCGTTCGGATACTTGGTATAATGGAATTACACGTGTGTTTGTTTTCCTCGACGTGAGTCACGTAATACATTGTCGTGAGAATCTTCTTTACGCGTAAAACCACGTGTTGTTTAAAAATACCTTAATTTCGGCGACGTTGCTTTTAGATCGGGATTCGTCGGTGTAAGACTTTCCCAGATTCTGGTTGGATTTTGGAAGCGTAACGCGGCCCGATGTCCATTGGTCACGATGTGTGTCGAGTGGCAGTGAGCCGGCGGCCGCCCACGCGAGCGGTGGTGCGCGGCGTCACCGGAGAGTCACGTGCGCGCCCACGTCACGCCTTCGCATATAGTTGCGAAAAAAAACAAATCTCTCCACGTAGCTCCCGAGCCCGCACCAACCTTGAGATTTAATGCCTTCGTTAAATTGCCGCATGTGGGCTACCGCCAGCGCCGCTCATGAGTTCCTCTCAGATTCTTTTGTTCATTGTATACAATGGCACTTTAAATTTTCCTACATTCAATTGAATTGGATGAGGTTTTGCGACGATAATTGATATTGCCGTTCCCTAGGACGCATCCTACGAGAAAGAAAAATTTTAATTAATCGTAGAGCAGCGCGTCCAGGTCGAGCGCGCTGGGCTCGGATACGTCGCTCCCGTTCCCTCGGGACTATCTCAATAATTCGCGTGTCGGCTGTTAGTCGTTAATTAAGCTATTTGTCAGCGGCACGGACAATTTACATTTCTCCCGGAGTCGCGGGGATACTGCGCGGCTCGCGGCTCGGCAACGACGTATTATTATCCTTTTAGGGAGGGCGGCATCCTCACACGGCGGCCGAACCTTTTATTGGGACCACCTGTGTTTGTTCGCCGCGACGTATGAATTGTCCAGTAAATAAGGTTAGCGGAATAATCGCGTGTACTCTCTTAGCGCTATTTAGTGGCGCTGTCGCTCATTTGCATAGGAGCGGGGCATGGCGGGGAATTAGCATTGGACGCGGCCCCGCGCTACACGGCGATACTCCGCGCCAATCTACTGCTGATATTGTCACATATGTTATTGCAATTATCGTGATTTGAATGGAAACATTGGTTTGAATAGCCTGCACCTTATCATCCTCTCTACCAAGCGCTTGCTTCTTGTCTATGTAGCTTCCTCTTTGCTAACAAACGTCTTTATAAGACTACAAAAATATTACCCACCCTAGTTCATAGCGCTGTAATCGCATCCTGTCATGAACCCCCAACAGTGGTACGAGATAGGCCATTAAGACTACTGGCAAACCTGACCGTATAGCTCCAACAACAGGGATCGTATATTGGCCAAGCGATTACAAACATTATAAACATGTCCGGACAATCCATGGGAACAGGTCGCGCGCCATCAAGCGGCCAGTCCGCAGGTGAAGCATATTGACAACTGGTCTTCCTTGATGCGTATCAGCGTGATGGTATCACGCGGCGGCGCTTCAGTCGGCCCCTGTTGCATTGTGCCGATCGTAGATACCGCATGTTTATTTAGACTTAACTTATTCAGCCGTGATGCTATTAAAAAAATTTAATGATGGACAGGTTTGCGTTGGCATCATCGCTGTTCTGCGTGGGTTTGCCGGGGTTTGAGACAGGGAACTGTTTCAACTGAGGATGTTACATAAATATATTACTTTATCTTATGAATTAATCTTTACTCATATTGTAATTTAACAATGTGTTTGTTGGTTCGTCATAATTTCACCTATTTTCATAATTGGCATAGAGGTAGTGTGTGTAAAGAGTGAGATAAACTTCTTCTACCCAAGAATATTTATCGGCAGGTACATGTGCAACTTAATAAGCGGGCAAAGCCACTCTCAAAAACTAGTCATCTATAAATTAATGGATTGGTGACTATCAATTTTTATTGTATTTTTAATGTAGCGGAAAACGACATTCCTTTGTTATGTCCGCGGACTACTTAACAGTCTATTTCGGTGATATTTTCTATTTGAATAACTTAATCGACATCGATACAAACATTTATATAAACGGCGCGTGGCGCAGGTAATTTATTTACTTCAAATAAACTTGATAAACTTCATAATTATACGCACAACTATGTTGCATTTGCAAGGTTGCACGTTTCGATGGAAAGTCATATTTATCATCGTATCGACTGTAATTTTGTATCTGGAGTTTCGTGGTAGCGTATTTGTTTTGAAATGTAGAGAAATCAATAATTTCGATTAGCTTTTTAAATTTATAAACATGTGACTTGCCCGTGATATGCTAACGTATTTGAATGCTGGTGCAGTTTCTACGCCTCTGCTCTTACTTCTCGAGTCCTGCCTATAAAACGAAAGCTTATGCAAAAATCTAGTACTATTATGAGCATGATGACCGAGACCAGATGTACCCTATCACCAAACTGTACATGATCACACGGGAAATCATTCATAAGGCAATTAGAGTCAAAGATATACCTTGACCTGTTTCACTGTTTAGTGTTTAGTGCGTGCGTTTGTTAGTCATATTAAGAATCGCGTATCAACTTTAGACCCAATGGGATTTCGACGGAATACCGTATTTTTAACAGCAAATAAAGTCCATAAAGCCCCGTTCACTCCTTCCTTCCTCAAATAAACCCATTTTGAGCATGTCCGTAAAAGGCCCGCTATCCTTTACTAGGTTTAAGAGCTAACTTGTCATAAAAGGCGTTCTACCGTGTCGCCTATATAATTGGCCGTCATTATCCGTTGTTACACTTCAATCAATCAAGGTTATCAGCCGCTGGTCAGCCAGGAAACTTGCTGCGAGACAATAAATTGAGGAGTTGCGTCGGTCATTCATAATGCGTAGCTTGTTTATGAATGAGCTAGGGATGTGCTAGCAGATTGAAAGGGAATCGATTATGTGTTTCGATTTTTTATGTAGAATAATTTAACGGTGTATTAGATGATGAAAGATTTTTAATAATAGACCATATTATTTGTAGAAGTAGGTACTTAAAACCATTATGATCCTCGTTATATGTTCTGGAATTGATTGCGAGAAGTTGGTGTATCGGGTACTACCAGGCTCTCAGTTCTACGCCATCGAAAGGTGACACAAATATTTGTGTTGATGTAGGGATTATGCTGGCGTCCTCGTTTCACCATCGAGTGATCAGTGAGCACCCGCTGCGCTACAGTAGCTGTCGCATCGACAGCAAATAATTTACATTATTTTTTATAGCACTTGAAAGTTGGCTTTGGCTTGCGGGGTATTCACAAATTAATTATCTTCATTAACAAACTCATGGTAGCCGTGGAGGGACTTACGCATTTCTTTAGATAATAATATTTTTACTATCTTTAGATGGTTAGTGATCAGTGATTACTCTGAGAGGCTTACGCTCAGTTGTGGACGGCAATCTTATCAAATGTATTATGTAATATTGCAGTGCTAATATCGACATGGACGCATAACGTCCCTAGTCGAAGCGTATAATTACAGTGCGAGGCAGCCGGCGCCACATTTGCATCTCGTTTAATATCGCACCCGATATCGCTGTGATTGCCTATTGTTGCGCCCATTGGTCAGCGGTGCGCTTAATTCGCTTTATTCTGTATTGACTAAGCGCTTTAAGCGACGGACCACCTATGTTGTTAACGAACGAATAAATTAAGACTAAGGTTGTAGGATGAAAATGATGTGACGTGGTCCGACCTCCCCTCGCATTACGGTAGGAGGATTGTCGGTAATCCATCACGAGGGGAGTATGGGTTGGATGGACGTTAAGTATTTTGCATGTCGGAATTGTGACTTGGCTTAACAAAGCCTTATAATTAGGTACGTAAAAGCAGGTGCGTCGATGGTTCCTCTGGTATTGTGGTTGTTTGTAGCAGCGATCATTCGTGATCTGTTGACCTACTAGCCTATCATGTATCAATTAAGCTTCTTAAGGCGGTACCTCAAGGTCCATTTTCATACATTTTGTTTCGGCTTTAATCTGGGTAACTAAACAAGTATTGGCAAGTAAAGAATTTAAATTCACGTCTAGTTAGTGATTAGTTCTCGCAGTTGAAGAAAAATGTAAAAATAATTAATAATCATGGATATTTCGGCCTTTAAAATTTAATATGACGAAATTTTAAAGGCAGAAATATCCATGATTATTAATTATTTTTACATTTTTCTTCAACTGCGAGAACTAATCACTAACTAGACGTGAATTTAAATTCTTTACTTGCCAATACTTGTTTAGTTACCCAGATTAAAGCCGAAACAAAATGTATGAAAATGGACCTTGAGGTATCGCCTTAAGGCCCACTTATCCCATGGGTATTTTGCATATTTTCACGGTTTTAGTACACAACTGAAATAAAATAAATATTTTTTTTTACGTTGAGACTGCCTTATTATTGAAAGAATATATTTCGTAAATAATGTATTTAGGAAACTAACTGCGAGTAGGAACATAAATATCGGTGTACGGTATGTAAATTGTTAATGTTTTTAATATTTTGGTGAGGTTCGTGCCACAGATTTATAATATCACAACCGACACGGGTCCTTCGAAATATAGCTCTCGCCGTGCGGAATACCAAGTCATATTTAAACGGTGTAACGGTGCATTTGATGTTTGTTTTGAGAATATCTTTGGTACTGTGGTACAGGTAAATGGAGTGAATGGAATCACCAAAAAAGAATAAAGTTTAATATTTTTATAAACATACATGTAATGATTGTTTGACCCTATGCCATAAATCGACTGCATCATATTGTATTTAAATTTTAATAATTCTTTCTGATAATAAAATTCTGAAAGCCGCGATAGACTAGTTGGGAATGGAACGCACTGCCGAGACCAATGTCCGAGGCTCAAAACTCAATGGCACGCACCTCTGACTTTTCTAAAGTTATGTTCTTCGTGAATTATGGTTTGCTTTAATGGTGAAAGTTTTCTTTCACCATTAAAGCAAACCATAATTCATCGTGAGGAAACCTGCTTATCTAAGGAATTCTTTGTAATAATTTCGAGGGTTTGCGAAGTCTGCCAATCTGAACTACAGCGTGGTGGACTAAGATCTAATCCCTCTCAGTAGTAGAGGAGGCCCGTGCCCAACAGTGGGACAGTGTATAGAGGGCTTATATTATTACTGTTACTATAAACCTATCATCGTTACGGTATCTAAGGATACTTTCATACCCCTTATTCCCTATTTTATCCATTTTACCGTTGTTTATATATATTTTAATGTTGTTATTACTTTCGAGTAGTTGTATACTGTCTAATATGTCAATATTAATCCATTGATCACCGTCCCCTATTTTAAAAGGCGTACACATTCAAGGTTTGAGACGTAGACTTATATAGCATTCCGTTATCTCGCTTCTATTTATATTGACCGTAAGTTAAGCAAAAGCATTACAAAACATTAAGGCAGAAATATAACTTAATATTTATAAATTTGTATCTAATATTACCACTGTCTATCAAGGCTAACTCGATAGTTATCGTAATTATTCCGATTACTGTACCGCAAACGTGTGGTGTCCAAGAATTCGCGCGATGTCACGCGGGGGTGATAGTGTTACGTGTGAGGATAACTGCATTCGAGCTGCAGTGTTGCCAACATCAACTTAATGAACTGGTCTAGCAACATTCACTCGATAATTATCGTTATAAGTTTTCATTATCAGCCATTTTGAAGGCGTCCTTTCGCAATTCGCTCCCGTTTTGTTATGCATGAGCTTTTAATTTCATAATGTATTACGTACGTTCAATAAGCACCAGCTTGTATTAATGTATGATAATTATAATATAAATTATTTTATAAATACTCGGAATTGATTCGTTTATGTATTGTACTGTTTTATAGTGAATTAACTCGTTAGTGCTTGTATTTAGTGGCTTTAATTATAATTTTGCCTCATTAGGTGTATGCATGGACCTTGGTATCAACCATTCTATTGCATAAAACTTAAGAGTCTTCCGAACTGGATTTGTGGCTTACCATTATTAAGTTGGGCTTACATTATAGCTATAAGTTATAATATTCTTTTTATTGTAATAGTAGTTTTAAGTATGCTGAAAAAATTAATAAACAAATAAATTTAATTGTAAAATATATAGTAGAATTCCGACAATCCAATTCCAGCCACTACAACCAGAATCAATTTCAACCATCGACACAAAAACATTAAGTCGCAAATTGAACGGTACAAATGTTTTCAGCATCGTATCATCCCCGAAACGATTTACATATTGTCCCGCTATTCAAGAAAACACGTCGGGTTTCGCGGCCGAGTCATTATTGTTTTTTCGTATAATCAACTCCGGCTGAACGAATCGGACGAGCTTTCAAAACAAACACGTCGCGTATGCTTTATGGAATGGTTATTGAGTTGTGGAAGCCTGGGAACGTTTAGTTTTTGGGTATATGGAAGGTTTTGTACCGTAATTCTTCGGTTTGTCGGTGTGTGTGTTTGGTGTCGGTGTTGTATGATCTGTATGGGACTACGTCTTTATTCTCTATACTGGTTTGGTGGTCGTAGTGTGGATTAATAATATTGTAATAGGTACATATATAATTGTATTACTAGAAGTAAATGCTAATGCAATGCGAAGTATTATTTGTTTATGTGAGTATATAGGCGCTTAAAACAAAAAATATTTTAACAATAGCAAGCTACCGTTTTCTAAAAGGCATATACTACTATTCATTCGTTTTATTTCCGTTAAACTCAATAAAAGTAGCGAAGAAAAATGCTTAAAAATTTAGCAATATGATCGGCCTTTAAATTCACTTGATAATGGCGCCACTGTGCGATGTACTCGACACCACATACCCGCCTTAGGACATCTCATTCGAAAGTTATTCAATGTTAAGAATAATTTCGTCAAGTGGATGCAGCTTTAATTATCTTAAAGATTGTCGTACACTTATCGCGCAGGTAGGAAATTATCACAGCATTGGGGATGGATATTTTTAATTAGTAGTTACTCATTGAGGACTACATTGTAATTTAGAGGTTAATTTAATTAATAACATATATAAAATATGTAGCTAAGTTCGTTTTTGAACACTATTTTATTAGTATCGAGATGACAGCGGCGTTTATCGGTGTTTAGAATTTACAAGCTCATTTTTATAAGTATTGAGATGACTGCTGCGCTTATAGCTTTGACCTTTAGAATTTAAAAGCTCGTTTCTTCACGCCGGCACATCGGTGTCTACGCGCTCGCACGAGCCTATCTTAGTATATTCGGACTCCATTCGGATGTCGACGCGTGTACGCTCGTGCGATATCAAGACGTGGCTCATGTCGCCGTATCGCCAGCGTACGAGCAAAAACAAGCACGTTGTACACACGAGCCTGCCGCGAGTGTAAACGCGGTGTGTGCTTCCGATCGATTTGGATAATGAATGCTTTCACTTTTCGCTCATTACGCTCGCTGATGTCGCTTTATTAAGCGCTGTCGTCCCGCCGCTGGATTTTCATATTAACGCGCATAAAGTTAATATGCGCGACGTTCTTACCCTCTTTAAGTTTACTGTTAAAATGAGCGTTTTATTAAAATTTTCCTCGGTTTCTCTCGCAAACGTGCCTTGAATGTTGGTTCAATTTGGGAGTAGTTAGCGTTAATTATATTAATTTTCTATGATGAGATATTTAAGAATTGTGGTTTTGGAATAAATTTATTTTCTTTGCGTCTACTTTGCACAGATGGTAGGTAAAAATGTACGTGAAATGAAATATATTTCAAGTCTATTTGCCTCAATGTTCATAAAAATTTCGTATTACACTTTGACCCATTTCTGTTCAACCTTAGCACTAAAAAATAAGGAGTCACGACGCTTTCGTAAACTCGACAACCCTAGCCCTCTTGACCTATCGTAAAGAGTTAACGCGAACGTAAAAGTGTCGAGCGGGTACATTCAACCGCAATGTCATCGGCTGACGTTCTTATTATGAATATGTCGTGGATATCCATACGAGCGCACGTGGCGATGGACAGACGCCTTATACGATCCAGTCGGAACGCAAATATGGTGCGCGGTATCGTAACCTGTTTTCGGGGCTTCCTCTACCCCGGCACGTGCTGTGCTTCTCGTTTTGTTGCGGGTTGATTAACCCTTAAATGCTTAGTTCGATTTTGCGTAGTGTTGTCTAAATTAATCGCGGATCGGTGAGTTTGTTTCTTCTTGATATGGACGGCAAATTTATACGAATGTAGTGTCTTTAGTTAGTTAAGTTATTACATGCGTACTATCATCTAGACTTTGTTAATTCGTTCAGTTCAGGACCTTATAAGCGGATGGCCCTGTTTGTTGCTATGGATGGTTACATATCTCGGCACGTAAGTGGCTACCTTCTACTTGTAGGTACAATTCGATATAAATATAATGACAAAATAATATTGCATTTATTATACACATTATTCTATGTTACTCCAGCGTGTTTTGCCATGACGAGCCGATATGGTGGATTTAAGGTCGCATTTCCATATAATAAATCTATAATACTCCGTCTTAAATCGGAGTCTCTTTTAATTGATTTCTAATGCTCTACTTTACAGACATCCACGACGTAATATAATATCGGATAACCGGCGTGTACTGAAACCATTATGGATATAAGCGGACGGTTTAGCGCGAGACGTTCATTATCGTACGAATTGACGTCTAGCCATCGCGTCAACGTTGCGGCACTATGTGTCAGTGGCGGAACACGTGTTTTTAAGGGTTGAAGTTTCTGATTGACACAACTTTAACGGGTTGGAATTTGATTGAAATTATTGAATAAAACAAATAATTTAAACATGGTTAGGAAACCTGCCTGAGAAGTTCTCTGTAGGAATTTTGAGGGTGTGTGAAGTCTACCAATCCACAGAAGGCCGGTGGGGTGGACTGAGACCTATTCCCTCTCAATAGTAGATAAGGCCTGTGCCCAGCAGTGGGACAGTATATAATACAGGGCTGATATTATATTGAATAAATGGTCGATTGTTAGTTGGGAGAGCTGTTCAATATCCACACAAGTGTAGGGTCCCCTAATGTTTGTTTCGGATTTGGGTTTTGTGAAAATAAAGTCAGTGGTACTTTATGATATTTGCAATACATATGTCATAAACTATAATATAGAAGTGTTGGGTTAATGTATATAGCTGATTAGTGTTTATTTTGTATGTAATGATGAATAAAAATCCTTTCCAATTTTAAGGTACAAATAATTCAGATTTCTGAAAAAAGTACATAGATATTCAAGATTTTTTTAGAAAAATGATACCCAGCTTTATGTGACTCTGAGTTTTGTTCAAGTATGTAAATTATAAGATTTTCCATTTTTAAAATTTCTCACAATCGCAAGTTATGAATAAAAAATATATTCTTAACAAATATGTTAATAACATTATATTCTCAGCGTTAAGTTAATTGCTATTTTAAACCACACAATTAAATGGTTTTTTTATGTTTCGATTCCCTTTATTAGTATCGGATATGTATCTCAATTATTATTATAATTAAATAGGAATAGCGGTGTCGCGTTACTTTAATAATATAATATTGACTATTCTGTCCTCCGATGTCTATGTTTGAATTGATTTGACAATATTTTTTCAGGATTATCTTCGGATCCTGGTACAATAAAGCCATAAATTTGCTGGTGGTAGGATATTTTTTATATCTGCCTGGATATCGACCACTGTGCAAAAGGTGTTAAAACCCGCCATGGTGGTCAACGTAAGTGAGTTGCGTTCCGGGATCAGTCTTTGTATATCCGGTTCCAACAGGCCGGCATAATCGTGTCGATTGCCGATGGGTAATCATCTCTCGTCAGTCGACATTCTATTGGACCCCATTCTACTTACCATCAGGTGCAGTGGGGTCACTTTGACATGCCCTTATAAAAAACTAACTTTATAATATGATTATTATATGTAGAAATAGATCTAATAAAATGTTGTAAACAATAGATTAGAGATAACGTGTTACGCGCAACAAGCTATCGTGTAAGGATTTTCATTATATGTTTAGTAGTTCTCAAGTCAATGTACAAAATATATCTGGTACCCTAGTAACTTACTGTTCATGTTTAACGAAGCCACAGCGTCAATAGCAATCGTTATGCCGGACAAAGTACTCGCACAAGCTGATTATGTTCATATAGTCTACTGCATAATATAGTATCCAGTGCGCTGCTTTTAATTCAATTTGCATACGATTATGAACAAGGTTTTACGTGTGATTTTATCTCTCATTCTACGCATCGATCGAGTATATGTGAAGGAACCATATATAATAATAATAATAATAATAATATCAGCCCTGTATTATATACTTGTCCACTGCTGAGCACGGGCCTCCTCTACTACTGAGAGGGATTAGGCCTTAGTCCACCACGCTGGCCTAGTGCGGATTGGTAGACTTCACACACCTTCGAAATTCCTGTAGAGAGAACTTCTCAGATGTGCAGGTTTCCTCACGATGTTTTCCTTCACCGTTAAAGCGAGCGATAAATTCACAAAGAATACACACATGATTTTAGAAAAGTCAGAGGTGTGTGCCCTTGGGATTTGAACCTGCGGACATTCGTCTTGGCAGTCCGTTCCACACCCAACTAGGCTATCGCCGCTATATCAACCAGAACCATACTCGTGGTATTTTATCAAACTATTTGTTATCGTGTCATTTTCTATATATCTTGTACATGCCTTTATACTTTGAAGTGGGACCGCAATAGTATTTTCAGCATGGTTCGTCGAATGTGGGAACGCAATAGGTTTTTTCGAGTGTGTTTCATCCAATGTAGGAGCCGTGCAATGTCTTTTTCTGCCGCCAAGCAGAAGTATGTAGTCACTGTTGTGTTCCTGTTTGGAAAACTATGTAGCCAGCGTAACTACTGGCATAATAAGACTTAGTTATGTCTTAGGATGGCGAGCTCAGTGGAATACCAAACAATACTTTATAATTTTAGGTGTTGGATGGTGTTTCCACTGTTTGTGGGCGGTCGTATCGTTTACCATCAGGCGAGCGGCTAGCTCGTCTCGTCATTAAAAGCAATAAAAGAGAAAATACTTTTTCAAGTGCAAAAATGATTTTTCCGAGGCTGCTCTTTGGGTTGAATAACCTCAACCCATATACAGCATATACGCTCGCACTCACCCAAGGAAGAATATTGAATTATGAAAATAATTTATCATATCTTATAGTAAAAAAGTTAAAGGCAATACAAGAAACTAGAAAACCATAGAAAGGTGCAAATGACGCATCACCTCATCCATTAGGCCATTTTTTTTAAATCAATAAATGTTATAAAAACTCTAAAGTTCTATGAGAAGTATGACTAATTTAATTAGTAGGTAAAAAGTTGTTTACGATCTGTTCAAGAGTAATTTCATAAGCCTATTTATTGTATACTGATTAGGGTGGTTATTTTGAGCATTGAATCATTGACTTCAGACGTAGAAGTAGCTGAATTTTTTTTTAATTCAAATCGCCTACAATTTTTTCTTTTTTTTTCGGGTACGGCAAACGACTACACTTAATGGTAAGTGAAGTGGGGTTTATTAGAATGTCGACTGACGAGAGATGATTACCCTGCGGCAGTCATTATTATGCCGGCCCGTTGCTACCGGATATATACAGGCTGATCCCGGAACGCAAGACACGTGGGCCATTATGGGGAGTTTAAACACATATTGTAGGCTGGTCGCTATCTTGGCGGATATAAAATATATCCTACCACCAGCAAACTTTTGTGTTTTTACCAATATTTTCTTTACAAAAATAAAAAGAATTTACTTCACTTCACGAATAAATGTTTCAATTTACCTTACCGTTTATAGGCGATGTAAAGTTTTGAATTTGTTCAGTAATTTTTGTGGTGTACAATGTAGAGAAGCTTGAACCATAATATACTTCATACAAGAAACCGTGATACAAATTTTGCTATGAGTCGATTAAATTTAATTCCGTCCTTTCACGTTAATACTATTGTGATAGTTGTTCTTTACCACGTTTAGACGTCATTTAACATTTTCGAAATTCTTGACCAGTATTATGCTTAATTCGTAAAATGTTTATATCATTATTTCGAGCAGTTAAAACGTGAATATATATAATATTGTAATGGGAGACATAATTTTTTAATAAGGCATATGTATGCCTCCCATAAAAAAGGAACCGAAGTTAAAATTGTAGTTCCAAGACGATATTCAGTTCAAGTGCCATCGTTTGTGTTCACAACACACTATATTTACGTATACTTAAAAAGTATTAAAATACTATTATTTAACACCATTCCCTCATATTATCCTTAACAAGAGTCCAGCACCAAAGATCCACACAGACGTATGAAGTTATTAACTCCCAAATTGACCAATACGACACTAACCGATCGAATTAAAATGTCATTGTTGAAGTAAATCGACAAGTTAATCACAGGGTGCGTTTATAATGTAGCATTACCATGTTTATGTGATTTTTATGAGTTCTGTGCTCTTTGATTTCTCGGAACGTTGGTCGCGGAGTGACGCGCGGTCGTTTGACAAGGCTTGCAATTAAGGGCTCTTTACCGGGCATTAATTTTTGGCAATAAAAGAGGAGCATGTCTGAAATGTTGGGTGCGCGGGGCGGGTGCGGCGGGCGGGTCGGTCGGATGGGCCCGTGAGAAAAGCGGCCGCTTTGTGCTCCATTGTAGACGCAATTAGACTGGTTTTTTGTCCCGCGAACAGCACTTGTCGCATTAACTGCGTAATGTCCGAATGCTCTCCCGTTTAATTTGTGACACAACTTATTTTAAGTTTTTTTTTTTTGGAAAGGGACAAATTTTTACGCGATGACACGCCGGCGGCGGTTTTTCGCGTCCGTCGCGTGATGTGTCCACGGATGCAGTCTCCGCGTTTAATGTTGATTGCTTACTTGGTCTGAATACTTTAGAAAATCAATTTATATGCAATCTTATCATGTGTATATTGAATTTCATATCATTGAATTATTTACTGAACGCTAGTCGCATCGCGATTTCCCTGATAATTTTTATAAAACTATTCGATGTTTTTATCAGTCGTGAAAGTCGATTTCCCCAATCAAGCTACCGTCTTGATAACGCGTCATGTCCCCCGAAGCGTATCGATACAATATTTATACACGTGAGTTATTTACACACAAGTGTTTTTGCTCGTCTCGTCAGCGCCAATTATCGTGACGCACCAACAGTCGTTCCCAACTTTCATATAAAGTTTTTCGATGCGTTTAATAAATCGCCGACGAGGCGCACTGGCAGCGCTAACTAGCCGATTATCTTGTTTATAGAGCTATTAGTTGCCGTGTTATCGTATTCTGTATCTGATATCGACAAAAAGTGCCGTTTTCATCGCAGTGTTAGCGAGCGGGCGCAACACTAGCGCCGGGACGAGCTGCACTCGGCTAGGGCTGAACGTGACTATTTTTTTGGTTGGTTTTTTATTTGTTAATGGTGGATGATGCTTTGAATTTTTAATTGCTACTTCGGTCCGGCATAGGTTTTTAAAGTATTTGGAACGTTTAAGTTTTTTGGTGATCTTTCCGATCCGATCTGTTGTTAAATTATTAATTGCTAATTTTATGTTAACTTCTTATTCATCTAATAAGTAAGGGTTCGCGAAATGTACAGTCAAAACTGACATTCGTTCAATAAAATATTCCTCACTTCTTTCTAGTCTGATGAGGTTCCCACACTAATTCCCCTCTTCCTGTCCCTAACTAGACAACTTGTTTACAACACTTCCTTGTTATATTTTAACATATTTCAACAATGTTTCAAGCAATGTGAACTCAATATATTAATAAAATATAGTTCATTCTCTAAGAGAAAGTTCTTTTCGTTAATTTATGAAGTGACATATGTGAAATAAAACGTGTGGGTTAGTTTTCACCTTATGATATTTCAGGTGTTAAATGGTTAACGCAAAGCCTCCGTTATTATTATTTCAGTAAATTAATAGCCGATTTCATTATTTTTTCTCTGATTATGCATTGCATGATGCTCTGGTTGCTCACAAAATCAATTGATTCAGCAAATTAATTATCACTCAACACCCCTATTGATGTCTTTGTATGTACACAATTGATTAAACAATTTTTACGTTTTATGTACACTGACTAGATTCCATACTTTATTTACAAAAAACGCACGTGGCGCACATGTTTCGATGTGCAATGTCTTAATTTAAAATAAAAATATAAAACGTGCAGTGTTATGTATGCATGTTGAAAGTATTTTTTTATTATTATTTAAAGTATTCACAAACGTTACTTAACTAAGTACGAAGTAATGCTGTGATAAGTCTGTTTCTCAGTGCTTTTCGCATATCGGCTATCGCGGTGCGTAGGCATAGGGGCACTATGATTGGCTAATAATTAGATTCAACTTTACTTCAGTTGGATGTCAGATAAACAAAACTGAACAAGGTTAAAGAAAACTATGAAGTTGTCGACACTACGCGTTCAGGCGCGCTGTGAGTCTTTATAGTATTATTTTTGACATCGGGGGGAAGTGTCTTTGGTCGTAATGTGATTGTCGCATGAATATGCTGAGTACTTCGCGTCACAGTCGAGTTTCACTTTATGTAATATAAAATATGGTTGAGCCGTGATACTGGAGTGCATTATGGTTTATAACTTGTATGTCACGCCTATACATTCAATCGGATAAGCAGAAGTGCAACGTGTTCACGTGTAGTGATAGTGTGAAAATCTATTGCTAAATATGTAATATATAGTATAAAACTTATAGTGACTTGTATCGATGCGTTATGTTCCGGTGTTACCCTGACATCTGTAAAGTTGATCAACTGTTAGGCATGCAGTATTGATAAAAAACGGTATTTCCCTACTTGGTTACCAAATCCAGGACACTTTCCAGACCATGTAGTCTTAAGGATAAAGTCGTTATTCCCAGAAATTTGAAAGCCTGGCTACCAAACGACAGCCGAATGTCGAATATTTTGACAGAAACACAGCACAATACGACACAACATCGCAGCAAAACATTTTTTTAAATCACTGTCATGTATTTGGATTTCGGATGACGTTCCGTTCTTCGCTACAACTCGAACGTTTCAAACAAGTTCCATGTATTTACTTTGTACAATCACTTTTGATGTATCTGGAGCGGCTTGCAATTTGCGACATCCGTATCAAATATGTACGCGAGCTGTCAATCGCTTTTTTTTAATTTACAGCTCGTTGTTGCTTTTAATCCGCAGTTAATATTGGATTAGAGTGAAAGTTTTTGGTTCGTGGTGCCGATTTTTATTTCGAAAAATATCCCAATAATTGAACAATATTTTGTTAGTTTATCCGTGGTTATACTATCAAAGTATTTAGTAGTATAGTATATGAATAAGCAGGGCTTTTTGTGGGGGCACGCGGGGGTACGCATTACACCCAAAGGATATTTGGAAAATATCCAAAAGCTTGCTATCAAAAAGTACATGAAGACAGAGGGTACGACTTTCGAGGATAAGCGTGCCCTCAAAAAAAATAATAATAAGTAGATATGTCAGTTTGTACTGGAGTTGAGAATGGACAGTCTAAAACGACCGTCTCATTAATACGCTCCAACATCAATCATAACATTAAAAATGTACAAAGGTTGTTTCCATAACGTCCTGAGCACGCACTAGTTTCTTTTCTCTCACCTATTCTTTTCTGGACGAAACAGATTCATCACTGGCACTAGAGTATAAAGTAGTTTAAGTATAAAATTTTATTTAACGAACATTTAATTTAATGCTATCTAATTTTCGCAATTTCCCCGGTGTGGCAACCCTGCCCAGGTCGTGGAGTCAAGCGGAGGTTAGCCAATTGTTTGCTTCGGCTAATCATATTTTAAACTAAGCTATTGGTTTAACATCGACAATGTAATTTCACGGTTAACTGTAAACTGGACGTCGTATTATTTCGATGCGCTGTTCGGCCATATTTATCACACGGTATTCAAAAGGGCTGTGAGGTTAGGGCAATATAATATCAATGAAGTTTTCTCCTTTTATCAGATAAAACTGGGGCATTGATGTCACTTTGAGATGTTGGGATGAATGTATGGAAAGTAAAATAAATATTATTTAAAATTCTTATGTCTCCATTCATTACGTGCGTCGAATTTTTTTACAGTTAAAAATAAAAACTAGCCTGAAATGAATCTCTAAAAGGAGCTTTTAAATGTATGTTTTAAAATGGCAACCAATTAACAATATATGGCCTGAAATTATAACTCGAATATTTTAATTTATTCATAAGCGTTAAAATATTTACATTAAACACTGCGCCAATCGTCGACATTATTAAAACACGCGTTTTCAATTACATCTCGCGTTAAATAGTTAACTCAATTTAAATTATTTGAGTTATGGCACTTTGTTTACGGCTATCGCGCGATTATGTCAAGGTTTATAAAATAATATGAGTTCATAAATATTTTTTTGTAATAAACTTGATGTTTCCGCTCGCCGTCCATTCTGATTGCTCAATAAACCACTTTTACCTTATTATGTTATTGAAAATGTTGTTTTGTTGTAATAGTGATATATGTATTCTATTTGTATTAACTTATGAAATGAAATAGATGAATAGTAAAATGAACCGTAGATATCGGTCACAAAATTGGCTAACGTGTTATTAGAAACAAAACCCAAGTTTAGTTTGCTCGTGTGCCTTCGGAAGGAATAAAAACAATCGTATGATTTCAACATACGTTAGTATCATATAGACTACATCATAGAGTCTAAAATCAATTGACACGACCTAACGGTGGACGTTTGTTCGTAAAGGGAGTCTACGGAATGGTCTTATGAAGCCATAGTCAAGTGACTACAGTGGACCTAAATAAAATAGTGGCCAATGAGACTTGCATATCTCAATGGACGCGCGACAAGTAAGGGCCTAAATTGAATCAAAGCTGGTCATAAAAGAATTCGATTTAGATGTTAAGCCAGCACATTTTGTCTTTCGAACTGGAACACAGCGGCGCCCGCGCACTGCCGTTCGATGGTGAGTGTCTAGACACACACGACAGACCTACCACCTAATTAATCTCTTGTGATTAACATACGGTTAACAGTAATTGAGGTCAGTAAATCGCAATTACTTAATCGAAGCCAAGCATTATCGCGAAAGTATGAATACATCAATGCGAAAAAAATGCGAATTTAATTTAAAAAGACAGCGTGCACTGAACACCGAAGATTCGGCAGTATTGATTTCTTTATTAATATTAAATGTCCAATTTATTCCGTTGTTTCGTTGAATGCCGCGCCCGTGTCGTCTTCCATTTAACCTTTCCGCACGATTGTATCAATGCTTGTTTAATGACTATTTTTTTCGGATGTTTTTTAAAGAAAGTCCCCGCTCGGACCGTTTTTAAAAAGATAACATATGACCCTCGTTACTGCGCGAACACGACCGCCTTTTTCTTTATAGATTAACCTCGACGTCCAAAATTCCGAGACGAAAGTTTCGCTGGCTCATTAATCACGAAACAACAAACCTCATTAAAGGTGCATTTGTAATTGTCAATTTTTCAGACGGCAGAGGTGTCTGTGGTGCATGTTTTTATTATAATAACACTCTGTGGTAAGTTAACCCAATTCTGCACGTACCGGTGTCACTTAAGGAACGGGTTGTTGATAATTACACCATTATAATCAATCATATCAATGAATGGGAAAGGGGATTGGATGCTGTTGTAGTTGATGCGAATGATATTCGACCCTGTTGACGGTGTGTTGGGTCGATATTCCGTTGTTCCTGGAATCAATTAATTTCAGTAGTGATTCAAATGTCAGTGTTACTGTAAGACTATTATTGGCTGATTGTTCCACTCTATTGGTATTGAAAGGTTATATTGTGTGTAATACGCCTTCTCTTTATTATGTGAGTTGGATACATGCAATTTCTCTGAGCTACGGATATTTAAAATATGGGTATTACACTTTAGTTGCAAAACTGTTGTGCTTGAGAATATTTTATTTATTATTATGGTATAGAGCATAGTATCGCTTGGAGTTTTTGTATAACAATCATACGCTTATGCTCTCCAATTAGTATATATAGAACTTTTGCCGTTAGTAAAGCAAATTTACTTTCTTTGAACAAAAAATTGGGTTTAAAATTAGAGCAAATAATAAACGTTTTCTGAATGGAGAAAGATATGTTATTCTACAAGGGAATTGAGCTTAAAAACTCATAATTTCGAAAGCAAAAGCGATAAGATAGCAGACAGACGCGGGATTTCGAATCGCGGACTGTTCGTAGCACAGTCAAAGTTAAACAACGAACCGTCTTCAACTCAGGATATCCGGAGGAACAAACAAATTAAATTTATGTGAATACGCTGTGTTTGAGATTGTTAATTGTGTTGTTTTGGTTGTTTAATCGTATGGGAAAATAGAGGAGTGTGTTTGTTTTGGTTTGTTCTTTTATGAGTCTTTACCTTTAATGTTTTAGTTTTAATTTTGTTATACTTGCGTAATTGAATTGTTATTATATTTGATAGTACGAACAATATATATCAAATATAATGCCGATAGCTAGCTTATTATTATAAAATGCATTGAGCGTTGTCATGTCAGATATTTACAAACCTACTATATTTCTATAGAGAGTGAGTATTTTATGTAGTAGGCTGTTAAGTAATAAACACCAGCGGTGAAAGGTAAAATTTTCCGAAAGAGGACCCGACACAACATATAGGTACTAATATGTATCAAAGCGGGCTGCAAATCGTTCTAATGATAATAAGATTCTAAATAAAGGAAAGCTGGTAGGAATCGGGTACTCTGGTAGGACTCTTCGTCACTGAAAAACACTTACGTAAAGGATAAAGGCATTCTCTGCTCTCTGTAGGTTGGTCTTACTCATCAATCATTTAAATGACTAGAAAATTAATACGTACGTGTGATCCTTGACCGCTGGTCTCAAGTTAAAAGTATGAGTAAATATGATGGATTAATTAAATGCAGGTTTCTCTTGGAGTACGTCGGATATGTGCCATTTTATCACTGACACCGAGTAGCAAGTACTTTTGTGTTATAAACGCTGATTTTATAGTCGTTTTGGAATCCAATATGTGGTTACTTAGAACAATTTGTAGGACCAAAAAAATTGTGTTTGATAATTTTATATTCACTCGTTCGAATTTTTTAATGATAACGTCGCAACAATTATTCATAGTTATAATGTTTATAAAACGATATTTTTATTTGATTATGTTGGTATTTTTTTTAAACTCTTATTGATACAGAGTTTAAAATTTTCGCTTCCAAAACGACTATGAAATCATGGTGTTAACGTTGATTTCTTGGGGCTGGGATTGCAGTGGGAAGTTTTTTGATGTATACTGTTGTGCTATGCTTTGAAAAACTTGTGGCCATTATGATACTTAATGTTTTCGTGATATGCTCTGGGCAGATTTGTGGAATTACTGTGTGTTATAAAACTTATTACCAAAGTTGATGAGTGACGAGTCCAATTAACTATGTATCAGGTGTTTTGTAGGTAAAGGATTCTGTATGATATTTATGTAGTTTTCACCATTCAAGGGGTAAATCGTCACGTCATTTAATAAAAATACTTCCCAATGCTGATCGATTGACCCAATATCAAGTGAAATTTTCATAAGCATCTTGACATTTCTCGAAACAGTCAAAATTTACAATTGGCTTCGAACCGCAATCAAATCAATTGTGGTTAATTTCATTTGTAATGTGCGAAGGAAATTTTTATGGCTTTATTAAAGGAAACCGAACCGGCAATTGTTAACCTGCAGTTACACAGATTGGTCACGGACGTTCCAAGCGACGGAGATATTTGGGTTCTCCGTTACGTTTGTGCTTAATACTTAGGCTCACTATATTATGACGCCCCCTGTGGTTTTACATATGGCACAATAATTATTGTCAAATTGGCTTGTCAATATTGAAGAACTTCAATTAATATTGAAACGTTCCGGGATCAGCATGTGTATATACGGTTTCAACAGGCCGGCATAATTGTGTCGACTGCTCGTCAGTCGACATTCTGTTACTCCACTCCACTTACCATCAGGTCCAGTGGGGTCACTTGGCAGTGCATGAATAAAAAAAAAGCATTAACATTGTTTTACCTTTTCAAGTTACTAGACAATCGACAATGCGAAGAAAGTCGTATTTCCCTCGTAAATGACTAACACATGCCCAATAAAACGTTTTCAAAATATTTACATTAAAAATTATAGACCTAGGTCAACACATCATTTGAATTCCATTGCCGCGTAACGCTAGTAGGCGGCCAGTGAGAACAACGCACATCATTCATACATCGCTCGTTTAATAAGCGCGATCGTTTTTAACATCAATTTGCATCGTACACATAATGCGATGTACGTCGTATGTCGCTTAAGTGATCGGAATTGGTACGCGTGGACGGTAAATATTGGTGGTGGGCGGTAGTAAGGGCGCCAGCGGGCGGTGTGATAATTCGTCACGCACACAAACAGAAGTGCCGTGAGAAGTGACGTTCTAGGTTTACATAGTAGCGTGGGAGAAGCGATTGTAGTAACTAGATTACAAATATCAACTTTGAACCGTTGATGTAGTGGGAAATGACTGCCGAATATGCTTCAAAAGTAATTTGTAAGTGAGTAGTACATGTTTAAGTCGGAATAAGTCGGCTTGACTGAGGTGTTACTATTTTCACAGAATTTGTCGTGGCTTTTGTTGGCGTAACTCGATGTCGCTTAAGACTTAAAATTCCTAAAATCGCATTATTTTTATTAGTAGTCGGCAACGTAATCACGATTCCTTTGACTTTGTTTTTTGACTGGTAGATACAAGTATCCGTATTCCATAAAATAGGCTCTCATAAATAATTGATGTTTTTTAAACGGTCCCGGCAAAGTTACTACTGAACCTGATGTCGACTGACGACAGATGATTAGCCCTCGATTGTCGATACAATTATGCCGGCCTGTTGGAATCGGATATACACAGGTTGATCCCGTAATGTAATGGAAATCGGAATTATGAATATTTATACGCTAACATCTTTATGAGCTCACCGAATATAATGGACTATAAAAACTATTTTCGCGAATGCTCATAAAATGTACGCAAAAAAATATTTGAAATGTATTTACGAGCCGACGAAAATGAATATACACGCTAATGATACAATTAGTGTTGAGTAAATACCGATGAAATTAAATTTTATTCAAATTGCTAGAATTAGATATATAATTATATTTATTAAAATATGCTAAACGACATATCAAAATCAATTAACAATGCACGTGCAAGATTTAATTATAATTAAATATTTTATGTTCATTTAGACTGTATTAACTTATTCCAAGAATCATTTTACGTATCACATAAGTATTCGCAACCACTTTTTCTGTTATAAATAATTTACGTTTAGTGAAATTTCTTTCTGGATTTTATTGTCATACGTTTTAAAATTGAATTCCAGTTGTTAATCAAATGTTCACAAAAATACGACCGTATTTTTAATATAGCGTCGAAATATTTTTATGCGCTTCTTACAAATGCATCCTGGGACAATTCCAAACTAACCATCTAGATATATAGCGCAGGCCATATGAGAATATTAACATAAACAATATTGTATTGCAGGCATACGAGCTGTCGACGCTAACGGGCACACAAGTGATGTTACTGGTCGCGTCGGAGACGGGCCACGTGTACACGTTCGCCACGAGGAAACTGCAGCCGATGATCACGTCTGACTCGGGCAAGCGGCTCATCCAGACCTGCCTCAACTCGCCCGACCCGCCCACCACGAGCGAGCAGCGCATGGCGGCCACCGGCTTCGAGGAAACCGAGCTCACTTATAACGTAGTAGACGAGGATATGAAGGTGAGGCAATTGGCGTACGCTGGAACAGCCCAGTACCCCATAGAGCATCATCCAGGGTTGGCTCCGTCGCCGCTGCAGCAGTACCACCAGCACCCGCCGTGTCCGTCGCCCCTGCCCCTCGGCTCGCTGGGCCAGCCCTACTCCCACGCCCATCTATCACACCCCCACATGTCCCATCACCCGCAACGGTAGTCGGATGGCGCTTAGATATAATGGGAGAGATCCCTGTCACGACTGTTTCAATAGTCACGTTGTAGTTAAGCTTTTATTTAGTATAAGAGAAAGAATAATATACAAATGCTAAAATATTTTGTTAATATATTTTTGTATATATACTTAGATTTTTTTTCATTCGTAATTTTGGTTTTCGAGAGTTTGATTTTGTCATATTTAGTTACGTTTGGCATAATAGATCTGATATCAAGCCACATATACACATATATTATTTAGTCAAAATCATAATCTTATTACATTATAGTACATATTTTTCAACATTTTCACAATCTCATTCATGACTATCCTTTTCTCATAATGTAAAATTTTTGTACATCGCCTTGTATTTCCACATTTTAATTATATTCCTGTGTACCGTTAAGGGGTATCTTTTGAAAGTTGCCATTTACGTAATTTTTTACGCTGTCGATTGAAACAGAGTCCGAAAAACCGATCGCAAATCGAGATTGACGGACCCTTTCAGATGGTCGGAGATACCGCGTCGCGTTCTTAATAAATTACGTGTCAAAATTTCACGCTTCCGTTGTCGAAAGGTTATGTTAAAGTTTATTAAATTATTCCTTATAATCTATAACCAATTCATAATTGTGAAGTGCGAGTGCTTCGTATTTCACTGTCAATATACATTTATTTTTAAATGCACAATTTATATCTACGATTCGTTTGTATCTAGTTGATTCATTTCGTTGCTGGATTGGTGCTTCTGATTATTGCCGAAGTTCATTGCTCAGTCTCCTTACATGAGTGCAACTGTTGATCCTGATTAACTAGAGTTACAGTGGCAGATGTAAGGACATTCTAATCTAGATACATCAGATGAATTTGTTAGATTTTTGCGAGCATTTATTTCTAAGGAAACAAATAAATGCATGCAAAAATCTCAAAAAAAAATTCGTCTCAATATTTTTGTGTGCATTTATTTGTTTCCTAAATTTCCATTATCTAACCTTATGACATAATCCATATTACATTATCTGGTATTACCGCATAACACTGTTTATACATAACTAAATTTCTTATCTAATTTGATTTGGAATGCTTCTTAGGAAGGAATGCCGTTGCAGAATTATATCAGATAATTTTGATTTTCCTGTTTACATATATTGTCGATTATCTTTCATATCTGAAGTTTTGGCTTCAATACCTACTGACATACAAGATAACCATTTGTTGCGTTCATTATTTATAGCTATCTATTGTAGGCATAGATATACTTAATAAAAAAAGGATGTCTTGACCACTATATAGATTTAATACGATCCAGTACCACAATACCTTCGTAATTCTTCTAAAGTTTACTCTTCAAGTATGCAGCTGACTATTAATTCAAGCCATAATAAAGCATAAACATCTCAAAAGTCGAATGCGTGTGTCCTAGAATTGCACTTAAGACCTTTGTCACTACAGTCCATTCCACAATCGACAGTGACACCAATGCCTGGAGCTTACGATACACTATTCCAAATTCGTGTCACTGTACCTGTCAGAAACAATTTCTCCCGCGGCTTATCATAATCACCTTAGTAAAAAAAATCTATGATATTGATGAGATGTCGCAACACAGTTGGTTGGTAGCGAAATAATCAGATTTAAGTCCATGTTGTAATTAACGCTAAAGACCGGTTGTCTTCGGAAGTCTTAGCGGTGTAAATGAGCCTGAATAAAACATTCAATAAATAAAGGATCTAGTACGATTATAGGAGTCTAATCTGGTGACTTTCATACTTGTATCGAGTGATGAGACGAGCATGCTCACCTGATGCAAGCCTCACTACGCCCAACAAATTCTTTATAGATTATGTCGGTCTTAGCCTGGAGTCTGGAATTTGTACCTGATATGACGATAGGCTCGCCCCCTATCACATCATGGGACGAAACACACTTGGCGAAAAGTGGGTGCCTTTGTTGCGCCTCTGTATACACCTTCGGGAATAAATGCGTGGTGTTGTGTTTGTGTGTGTTAATATTCCTCATCCTTCATAAGGCGTTTATCATCAAACCTCAAGAATCAATTTAAACTTTGCCCCACCTTAATCGACGTACGAGACAAAACAAAACGCAGGTGTAACATCCAATTATGAAGGGAGCTGTCGCCCATCTCCCGGTGATCCGGATTATCGAGAAACTTAATTGAAATTACTTTCGGCGCGGAGTGCGATCATTAAATCCTGTCAAACTGGCAGCGATGCGGCCCGTTGTTGGGAAAATCAATTGGTGTAACTTCAGTAGCTTTCTAGTTTACCGCTGACGGTACGCGAGCGTTAGTTGGTAATTGAATTTTGGTACGTAATTTATATATCATCTGATTTATGGACACGTGTGGCAGATGAGATGGATTTATGTAATGGGTGTCGAAATTGCCGTCATCTGCCTGTGTCAGGACGTAGACTTCAACCAAAACAAGTCATTAAGGTTGATCCACGAGTCTTCTTAAAAAATATAAAGACTGCTTAGTTTTCCCGAGGGATTCTTTATTTAAAGTTTTGAAAACGGAACATTCTAACGCATAGTAATTCCAATGGTCGGTGCATACTATTCTTACTCTATATTCCATTATACTCTATACAAATAATTACAAATTTAATTAAATAAAAAATTCACAGTAGTGAGGCTGGTGGAATTCAATTGTATTAAATCAACAATTAAACACTACCGCGTTTGCTCGATCAAAAACCTCAGATCGAAGCCGAATATGGCGTGACGAAACCGCTTCATTGACTCGTAGATTCGATTCAGTAACACAGAACATCTTTCGGTAATCGGATATCGAAGATTAATTATCGACTGCGGTTTCTTATTAAATAATCTCTATTGCTAAAGATAATATCATAATATTTAACAGATATATTTAGAAGTATTTTAGTGACCTAGCTAGATACTGGCAAAATTAAGGCTGAAAAGTGTTTTTTTATGTTCACTATAGCCGTCGTAAAATATGTTTGACAGTCGGTTGGAATCGTTATGGCTTAATGTAAAAATTATGAATATAAACACACACACTACATAGTGGAGTAGTTCCGTAGCCGGTAGCGGTCGTCGTCGCCTCGGTCGCGTCCGACGATTAATTCCCCTCCCTAATTTGCATATCGTTTTAATTTCGAGCCCATCCGGCCGCGGCGTCTTCGGCCCCAAATCGATTACGGCCACCGTCGATAAGTGTTCGCGTGGGACGTCACTGCCGAGGACGAAATTCGATACAATGTACGTAGTAACGAAATTGGGCGCGTGCTAAAATTTTATGTAGCGCTGTCAGGGCCTTTTACCTCAAAGGTGTAAAATATTGCGATGCCTTTACATACCATCCTACACGTGTGACGAAATCTCATTTTTGTGCTCAATTTTGATGTGAAAATTCGTCGAACATCAATCTTTGGTGGGAGAGTACACGATATGTTATGTACATGACTAGATCACTATCTATCTATCGTACGGCGATCACTATCGCCGTACGAATGTTGAAAACATCTAGTTAGAAATGCTGTCATATTTCTAACGTCTGGCGATGGACGCACCATCTCTCGTTGATTTACTAGTACACTGTTCTTACAAGTGCTACGTTTTTATTTTGCCGCACCAAAAAATGTGCCACCATCATGTGTCACCGGGCATCATTGTGCGCGCGTCGATAGCTCGATTGATATTTTCACGCGGTAATTAAGATCGGCGCGATGGGCGCCCGTCCGCGTCCCGATACAGATCTCCGCATTGTGCTCTCGTGTCGTCTCGCGCCTTAACATTCTGAGGCGGCGTTTTTTCTCTCTAGGAAACGTTTCTCCTGTCATCGCGCTGATGTCGTTTACATAAATATAATGCTTTACGTATTCTGACCGCGTGCTCAGTGTCGACTGGGACGTAGTTAGAACCGAGATAGACGGGTTTAAAACATCGTTTTGACGGAAATTGTCAGAATAGAGAAGTAAAAGTTTAGTTACGAGTGCAGTTGGGTATTGTTGGCTTATGTAATGTCCTACTTCTGGGGAAAGAACTCCCTTTTTAGATCACCATTCGTTATTGTACAACGCGTCGTTTCGCTTGTAAATGTATGCAATTCCTAGTAGATATATACCTATATGCTATGCACCTTTTGTATATTTGTCTTTGACATATACTTAGTTATTGTTTTTCTTGCTAGCTTGTACTTTCTTTTGTTATTTGAACAATTCACTATCTCATTCATAGTTTCTATAGGTTCTTGGTGGTTTCTGGGCCTCGTCATCCAAACCAAGCCCCGACTCGCCTCTCGCATTTCAGTCTCGTGAATATAATCAGCGTGAAAGCCGCACCGCGGCGCCGTAGCTGCAGATGCTCTGATGCTCTTGCGCATGAATTAGCGGTGTAAATGTGGATGTCGGTCAGTGCCCCCGCGTATCCCTTAATCGCGCGCCCGTTTCGTAATGCGCACTCGAGATTTCCCTTTCCGTCTCGGTTGCATTCCTTGGATTCTTTTGGCCAAAATGTTTAGGTATATATTCACGGCTTATATCTTCGAGTAGGTGATGCGTCTTTATTCTATCGAGTTCGTATGCCATGTAATAGTGGCGAGTTAAGGCTATGGAAATCGAAACTCTAGGCAACTAGGGTGTTGCATCAATTCGATAATGTTAGGTACCAATTCCCTCTGAAGTGTGTTTTTAGTACGCATTGTGTTAATTGCAAAATGACTAAGGTGATAAAGTTATTTTTCCTTATGAATTAATTCAAATGGGGAATTTTTGTCTGTCCTGCTTACGACGATTACGTAAAAACCCTATACATACAATATATACTCACGGGCCTCCTTTACTACTGAAAGGGGTTAGCCATTAGTCCACCACGCCTAGTGCGAATTGGTAGACTTTACACACCCTCAAAATTCCTACAGGGAACTTCTCTAGTATGCAGGTTTCCTCGCGATGTTTTCCTTCACCGTTATTGATCACCCTAGTCACCATTCAACGCAAGCTCCACATTCTTAATCTACATCCCTATTTGTTGACATGAGTCACCTCCGTGTCTCGAGCCTTGAGTCTCGCACGCATCTTTATTAACTTATCAATTGTTTTGATAACCGTCGCAATTTGCTGACTCACGGCATTGTGCCCCGTAATGTTCCCACATAATTGTCCGTCTGTAAGCCGCTCTTGTGCAACTGCCAACAATAAAGCTAATTTGACTAATAGGTGACTTGTAATCGTCGCCGCGTGTGGCTGCAGGATTAGTGACTCTATACTGATTCCTAATGAACTGTTGTTCTATTGTTTACGTATTGTATTGAGACGTCGATTAACTAACACGTTACTTATCATTTTTGAGATGTTTTTTTCTCTGTCTACTGTCGGAGGCTTATCTAGTTGCTTAATTTATCCCTTCCATGGACACATGATTCTTGTACTCTGACTTTATAAGGTGACCTACTGCCTCTAAATTTGCTACAAGATCTAATCTCGAATGTGTCTACACAAATCTACTTACGAACGGCTATATATCAACTCTGGCTAAAATATACAGAATAATTTCACGTTTATTAAGGCATAAGTCATATGTGACCGATATTCGCGCGATTGCCGCCTCCGTTAATTTATTATTCCGCACGTGAACGCACTGTCGATTCGATGGTTTTAAAAATTATTTAATGTTTGCAAAATTTTTAAACGATCGCCCCTCGGTGGTAATTAAGTTTGGCGACCACCCAGCGCATGGTGGTGCGGTCTGGGACAAACGGTGCGTCTGTGGTCCTCAATGTTTGGATATAACCGTTCAGTGCCAAGGCAGTGTCGATGCCGTGCGATCGGAAATTCGGTGTTTTATAGTCCTGGCTCCGATAAACTACTTACTGATGGAAAGTAGAATGGAGTCAGTATGTAGACGCGTGGCATTACTAGATGCAAATTGACTGGCCCTTCCACTAGCATTTGAAACGTAGGCCATCACTCAAAAACTCCATTGACACGAAAACAACACGGAACGGGCGTCACACGGGCCCTGCCCGCTTGCGTGTGGTCAGTCTTTCGGTGTCGCGCTGGCAGACAAATGAAGAGATTCCAGCATCGGCTACGGCAATTTGGCGAAATTTCCGCGTGACCAATTGCCGTAATAAATTTATTTCTCACCGACTCTTCGGCAATATTAATTAAAGGGTTACTTGTTTTGGCATGGTCAAGTTGTGTGAATCTTCGGTGGTCAAATGCTGCTCAGACCGCTTTTGTCAACCATTACTTTTATAAAGGTCAATACGCGGGCTTAATAATTCCAAAACTAGTCTTTCATGCCTGCAGACAGGCTGTTGCACCGCCAGCTCTTTCTCGGCAACCAGCTATTGCGTCACGAAACAAAGAGTTGTACACGACGCGTCACCCGCAGCGTGGAGTGGTTGCGGGCGCGGTCTGCAGAGGCGTCGGTATCTCCGACGTTGGTATTATTTTAGGCGTTGCGTCCACCGCGCTATTACAGCAGGCCCGCGGCTCGCTGTTGCATAATTCAGACGCGAGCCCCGCCGTTTGCATTCCGATACTTGATATGTGCTTTCACATGTATTTATGGACAAGATTTTGTGTCTCCGTAATGTTTGGCAAATAAATAAATCGTGTTTGAGGCATAAATACAATGGGCGAGACGGCGGCGCCCCTCGTTACGTCGGCGAGAGTAAAGCGCGCTGGCTTCTTGTGCTGTCGCCGTGTCAGCGCTGAGATATTTGAGCGCTCGCTGCCCGCCTATATTGTTTAGGAGGTTCGTTACGCGCCAGTTTATGTAGCGCGTACAAATTGGCGCGTGCGGCGCGCGCGGCGGCCGGTCCGGAGAGACCGGCGTGTGCATCACCCGTCGCGTCGCTTGTCTCTTGTCAAATTGCTATTCCCGCACTGGCGGCGCACGCATCCCATCAGCGAGCGCATTACGCTGTCATTAACCGTCTCTCAACGTGGAGCCGGTCTTGTCCCGGTGACATGTTCCCTGGCTGACCCTAAAGCCTGAAAATGCATCCTAGAGCGTTGTGCCAACTAATCCTCAGCAAACGTGATTATCTTCAGCGGGCATCTCGGCTAACAATTCCGCTCACATCTCACTTACCGCAATCGTAATGATTTGCGGCGGAGGTCCGTCTTTGTATGCGGTGGCCACGTCGATTCGTATGCGCGGTGCCCACTAGCCACTATCCCTGGCTGCATCGAAGCTTCCGCGACCGGACTGCTCTAATTGAAATTTATTCGCTTTTACACAACATTGTTGGCTGGCTGTGGTGATTGTTCAGTGTATTGTTTCAATGTGATTAATAATCTATGGCATGTAAATCTCTCAATTATTTATACCTAGGTACGTCATTTAGAGAACAGTCAAGTTTTGTCAAGTATTTTAGTAAAATTCAAATAACAAACACACACCACTCCATCCCTTCCATATTTATCAATACCCTTAGAACAATCTAAATTCAGCAGCGGACGTATAACCGCAACACAACTAGGAATATAAACTGTTTAATACATTAATGTATCGTTTAGTTATGCATGCGGTCTATGTGATCCCGTCAGTCGGGATGATGGCTCATCCTTTATAGATCCAGTGCATCATCGGTCGCCGCGTCCTCTAGATAATTGGTCCGACTGACCACGTGTGCAGCGTCATGGTTAATTCTGTTGCCAATTAAGTGTTAATATGTTTGTCGGCTTTGGTTTTTGTATTCACTTCCTTTGGAGGATGTTGATGCAAATTTAGTTCCTATGTATTTTTTTAGTGCTAAAATTTAGGGTTAAAAAGCTGAGAATTGGATATCGATATCACTTTAAATTCAGTATAGGTACAAAATTGAGTATAAAAGTAAAATATAATAAAAATAACATACAGTTGAAATTGACCATCGATACGCAACACAATGGTAGTAAAATAAGAAAAATGCGCGGTAAAGTTCAACAAAAACATGGCACTGCTTTCGAAAATGTGGAAAAATAAAAAATGTTTGTTGCCTTAAAATATTTGTTTACATAATAAAATTGGAATGAACAGTCCAGATATTGCGAATATTGACTTTGATTTACCTGCCCACTCTCATAACCAGAGCATAACCAATACTATTAACGTAAATACATCCCAAACGTGACAGCGTAGTCAATAAGCGTACAGTTTTGATCCGACGAAATCGTGTCGGCCCACTTCCTAAAACTAGACTGGGAGACGCACATGGTTAAAATTAGGCCCGCGCCGAGAATAGCGTAAACTGCGAGCTAGCCGCGTCACCACGCATCGCCGTTCACATATTGTGTTACACTACATCTAATACTACACTCTGTGTTTATTTTCACACCATATTTACTGTACTGTATGATTCATAAATCAATATAACTCGTTCGTTCGAAATATTTCGCCTCGTCCCGCATTGTATCTCGGATATTCGATGATATTAATATTTCTATGGCTCATAATAATTTTGCTTTGTTATTAAACTGTGTGTTGATATTAAAATTAATATTCTATCTGATTCAGTTCCATGTTTAGTTAGCGATTCTGTTACTTTATTTTGTACGATGTTTAAGCTTTCTCACGATGCTTAGCAGTAACTGTAACGCGATAAATATTAAGATTGTCATCGAAGCATATATAAACATAACGGTGGCCACGAAGCACCACAAATATGAGGACGTTATCACAATCAAAATAGCCAACTTTATCTCGATGATTTGTTGGAGTCAATCTCGGCGGAATCACAAAAGCCGTGAGACACAATTTCGCAACGGCCGTAGAACATGACTGCGTGTTTTTACAACTCAAACAATGTTTTCTCGTGTTATTGAAAGGAACTTATCGATGGTGGTTTTATCGGGGATCAGCGCGGCGGACGCGCGGGCGGCGCTCGGCCCTGGTCATTTGTTCCGAGTTCATCAACGGTTTGTTGGGCAACATCTTCACTAGTGCGGCATCGAGCGCGCTTTGGTTGTCGCTCTGCTCTTTATTTCCGCGTCCATAAATTCAAACTAGCGTCTCTCGTCCGACCGTTACCGCGTGGGAAATGATTGGGCCGCGAGTATGTCGGCGGGCTTTGTTAGAGGATTGTCCACTACAGTATAGATGGCACGATAGCCGGTGCGTAGTGCGCCCGTGACAGCTACGTGGGAACCAGCGGGATTGTGTGTAAACGCGCTCTATTTGGTTGCTATTGTCATTTTCGTTGGTACGCTTATTGATAGTAACAATTTGTGTCGCATTAGAGGCTAAGCGACGCGCCGCGGCCGAGCAAACAGTCCCGATGCGCCGCCATTGTCGCCGCGCTAACGAACGTTGACTTTGACACACTTGTCAATTGCACCTCAAATGGTATGAGTTAATTTACTAAAGGTTGCGTTTTGAAAGACATCAATGATATAAATAATGCTCGTATACATTGTATTGCAACTTTTCCACCGCGTCGGAGCCGCTCGGCTCACTTATGATAATGTATTCAACACGCGTCCGTCGCTAACTCAAAGGCAGGCTCGCTCTGAAAACAAATCCTTTTGTGACCGCGTCGATCCATCACACTTTTTCCATTGACAGATCAACGAGCTTACAAACAGACCGTTTTCACATGCTAATACAGGGTACGTGAGGCGGATTAGTTCCGCACCGGACACGTATACGTGGGAAATTTTGCCTTTTAAACGTACGTGATCGGTTTTGAACATTAACCTTATAAGGCCACCTACATAAACGGTGATATAATCGCCGCGTCGGCCCGTGATTGCATTAGAATGAAGCGTGGGCGACGTCCTTCTGCGTCGAGCGCCGGCCGTGCAATGCGCCCGGAGCCGCGCGCTCGACGCGACGCGTGCGCAGCTCTCGATTCTCCACTCCCGCGCATGATTTATGTATGACCGGTATACCTCGTGCCGGTTCATTTAACTAGATGTATTCCAGAATTATTGCGCTCACCGTACGGCTCTCGTATCGTTGCGATCGTGTCGTGAATCTCAACGTCCAGTTGTGTCACACTGTCTTACGGCGGGCACCCTCCCGCCCTGCCACTGCACACTCTTCATGCTTTACACGCGTGCTCTCTCGTGTCATGTACCCTTTAATGCGTAATCGATGCCTGTCACCGTCTCTTTATTAGTCCAGTTACCAAAATTGCCTTCATTAACAAAGCGGGCCTTTCTTTTGAGTAAAAAACTGTAACGACCGGTTTTGTTTTTTCTCTATAATCGAATGTCCCTTTCAAAACTGTAGCAAAGTAAATTGGCCGGGCGGACGGAAAGTAGTGGAACCGGAATCTCTCGCGAGGGAAACCCATACGTTTTGATGTTAAAAGAGTTATACGCGACAGTAATTACACATTGGGTTTAATTGAGAGTCCCATAGTAGTAAATACATTGGCTAGGAAGTCTCGGATTCCTGACATAACACGCCGTGGCCCGGGATCAGGCTCGCCGCCCTGCAGATTGGCTCGTAAACTTGTGGCTATACACGCGTCGCACGAACACACTATGTCCACCCCAAGCTACAGGAGAATGCGAGTTTCATAACAATATTGTCACGTCAGTCCATCAAACTAGCGAATATGTTGACGTGACATTTAGTGGTTTATTATAACATTGACTGATTTGTCTCATGTTGCGAAAGGATTACGAAACATTCTATTTACATCGATGACTGGTGGATTGCAATTTCCGGATCTAATTGCAAATTTAAAAGTGCAATTCGCATTTACAAATGCCAGCAGTTGACACATGACATGGCCGCTGAATATGCAGTAGTGATTCTAATTACATTTTGGCAAGAGACTTTTAATGAACAGCATTATGACGTCTCACTACAGGTTATTAGTTCAAAATAATACAATTTTTTTTTGTGGAAACATTGTGTTCATTGACTAGGAAGGCATCCAGAGCAATTTTAATAATTAAAATTATAGATTTTAGACCTCACAAAGCCAATTCAATTAGTTTGGCACGGTATCCTCTCAAGTAAAAATAAATTGTTTGCAGGCTTTTGTTTGGTGTCATATACCGGCACAGCGGCGGCACCAAATAAACAGAACAGCCGTATAAGAGACATTTACCCTCGTTAACTGAAATTTCCCTTTATCGTCACGTTACCTACATTCCGAAGAAAATATCAACAGATTCATCAAAACATGCCCATAATGTTCTATGAATTCCGCCTGTCGCTTGTAACTTTCACCGCCTACAGACAGAAGATAAACCTATGAGATCGCATTAGAGGCACGCACGCACATTTTGACACAAAGCAGACAAGTCCGGCGACTATTTTATTGCCTCGTCGCAGCCTTTTGTCCGTGCGTCACCAGTGTCAACGGTTAACCGTAAAACGCGATAAATAGCTTTCGCTTGTGACTTATTACCTATCTGATATGCAGAAAATTGGCGATCGAATTGATATTTGTTAAATTGGTTTTAAATATTTGTTATGTATTTGTAGATATCAAGTATTTGTATGTGCAAGTATGTTTTGTATATTTCTGTCGTCTAGCACCATTTTTTTATTTGGAAGGATGTAGTTAGTGTAATTACTGGCCATTATGGAACTTAACGTTTATTATCACAGGACGACTAAGTCTGCGTAGTGCCTTTAGTAAATCTATGTGGTATGTTACTTTTTTTATGCAATCGTAGTAGTTTTACATCAAACGAGCAAGGTGTTAGTCTCGTCAGTTAGCCATTTAAAAATGTATAAAATTTCTAATCTCAACGGACATTCAATTGTGAGGTTATTATATGTGAGAGAGAAATGATATACGAGTATTGAGATTGGTCATGTTTTTATCAAATGTCCGTAGTACTTGATTCAAATATCTAGAATATTAATGTAATTATTAGTCACATTTTGACTCCTTTGATCTAGTCCAAACGGGTTTTTTTTCTTCATTTCCGTGCATTAACAACGTCGTATAGGTGTTTTTTATTAGTGTTTCCAAGTCTAATGTTAATTAGATATTACTTGCGACTGCAGCCTTTCCGGAATATGATTTTATATGTCATTAAAGTTGATATTTAAATTTAGGTATAAAGTGTTTGATCTTGTTAGTGAAAGTGTCATAAAATTGGTCTAGATTGATTACTATGAGTATGAATTTACAGTTAGTGCGACTCGTTCATTCAATTCACTTGCTTTCTTAGATAATCTTTTAATTTTCACTTATTATAATGGATACTTCCAGGATTTGAATCTAATGTATAACAATAATAGTGTCAACTAAGATAGTATCATGTCATATGACCATAATGTAAACTGGCGTATACAGTTCAAGTTTTAAAGAAATAAAATTATTATAAATACATAATTGGGTCCAAACATCACGTCCGATAATTCGTGTATATGAAACCGATATTTATAGTAAATATTGTGCTACGTGAGGGGAATATTGCGCTCTCGGACGTCAATATTTTGTGAACGAAAGGCGCTGGCACAGTTGCATCACATAAACCGAAAGTGGTCGTAAAGCCTTGGCACTCGTGTTCTGTGATCTGTGACATTGCAGAATTACTACACCTGTCCCGCTTCCTCCCATGTTCTTGATTTGTGTTAGACAAGGATGCCGCCACCGGCTCTCACTTCCGCCCGCCCACGCGCTGCCTACGCCCGAATGAGTTTTTAAAACTACACTCGTGTCGCGAAAATTGTTTTTTTGACCGCAACTAAATCCTCGATATGGTATTGTTGCTTGTTTAGTTCGGTTTTGTTAAACGCGGTCTGAGTAGGTAATGAAATTCCATGCCTCACTTTTATATTGTAGGTGTGGTAAATATTATTTATTATGTGCATATCTATTGCAGTTGTTCTAAGTTGGTGTACCGCACACCTGTTTCACCGCGGTTGCTGTTTATAAATGACATCATCTCTTGGGCTTGCATCTTGCACTTCGATTGACTCTACATGCCTATTTAGTAATATTTATCTCAAGTTCCAATGTCTATGTCACAACGTTCGAGGGAGTGCGTGACGTCACCACGTAGGCTTTCCAATAAAATGTCCGCGATATCTCTGCTTGCACAACGTTGCGAAGTCGTCTTCTTTTTTTAAATTATGACTTAATTCCGAACGCCCCCTCTGTACTTTATATTGTGGCGCAACAACGGTACTGGACATTGTTGTTCGGAACATCATCGCGAAATTGTGCTTTTTTATGTGAGCTGTAAAGTTCTATTTGGCAGCTTTAAGGTGATTTTTTTGCGAAATGCGAAAGAGTGACAAGTTAAAGGTTTTTTTTCTGGGAAATGCATCCTGGTTGGGATTTTTTTCATTGTTAATCTTTAGAATCATTAATTATTACTAGTTATTTACTTAATTTGTTGATATTTATAATGCATCGTCTGTATATACAGCATGAGGTTTTATGAAGGTATTCAACCGTCCAAATCGATCATGTTCTCGAAAACCAAAATGTTATAATAACAGAAAACGTCATGAAAATGTAGATGCATAGACGAAGGCGAGACAAACAAACGAACACGTGACTCGATTTACCAAATCATGTGAGACGCGAGGCTTAGCATAATAAACGTTTAATCGCTGTGTACATTTTGTTTATACTTTCGCGTTATACAGGGTGGTGTTTAAATTGCGGTATTCTTGTCGTAAAATGCACACTGCATCATATTCTAGACTATTATCGTATTTATTAAGAACTTCCATAACATTATAAATATTAAATATTTGCAGTATGTGCTTTATGTATCAGTATAATGCAATTCAAACATCAACCGTACGTGTAATACTTTAAGGTTTATACTCTAATGCATTTTATTCATAAATTCTCAGGCCATTAATCGAGTGCCATCCTCTTCATAGTTTTGTAAGCGCAACGATAATCTCTACTCGTCTTATCTGATAGGATTTAAGATTTCCCCATGTCAACTTCCCATTGGTGCTATGTTGGTGCTGCTGCAGTGAAAATGGATTCATTCTTAGGTGATCTCTATTTATAAATAATAATATATATGTTTTTTTTTATATTGTGTCGTTTTTTTATGTGGGAATTAAATAGTGACGTCACTATACTGATTTCATTTCGTATAATTTTATATAGAATTCAATGCAGCATTTATTTTATTCTGAATGTAATGGAACTGCATTTTTATAATCGACGACGAATTAATTTAAATTGATGTTCTATTTTTGAAAACGTTTTTGTAACATAACCTCAAAATACCCAATTAGAGTCGCTATTTAATCCCCACCCTGTACGTTAAGTGTGGTACACACAAGTCCGGACGGGACATAGTCCTGTTATTGATACCTGTATGATATCGTAACATTCCAGTGTGAGCTTCAGTGTACGTTAACATTTTGTGAAGTTTGTGATCCATCCATTGTAACGAGTGTACTTAGTTTAAGGCATGATGTGTGTTCCGGCCCTTATCACTCACTGACGCTCTGTTGATTTGGGCATGCTTCGGGTTTGTGGGGTGTAAGTCAGAATTTATTGCTATCGTGTGAAAATTTAAAGTTGTTAAAGATTTGATTTTCTTCATGACTGTACCTCAGTACGTTGTTTAAAGCGGAAGAAGTTTATTTTTTATAAAAAAAATATTGTGTAATATTTTTTGAAAGACGTTTAAGTTTAATAGAGCGCCAGTTGATTGATAGTTCAATTTTACTAGTTGAAGAAAAATTATATTTAGTTGTAGCGAAAAAGTGCTAGTAAAATTGGATCTCGGTATTTTGACGTTTAAAATATAATAATAATTATTAATAAATTAATATAAAAGAAGTGAACTAAGAGATGCAATATGTGAACCTATCGAGTGCCTTGAAAGTAAAGAAAAACATATTTTGTTAGAAATTGAAATTTATTAAGATTAAGATTATGAAGATATATTGTGTCTTTCAGTTTACAAGTGTAAGTGTTAAGTAACGAATGTGTCCTAACAAACGATGCGGTCGTATAATATTTTGAATAATTGCATTCGCGTTTCAATAAAAAAAAAATGAGAAACGTAAATGCATTTTGGAGTTCGGCCGCACTCATGAAGACTTATCGAAAGTGTCTTATTTAGTGCCTTACGAACTAAGCGATAGCCGAAGATTGTACTTAAATTCAAAAGTGACTGTTTTTCAGTATTATTTTACGGTTGCAAGGCAATGGTAGATTTTTTTTTGGTACTTAATTGATCTTCTAGTAATTAATAGAGAGGATATTTCAAAGAAATTAAAGTTAACCAGTACGGCGGGATTTGACAAGGGTTTGGAAAAATAAAGTCTTGGTGACAAATATAGCGTTAGTGAAAGTTGTGTGATTCACAAAACAAAACACACTGGGTCACTAAAACTATATGTTGAAATGTCACCCACATTCTGTAAATTAACATTTGGTTACACACTTAAGAATTCCTTTGAGATGACATGATAATACATAGTCGAAGTGTAAAAATATTAGCAAACTAAAATACTCGTAAAGTAATGTCATCATAAAAAACATAAGTATGTTTACTACTCATTCGATATTACATCCTGCATAATAAATAGCATTCAAATTTGTTTTTTTTTCTTGATCAAAGTACTTTCGAAGCCATTTGTGCGAGAGAGTCGTCAATCCCGTCGAATTAGAGCCGCCGACGCAAACATTAAGCGGACGCCGCGCGTGCAACCAAACAAAAACGTCGAAAACATATATTTAAATATGAAATTAAGTTTTTCGACGGCCACTCATTGCCTTTGAGGCGATTACTCATGTATGGCTGATAAATGTGCGACGTGCAATAATTCCATTCTCGTTTAAAAGCTGGCCGGTGTCGGTCTCTGCACACGCGCACCGCAGCTATCTCGTATGTATATTTTTGTAAAAAATATTAAACTCCTCGTAATATTTATGGCGGCGTGTGTGCGTAGACTGGTTCCCATCGGAACTTGTAGAGCGTTAGATATTTTTTAAATGTCAAAATGGAAAATTTACGAGTTACCCCGGTGTGCAAGTCGCGCCCTCTGCAGAAGGTTGGTGAGTCGTGGATTTTCCGTTTTGAACGTAGACAGGCTGTTTCGACAACTGTAATTTATTCTAAAACAATTAGTGTTGTGAACGTGTTAACAAATCTGAATATGGTTGTGAAATGGCCGATAAGGAGCGATGACGTCACATGTCGGGATAACGCGGCGGCCGGCACGCGTGTGACACAACACGAAGGCAATGTGATAGAAACAATACCTAAAGATGCTAGATCATTGTTACTGTAAAATACATTTTGTAAATATGTACTATAAACATAACTAAGCGAGAGTAATTCTTTAATACTAGATGCAATGTTGTACAACTTTTTTTCTATTTAAATATTTTTTTTGAAAGATTTAATCTACTCTATTTTTAATAATGACTTATTTTATCGTTTCGAATAATTTATATGTGTTTGTACAATGTCGTAGATGGAAAAGGAGGAGACATTAAAAAAATATAAAAAAATAAAACGTTAAAAAATTTGATCAGGTTTTGTATTGTGATTACATTATACCTACCTTCACCCACCATCGGACCGATCCCGGGAACGTGGTCCCGAGTGAGTCCATTGCCGGGACTGGAGACTCAATCACTAAATCTCGATTGCTTACATGTCAAGTTAAATTCAATTTTAATTAAATTACATTGGTTATAAATTGAGTTTTCATTCCGGGCACGTTTTAACAATGTGGTTAGGGGCGGTGACCAAGGGGCCCCGTCGAGTCGCACCACTATTTCATCGATATTTGCCACATGACTTAAAGGCCTAAAGTGATGTGTTCGAAATCGATGGAATTCTGTGGCGCTTCGACACTGGTCGCCGTCAAACGGACGACAGGGATCATGCTCCCGTCAGTCATAAAAATTAAAATCGATTAAATAATCGATTATTTACAATATCGAAAACACCGATGTATCGGATTTCAAAGGGGTGTGTCCGATGGTGTTTCGTTATATAACCCGGCCGCGTTGAAATGCGCTTTCGAATGTAATTTGTTATTACTGAAGGTGCACTTTTCGCGGTCGGTTAACACGAAGCCTTCGATGCTAAAAGTAGCGTGTCCCATACTTTCGCCTGAACGTAAACATGCGTATAATTGATCCACCCACGGGTCCAAGCTTTCTTTTGGCATCGACGGCTGTAGTTTTTAAGATTGGCCAATCTTTTACGCTGTGAACTGAAGACAGAAGACACGAAACGAAGACCGGCGCCAAAGGTACGTGCTTCCATATTATTCTGGGTGGGTTAACTCTTAACAATTAACATGTGCATTTGTGTGTTTTCGATGTGATGTTCCAGGTGTTTTGTACAGGTATCAATATCGACGTGCGTTTTACTGTGTTTTTTTTTTTATACGTGAAATCCTTATTTATATTTTTTTATACAGCCTGTAGATCCTTTGAATGTGAAAAAAAAAATTTCTCAATTTGAAGACATATTTATATTTAGTGTATTTGATCATCAATAACATATCAATTTTCATATTCCGAATATATCTTTTTAAACCCTTTCAAAATGAACCATCGTAAATATAAAACGTGACTCGAACGATCATAACTTTAAACAAATACGTAATGACCGTTGTTAAACGATAAATTAAGTTCGACATCATTATCAACTCTTCACAACTCAATATGTTTGGAATATAATGACTTTACACGAACTACGTGACTTGGTGACTTAAGGTTTAGTCACATATGTCTCTGCAGGCTAATATGATCATTATTACCTCATTATAATCTATATTCGCACTTTTTTGTCACATTCGTATCATGTCATATTATATTTGACTTTTAAGACTGTGTTTTTTATAGGTTATATTTATGGAGCGTGTATTTTTTCTTAGCGGTAATTGTTTCGATGGAAAAAGGATAACAATTTACGGAGAATCAATATAGGGGATGCATATTTAACCAGCAGACAGAAAATATTCATAAGCTGGTATAAAATGAAATAACAGTAGCATTACCGAAACATATATCCATATGTATTATTTATTTGGTGAATGATTGTAATTTTGCGTAGAAAAATTTTACGCGTAAGGCAATTCCTCACTAAAGATTTCTGTGCGCGTATTCAGAAGTAAATAATCACAATGTCCTTGCACCATGTACTGAGCTTTATAAAGCTCACGCGCTTCTGTAATTAAGGTAGTGGTTAAATGACAATTGGTGTGTTGTCTGCCGCAATTCATATCTTTTATCTCGCCTCCGTTGTTTATTATGGTGAGTTTGAGAATTTAATGAACCATGTAGTAAATAAAATTAGTTTTCGGACACACTTTGACCAGACTTCGCTGTCTTGAATTGTACTATATGTAACACATAATTCTATAACTTTTTTTAGTAAGAAATACAATAAGCCGAAAGATAAATAAAGAAGGGACCTATGATTCATTGTCTTTTCTAATTTTTACCAATATATATTTTTTTTTATATTTTTTTTCGACGTAAGTAAAATTTAAAATAGGACTTTTTAATAGTGAGCTAGCGAAATGTCATTAAACATAGCAAAACAAAACATTGAATAACTATTTCAGACGTGTACAATATTTATTAGTAAAGTGGTAAGGTGTACAGGAAACCATTGTCAACCAATTTCAAAAGCCTAACCAATGGCACTTATCCTCAGTCAAATAGTTGTGCGCGATTTGCGTGTACTGAGTATTTCACTTACCCCGTCAGTGTGACGGTCAGTTGAATGGGTCATGTTTATTGCGCAGGCGCAGGTTGCTGAGTGCCGACTATATTCCGCCGATTCGTTGTGATTGTAATATGGTGATTAAGCCGCTATAATGGTACAATCGGGAATTGAATGTTGTTTAGGTGTAATGTGTAGATTATTGTTTACTGTTTAGTACGAAATTGATATTTTGTAGGATTTTTTTATGGCGGAATATAGGCGAAGAACTATAGTAGGTTAGCCATCTGATGGTGCCATCAGCTATAGCCTTTGCCAAAGTAATTGTAAGTGTAATGCTATAAAGGGAGCAGCTGTAAGTTAAAGGTAGGGGAGTGAGTTTGTTGAGTTTCCTGGAATAATGTGCAGGAAAATCAGTACCGCGAAGTTGCTGCGCACTGATTTTGAATGCGGCAGTAATATTGTTTCGGTAGAGTCAGTGTATTTATGCTGTAGATAAGGTAAATAGGAATAACTTTACAATTTGTCGTAATTATACTTTATTTGAATGGAAAACCACTACACCGCTCCTGTGATCGTTATCAAATTAAAACATATTATAATCTTAGATTATTGAGGAATAATCCAGTTTCTTGTTAATGAAATCAGTAGTATAGTTCCACGTATTACGTATCAACTTTACGTCTTCATAAAATCTATATAACAATATCAGATATTACATACTAAAATAAACACTAATTCAAAAGCAAAAGTTTGATATTTCCGTGAAGGCTAGCAAATATAATCAAACTGCGAACTGTGGATCCCATAAGGCGCGGAAGGATAGAGTTCCCGAAACTTATACGGGAGCTGATGGATTCCCAATGAATACTGAGTAGCCGGGATAAGTTATTACGCTGGGGGTTCCTGGTTCAGCTATTTTGAGAAAATCTATACTATCCGACTATATTTTGCAACGAAGTAGTTTAAGAAAATATTGTAGATTTCTGGGGCGGTGTTCTACTTGTATTGTAAACAAATACGTGTATACAATATGCGAATAAAGTTATCAACTACGTCTAGTAATAGCTTAATACTTACACCTTTATGATCGAGAAGGTAGGAGGTACCGCACTTCCTTGCTATGCCTTTTCATGATGTTATTTCTTATCGCCAAATCGGTTCTGTGTTCTAAATATGATTGAGGGGTTGTTTTTTGAATTGACTACCTCGGTGGCGTAGTTGTACAGCTTGAGCGGTACAGCAGCCCTCTGAGCTCCTGGGTTCGAATCCCGGGTCGGGCATAGTGATATTTGGATTTTTCTGCTCAGTATCAGTCCGGAGTCTGGAATTTGTGCCCGATATGATGAGGCTCGTCCCTTATTACTTCATGGAACAGAACACACTTTGCGAAAAGTGAGTGTCCTGGTTGCGTTTCTGTATACCCCTTCGGGGATAAATGCGCGATGTGTGTGTGTTTTTTGAATTGACGATCACCAATTATTTTGATCTACCTAGAAATTGAACCTGGTTCTCTATACCACAGCCTAACCATGCTTCCATTAAACCTAAGAGTCGATTCTTCGTAGTCGACAGTGATTGTTGAAGCAATGTATAATAGTCACATTATGTAGATGCGAGCGAGAGTGGACAGCGGTGCGATCAACCGCATTCACTCAATGAAACTGTGTAATTTGTGTGCTATGTACGCAAAAACTGCAGTTTCTATGTTTCGACGGGATTCTTGTGTGTAACGCATGAGTTTATACTCATACATTGTCCTGAACGCACACTGATGTAAGTTTTATGCCGTATTACGGACTAAAACTGGGCTGAAAGTGTGCACGCCTTAGATACTGAAGGAAACACGAGTGGTGACGTAACATTGTGTATGATTTGGTGATGACAATGCTCGTACTACATAAATAAATGTAATATAACTTAGTTAACACGGACGAACGAATTTCAAATCTTAATAGAATTTTAAAATAACGAAAGAATTGAGTAAGGACTTCTTGTAATCAGTTAAGAAAAAACTGCACGCATAAAAACAAGGCAAGCTTCTGGATTTACGCATTGTATCACGCAAAAGTATACCCCGAAAACAAATACACAAGATTAATGCCCGAATCCACTTACGGCCAATTTAACGGGGCGCATGTCAAATTTTTTATTGTGCCCCATATCGGCGCGACACATTGTGGCGGCGAGCGACGTGAGCGCATACATTTCGCGAAACTTTATACGAGTATACCACTTTGTCAAGTGTAAAAGCTTGTACGATTTAATTTGACAAATACCGCATACGACTGAGTGTGAGTAACTCAAGGATAATAATTGGTAATGCCATAGTGTCATATATTACATTGCGCAATATTTTTAGAAATGTTATGTTACTAGGTAAAAAGCTATTTCCATCATGCGGTTAACTGTTTTTGAACGATAACAACTAAGCCGGTATAATTGTGTCAAATGGCGAAAAACAATCAATATCAGGTGGAATGGAGTCACTTGGCTGTACATGATTGCACTCATTTACACCGTCATATTTATGCAAAAACAAACGTTAAATTAAGGACAGAGGATTATATTTAGTGAATCATAACATATTAATTTGGAAAATCAATACACAAAGAAACTATCACACAACATGCCAAAGTAAATATTTTATTTGCTTGTAGTTAGCAGGTTATGTCTTCATATCGATTGATTATTCGAGGACATAGCTCAGGGTTGATATAACTATCATAGTGTTTAACGCAATTGCCAACATCTGACGGTGTTTGTGGGCATATGCAGGTGTTACTTTATGCCATAGGCTGAGGTGGAGGTAAGCTCTCAATCATTAAGACCTTATCGATTGCGAGGGCAATTGAAAATGTAAGAGATTATATTTTAACATGTGTTTCATTTTTGTATTAAGTCAATATTTATTATTATATTATAAGTGACAGTCTCTGGACGACATATATTATTGAAAACAACTTTATAATGAAATTATGTTTTCTTGCTTGTGTCAATTCAAGTCGATAATAATGTTCGTTGTCGATAAACCTTTCGGTAGTAATATAATAATTTTATATTATGATAATCCGTGAGTGTATTTATTATGTGAGTATAACTTGTTGATTTATTGAAAATGTAGTAAATTTTTGCGGGTAAAATACAGTACGATGCATTAAAATTTAAACCCACTTTGATTTGTTATATTGCTGAAACTGTTAAGACAGAAGGAGTAATTATTTCGTCTACCGTGGCCTAATGCAAATACCTTCAAAACCTTAAAACTACCATGTATAAATTCTAATATAAAAGTATCACCTTGGCCAACACTGCACCGTTAAAATCCAAACTTTTAATCAAGCTGTCATAACTATTGAAACTAGTTTGTGTAAGTTTTGGCTCGTCGTTAATATATGAACCACGGTCTTGCGAGAAGCCGCGGCTGTCGATAACCGGGTTCATAATAATGCAAATTGCACCGCGCGGACGGTCAGTTATCGGGAGTTTTATGGCGGCCAACAAAAATGTATAAAGAGGTCGGTTTACATGTCGTCCGTGTTTTGTTTTTGGATTGCGTTGATTTTAATGTGTTACGGTGAGAACAAATAATTTTTTATTCAATAGTTTAGGATGGTCATAATGTGGCTTGCTCCCTGATTTCTGTTTTTTGCAAACTGAACATGTCTGTTTAATATTTTTATCAATTATTTTTGACGCATGCCCACTGGCAAACTGGTTCTCATTGATCACTCTATGTTTAATGCTAAGAGACGATTAAGTTGTCGACGATCTACAATAGATGTACCCTGATTGACTTCGAAGCTATGCGTAAACGGATCTTCGTTTTTGTATCAAGTATTCAGGGTGATATGACATGAACATATTTAGTAATATGCACATAATATACTTCTTTTCCTTTCCTCTTATATCATCCTGATGACTGCCTGATCTGTTTCGTTGTAAACTAAGTACATTTAAGTTTCTGGAATAAATGACTTATAGTGATAAAATCGCCATTTGTACTTACTTGTGTAAGCCTAGCTTTTGCTGCCAATTTTCTTATACGCTTAAGATGTACTAAGCAGCGTTAATAAATAAATAAATCTGGTAAACTACTACGTTGAATGTGACAATCTATACGAAAAATAACTGAATAATAATTAGGGTCCGTTTGAATTGTTTGCGGATTCTAAATAAAATTAGCACTCAATGTCCACCTTATTATTGTATTTCGATTTCATTGACAAAGAAACGGCAAACGTTCTTTCCAAATTCTTGCAATTGGAGCTTATCCAAATTCATTTTATAAGTATCTCGTATATTTTTTATTGAGATAACTCGTAGAAGACGAAGGTCCGCAGGTTCCAAGGCATACATGCCTAACTTTCTGAAGTTACCAGAATATTGTTTATGATTAACCAGTGAAGGGAAACATCGTGAAGAGGTCTACAGACCTAAGAATTCACCATGGAGTGCCACGCAATGCTTTATCACAACTTATGCCTTTTATTGCTACTGTTTTGATGTATTAATCATTTAGGCAAATACTTGTTTTTTTCAGTAATATAATAAACTGTTGACTTTAGTACTCATAAGTCTAAATTCTTATTTGTCGGTTAGCAGTTATGCATAAATTCCGTCAGTTCATTATAGGGAGGGCTATGAGTTACAATCGACCTGGAACTTATTTACAAAGAAACATAAAATACTTTCCCCTAAAAGGATATACAATATAATATATTTCAGTAAATAATATTCATAAATATATAAATACAATTAAATTATAGTTCATAATTATTGTATCATATATTCCTATCGATTTCGCGAGCGTCGATCAAGATTTCCGGAACTTTGCGTTCGAAATTACAAATAACAGCCTTCTTATAAAATTCAATGTAAGATATTTTATATAATTATAGAATGTAATATTTATTAACCTTTACACGGAGTCGTGTTTCTGCTATAAACACCTAGTAATTTTGGAAAGTTTTTGAACAAAACCAATACTTTTGCGTTTACACATTCAATTATCTTTTTGGGACTTTATTTCAATTATAAGTCCGGTAATTGTTGGTCGCGGTCCATCATTTACGCGATAATTTTGGGTTTGCATCGTGCTCGTTCGTATTTACTTAGCTCCTCATTCTTGGGCGATCGTCTTTATGTCGAGCGGTGTCGACTTATCTCTATTATGTAGACGATAAATATTAATTTCGTATGTAGGGAAAATGCTTTAGTGTTTGAACATTATGGGTTAGGATTTTATATTTTTTTGATAAGTATCTGTGGTATAGCTAGGGCGCCTAAAATATAATTTGTTAAGTTTATCATGAATAGCTGTCAATAGCAATTTATTTAAGCGGCTCATTACCTAGCGCAGTGTTATTACGAAGCCTAAATTAAAATTTTGCTTGCATCACTGGGTTTTAAAATCTGAAACTTAACAATTCTCAACGCTACATCTGGGTCAATTAATTCATCCTCAATTATATTTTGTCTAATAGTATCAGAATTGAACTATAAGCACACAGTTCTCGACCAGCATCATCGATAAAGCTGTCAGGAACAATGTTATACGGTAGTAGTTAGACTTTGTACAGGTGCTTAGTTAGAGGAAGTTTGGAAGCCAGCGCTTCGGAAGAGAAAGCTGAACGATCCCGATTGTCAAACTTAGCAATTTAATTAATTCGCTGTTACAATGTTAAGGCATTTCGTGGGTAGGTATAGATATTAGTTAAATATTACTGTAGTACAATTTTTTTAAATTTGAAAATCATTTTGGAATTTCTATCCGATATGGTGATAGGTTCGAATCACAAATATAGCGAAAAGTGGGTGCCCTAGGTGCACCTCTGCCCACACCTTGGGGGTAAAGAGTATTGATGTAGATTTTTCGTTAAACTAAGATGTGTTAGATTGCTTATGAGGCGTGAGGACGCCACCGAATTAATTACAGAGTAGAAACATGATCAAACAACTTACAAGTACTGATCTTAAAAATGATAAACTTTAATTGCTTTAGTCTATTTTTGATCCGATGGTAAAAATCATTGAAATATGACAATACATTGCTGTCTACGACTGTCGTTCAAATTATATTATTTCTACGTTTGTTATTTAAGCAAGAGTACTTATTTACACTGACTGTATATTATTTTACATTTTCCTTTTTTTTATTTGCTTAATCGATCGTGTGTTTGCATCCGGTATTAGCATTTAATCTATCACTTTAAGGAAGATTCTCGACCCTTGAAGTACAGGTTTTAATATCCATGCAATTTCTGACTAGGCTATAATTTATGTCCTGTGGTCCATAAGTATCTGTCAATTTAAAAATATATTTGTAAGTTACATACAAAATTAATTGTTGATTTCTAAGTATTAATTAGTGTGAAGTGTTTTTCTATTAAATTAGCCTGTAATATAGCTTCGTACAGTGCATAACATTTTAGTGAGTAGGTATTTATTTCACATTATTGTTCTAGTGTTTTTGTATTTTCCACGTGTATGAAAAAATATATAACTACCTATTTGGGACATTTTGTGTTTAAAAGGCCATTTAATTATAAATTACTTGTTATTTTTACCAAATATTGGATTAAATATGTAGAAATCATTCAATAGGTATCAAAATTCCAACTACTTCACTATTGAAGCAAATCCTCCCTTCTTGTAACACCCTGTAGCTGTATTAAGTTGGTTGGTTAACACCCTGTAGCTGTAATAAATTATATTTTTACCGTGGCACCACTTAACAGCATACACCTGTCATATTTTAACAATATTAACATAAATTAATTTTATTTTATTTGATTAACTGCCAGACGAAATTAAATTAAAGTTACCAGTTACTTAGACTCTGCATTTATTACATTGCACTCTGCATAATAAATTGCAACATTTTATTGAATACAATAAAATAAAAATGTGTTTTATTATATAACGGACATAATATTTAGGGACTTATTTTCTATACAAAATAATGTGTTCTCTAAATAAAGCACCCTGTATTGTATGTATGAACCTACTCATACAAAATAAAAAGCTTTATTATGATTTGTATAACCGATACAACTACCTTCGCTGTGTATGCGGATGGCGTAATCGTTATAACTCGATAACCAATGTCGATCGGTCGAGAATCACGTCTTTTATGCGCGGGCGCAAGCGCGAAATCGTTCGAATGTGACTGAAAATGGCGTCCGTATCATAAATTATCATTTTCGTATGCTCATGAAAGTTTCTGACAGTTAAAATTGTGCAAATTGTGCGAGATGGTGGGTGGCTAATGATTGACTGTGAGAATTTATGCACGCGTTATATTGTCGAGAAGCTGTTTGTGAAAAGTAAAACCCATTTGAGGCGAAACACGTTTCATTTAATGGTATACGTTAATTTCAATACTAATGCATCTAGGATCAGAATTTACAAGAAATTTAAAGAGTTACCGTAGAAATATTTGTGGTTATTATGTTGTTGAAAATTTCTTGTAATATCCGTGACGCAGCGTACGGTTTTTAAGAGTATTATAAGTTGACCCGTCGCTGATCACAAACGTCACCGAGCAGTTAGAATTACGACTGTGTAGCATTATATTATGCTCGTACTGAGTAGTTTCAAGCACGTAAAGCCGTTGGTCCTGCGCCTGATCTCTCTCCGGTCATGTCGGATTGTCCCACCGGACTATGAGAGTGTAGGAACAGAGAGTGCTGGGTATTGCGCACACACTATAATATCTCCTGTGTATTTGGCTGATCTTCGTTGTGATCAATCAAGTTTAGAAGTTATTTAGAGGTCTCCTAATGCCTAGGAAATACGTTAGATACAAACTAACAAAACAGACACAGCGTGATAAGAGTGTTAAAACGAAATGATTCCTTATTTCTGTTCTTTCCTTGTTGACTTCAAAACTCTTTGACATTTGACCCTCAAACGAAATGAATTAGTCAAATCCAGTATAAGAAACGAATTGTTAGCGAAATGCTTAATTAATAAAAATCTACCTACACGCGTTGCAAAAAAATAATTTACGAAATCAAAGTGGTTTTTTGCTATTCCATTTTATAACCAATTGACGCCCACGTGGTCACTGGATGTTGTTTTGCGATCCACATATTAATGAAGATATAATCGAACGATCTTTATGGATATTGTTTACTTTCACTGAATGTTTTTATTGTTAATTTATATGTGTAATAAGTATAGTTCATTCAGTAGTCGTTCACAAAATTATCTATTGACTTTGACTATTTTTCGAAATCGGTTAGTCTTTCTAGCAAGAATACAACTATGTGTGTTGGACTGAATACAGTTAGGTTCTATTGAAATACGCCATAGAGTTACATAACTTAAGGAATTGAACTCATTACAATAGTTTTTATATGTATTTGTTTACATTTCTGTAACTGCTTGCCTTTAACTTGATAGTAACTGCTTATAAATAACAGTTATAATAGTAAATCTCTATCAGCCAATAATAATCTCAGAAAAGTCAGTGTGCGAATGAGATAAAAGATTTTGTTATCGATTTTCTCGAAATCTACTGAACGGATTTTTATGAAATTTGGCACGGAGATAGTTTAAGACCCCGGGAATGTTAGAAGCTAATTTCTATTCCGGGAAAATATATAGCGGGACCTTTATCCCGGAAAACTCTTTCACGTGGGTGAAGCCGCGAGCAAAAGATAGTTTCCGATAAATTAATCATCGATTAAAAAAATATTATTGGGAACCAACTTTTTAATCCGCAAAATTGTTCCACCCTTTCGTTCTGATTATCGCTTAACAAAAACAAGTCTTAATCAAAGACTTTCTATAATTACTTTTATACAGCAACATTAAACGTTGATTTAACGAAAGAGAAATTTATATCGGCTTCATAACATGCATTTTGTGTTGACCAATAAATCGACGAGAGGGTCATGATATTCGCTAAATCAGTACGTTGGGCTGAGTTGTTACAAATGATTTGTTATTTTAAAATGTTTATTTAAGCAAATAAGTTTTCGTTTTATTTGTTGTAAAACAGAAAAATTTATATATTTAAGAACTAACAAATATTGAGTTTAATTTATTAATAAGCTAACTAATGAATAGTCGTTGTGAAATATTTTTTTATGTTCACGCGAATGTTAAACATTTAAATAAAAGTATATAACATTTCTATGTTATAAATTTCTCCCGACGTTTTTCTCTAGACATTGAGCTCATTCTGCGTAGATCGGACCGTCAATAGCTAAAATAATAAAAAATATATATTTTTGTAAAATGTAGGTAGATATTGTAAATTTGACTTTTCGAACGACCAAAACTTCAGTTTTCTTCATAACTATGAAGGCTGCAAAATCTTCGTAACGTTGGGAGAAAATTATAATAAAAAATCACGATAAAATTTTAAAAATATTATTTTTTCAGTCTTAGTGACCCAACCAGAGATCAAATTAGGTTACAGGGGGGTCTCTAATTCTTCTGTTTCCTACAGTACTGACCTGCTCTATACCTAGCGTAGTATTGACAGGTCAGTATTGATAAACTTACCGTCCTAAATATTCGACTTCTATATGAAAAGCATGATTTTTTTTTTGCACAACAAAGTTACCACCATTGCCATTGATGTATACAGAGCCGTTCAAGTAAATGAAATTTATACTCTATACTTATTCTCATTACCAAATCGCGACACATAATAATGAGTCATTGGCAGGTTTTTACCATGCGTACCGCAGTCACTAGGCAAAGGTATCCATAATCAAAAGTTTAACCATTACTCATCGAACTCGGTAGCGCGTTGCCTAACTTGTATCATTGCAAGTATTTTAGATAAAGTCAGTTAAACGTCAATGAATTTCTAATGCAGATATGGTCAACATTTTACTGGTAACGAAGAATTAATTAAACATTTTAGCTGTTCTAAAGCAAATAAAAGCTAAATGAAACTCTTGACATAATCATAAAATAAAGACAAGTCTTATTAGGTACTAAGTTCTTCATAACATTGTTTTTAATTTTCAATTATGCGCGATATTTTTAATCATGTACCATATCAGGCACGTGCCAATTGTTTACTATCCCTGCACCACTCGTGCAACACCTGGCCGCGGCTGCGTAGGCGAGTTACGACTATTTGTATTTAGTCCTTACAAGGAGACTTATTAACTAAATAACTGTTGCCTAACTTAATTGTCCGTTTATGATCTTGATTGGATTATTATGAAATTATACTTATTTGTTTTAATAATTTGATTACACTATTTCCTGTTATCCGGGGTTTCGTTTGTCAGTCTTACACTAGGTAATAGATGACCTTGTTTTTTATAATTATGATTGCTAACGGTTTTATAATCGGTATTTTCTGAAGCAATATTTCTTTAATGAATTAAATTTAATACGAAATTAATCGTTACAATAGTTTCCAGTAAAAATAACCTGTTTTAATATAGATCCCGTTGTACTCCCATGCAATTCGGCCCTGGCGCGACAGCGTCAACGCGAGCGTGCCAGCGATCGTGGATTTATTGAAATAATTAAGGTGCGCGGGCGCATTGTGCTCGCGACGCGTTCGCATGCTAAACGCCTAAACGTCGATAATTTACATTACCATCAATCGTACAGGGACGCACCCAGTTGCGTTGACGTGGGCATTTTGATGGATTTATTGATTTAGATGGATAATGTATGGAATAGGATATCGTTGGTAACCAGGAATAGTTATCGGTTTAGAATGACGAATACTTTTTTGTTTATAAATGTTTTATATTACAAAAAAATAGGCACCAGTTTGATGCATTGTTTTTTATTACTTTGAATGACGAGACGAGCTTGCCGTTCGCTTGATGGTAAGTAATACGACCGCCCATAAACCATGGAACACTATCCAAAACCTTGAATTACATAGTATTGTTGGTATTGCACTGCTCTCGCCATTTTGAGACATGAGATGTTAAGTCTTATTATTCCCAATCGTTACACCGGCACAATGTTCTTCAAAGCGTAAAACAACAGTGATTACACACTGCTGCTTGGCGGCAGAAATAGACATTATGGTGGTATCTACCCAGGCGGACTCCAACATATGAGGGAAATACCACCAGTTGTTAGCCAAACTTGTAGTTTTATTTCATATTTTCTAAATCCCTAAATACTATATTACTCCTCACTACATGTCTATGGGCCCATAAATTCAACGTGTTCTGAAACTGTTTGAGGAGTGATGGCAGACAGTTGCTCGTCCGTCTTGCGGATAATGCCGGGCACTTTGATGTCATTAAAACTAGGGTCAAGTGATTGACCCAGGGAAATTTGCTTGACGGGAAGCATTGAATTCGTGTCTGCGTTTCAGGACTTTGAAGTTTTAGTTATAATTTTAATGATGGTTTATTTTTATTAGGAAAACAAAATGGACGTTACGTGTATAGTACAGGAAGGGCTTTTTATTATAAAAGATGGTATACATTTCGGGATGGTTTTATCTTGTATGTAATCATTGACAAATCTAAATTGTCTTAGTTGTAGTAGGAAAAGGTAGTGAGAAGAAATAAAAATATATACAACAGTTTTTCATTTATTGGTTACAACGATGCAAAGATATTTCAACACAGGATTAGTGGATGTGACATAGCAACTCATAATGCATTGCTTTCCAACGTTCAGGGTTGCCACACTTGTGTAGTAGGGACTTAACATAGTCTTATTTCTGACTTTTAATCAACTTTAGAATATAATGTTTGATAGTTTTTGAGTTAGGTCAGGTGTTTTGAATCGTTATGAACAAATTAATTTGGATTTTTCATGCTAAGGTATTGATAGAAAACCTTTTAAAGTTGCAGCCTTGTCAGTAGTTACAAATTTAAACACTGTGTAGAAAGAGGCAAAGCGAAGGATCGGCCAATACCTACTTATTTCTATTTCGCACACTAGACAAAGCCAATTATTGACATTTGTTTCATCTCTCACAATAGAGTCAACGTTTACTTACAGCTGTTTAGGGCAGAGTCCATTCTCCATGTCTACACGATATAATTACGCAGTAACATTTGACAGCATTGTTTGCATTTAAACTGTCTCACAGCTTAACCGAGTTTTCTATTAAAAATGAATCAACCCCACATAATTGCTAGGCCGTGGCAAACTATTATGTTTCATTTAACCACCGTTTCACTTATTCATCATCCGGACAATCAACTTGTCCGGATGATCGAAGTCCAAGGCAGGTGGCACCCAGTGCTGGCCGACACAATTATCGATACCGACGATTATCGATAAGATATTTTAAATTAAATTACCGGCTGCTGATGCGAAATGTCCGTTGACAAATTTATAATTTCAAAGTGACTTTGCTGTGACTAATGGGTTTTTGTTTCGTTAATAAATCAATTAACGTCGATGGACAGGTGATGTGTAGTAATATGTTGTATGTGATGCGTTCTGGCATTTGCTTGTTTGTTTGCGTGGGTTTATGAATTAATAGTCCGGTTGTATCGGCGCCGTTCACTTTTCAATAATTTGAGGCGCCAGTAATTAAGTAAACATTACTTGTTTAAATTGTTTGTGATAACATTTGCGGTGTGTTCGTGGCATGCGGAGGCGCCTATGTCAATAAATGTTGGAATACCAGTTTAAATTAAGTCATTATTATATTGAATTGGTTTTAAGATTTTTTTTGTATTTGGTGTTCATAGTTTTCCATTATATTTTTTTATGTTTTTGATGAATTTTTCATTTAGTAATAATATGTATTTGAACCGTTAACTTGCAAATTATTTTAAAATGATAATAAAAAGTAAAGTTAGAGTATAAAATAATCTAAAAATGCTATCGATATTTGGACGTCGTGACAATTTATCGACCTTACTCCTAACCCATTTAAATCATCTAAATAACAAGACTGCACTACATCGAAAGTAGGCTTTACATTGTTTGGCATCTTTATAGTTATTATAGTCCTCAACTCTCTGACTGATTGCATTTTTTCCCCTTTTGACATTTAATTTGGAAGCGGTTTTGATACCATCTGCTGCAAGCATTGTGACCCTTATGTTAAAGCATATAAGGTCGCCGGTAATCTCATTGTGTGTCGCCGTTCGAGAGACCTTTCATCGTTATTACTGTAATTGTTGGAATTGTCGATGTTTTTTAAGGTGGATGAATTTAACGCAACTCGATTGTTTGGTTGAGTACTTTCGGAGGTCAAGTATATGCATTCATACGCACAATTACCTTTGTTCCTAGATCGATTGCAGAATACAGATTTTAGAGATACCCATGGGATAGAGATACCCATGGGGATACCCGCGCCTTCAGGGTAGGCACCAGCGTCGAAGAATGAAATCTTTCGAAAGGGAACCCAATACAACATGTAGGTACTAATATGCATAAATGCGGTCTACAAATCGTTGTAATAATTATAATTAGATTTTTATATAAAATATGAAAAGGAAGCCGGCAAGAATCGGGTTATAAGGACCCTGCGCTACTGTTAGGTTCCATCGTAATGTCTATTTCTACCGCCATGCAGCGGTGTGCGCACTGTTGCGTTCCGGTTTGAAGAACTTTGTAGCCAGTGTAATTACTGGCCATTATCAGACATAACATGTTATGTCTCAGTAGTGAAGTGGAGCGTCATGCACTATATAATTCACAGTTCTGTAAGGTTTTACATACTGTTTATATGCGGTGGTTTTAATCGTCAATCGAGCGACATGCTCGTCTCGTCATTCTACTGTAATAGAAGAATACTAAATATTAAATATTCTTCTAAAATTGATATATGTAAAGTCCATGTTATTTTGTTTTAATTTCCTTGCCTATTTTCGCCTTATGAGGACAATATAGTTGGAGAAAAAGAGATTTCTCAGAGGGTTTGGATGTTAGGCGGGCAGACGTAAAAACTAAGGTAAATCGCTTTAGCAACAAGCGAGGAAAAATTGGGATATATTTACATCATAGTATTGTAATGGCAGGTGGAATAAACTATTATAAGGGGTTGTCTATTATTAATTCAGACACTATTTTATATCCACGTAACTAACGAAAACGTTTTACAAGTCAAAAAATTCATGAAAATATCTCTTGTTCTGCCTTAGGTTCGAATCCAAGACTGTCATAGCCTAAATAAATATGTAAATTGACTTCCACTGCATCAACTAAAACATTAAGTAAATTTAAAAAGCCCATCAAAACTTAAAAAGTGTAGTAATTTTAATTTAGTTTCTTAATAGAATTAAAACTATAAAAAATACTGTTATTGTGTCCGAGTGTTTATGGTCATTTGATTGAAGAAATGTGGAAATCTTGATTTACAGTGTTATGACGTCTAAATCCGTCCAAAAACGAACACTGTGTAGGTAAACGGCATATCACGTCATTTATAATCCGTGTAACATGATCGACACGTCATAAGTTTTAGGCGTAGGCGATTCACTTAATTGACGAATGGTGTTATGTGGTGCAAGTTATATACTTTTAGCGAGTTTTTAATTTTTTTGCGATTTTTATGCAAAATTTTGTGGTTCGGATATTTTTAGTCATATTCAAATATTTATTTAAATGATTACTACATAATTAAAAAAAAAGGTATTCATTATCATATTTAAATCATTCCGCCTACGGATCAAAAATACTAGTCTAAGCATTTTAAATTTGTTTATTTAGAATTATTTATTAAAACATTTTTTGGTGATAAAAAGGGTAGAAAAGAAACAAATAAACTTCTTTTTCTTTTCTACATAATAAAAAAAAATCGCTGACTATAAATATGCCCCATAGAATAGAGCAGTTATCATTAAATTCGTAAGCCGCTACCGTCTAAGCCTTGCATATTAAATTCAGTGGGCGATCCGAACAAACAGAATGACAAATATTGTTGTTCCAACAATTTCACCAACCGTCTCATTTGGACTAACTAATTATTTTCACAAGATATAGACGTCGTCGGCAACGTTTTTATTGTTTCATAGATTTATTTCGCACACCGCATATAGGCGGTGTTAATGAGAATTAAGATGTAAGTGTCGGTTATTTATTTTTGTTTGATTTTGAATGCTATATTTGCTTAATCGGCCTGTTATGTTAGCGTTTTTTTTATATGCAAAGTGACGCCACTGCACCTGATGGTAAGTGTAGTGGGGTCCAATAGAATGTCGATTGACGAGAGATGATTACCCCTCGGCAGTCGATATAATTATGCCGGCGTGTTGGTACTAGATATACAGGCTGATCCGGGGACGCGACTCTTACGTGAGCCACTATGGCGGGTTTTAACATTTTGTGTACGGTGGTCGCTATCCGGATGCATATAGAATATATCCCACTACCAGCAAAATGGTTTGTGAACAAGTTATTATCTTTAGGTTTTTGAATCGTTTCGATTTAGAAAAAATAGTTTGGAGTTTGTAGACATATCACAATGCGGAAATATTCTGCAAATCGTAGGTGCACAGAGAAATAAATGCATTTTTGAACACCCATTCCGGCAGTTATATTTTATATGAAAAATTTCAATGGAAAATTGGTATGAACACTCCACAGTCGTATAAATAGGCTTAATTTTTTCTACGTAACTTGTTTTCGAGTGTCGCGTTGCGTCAGTGTCCATCTCTTGCAGGCAGGTCGTAGGAATTATGAATGATGGAAAATTTTATGTTTTGATTGCTTGTAAAATACGTACATAATGACAGCAATCCATTATAATCCGGTAGTTTGTAAACGATACTTATACGTGGTAAATAAATATCCGCCAGCGGTCTGTTTTCGCTCTCCGCCTCGAATTGGGTAAGATGGTGGCAAAAGTCGAAAATATTTACGTTACATATTATCGAATTTCTCTTTGAGATTACGTGTGATACAAACATGATTTCGAAACTATTATTTACAGAATGTAATCGCGGTCGGGGATCAAATATCGGACGCGTCCGTTGAATCTTCGCAGTGCTCATTTGATGCATTTTTTTAATTTCAACGCCTCGTCTCGCGCACGTCAGGTTTGAAGGAAACCGAATATAATCTTATCGGCATCGCGATCTCCCATCGCCCGCGCCTCTACAATAAATACGTCAACACACAGACAATCAAATAAAGCGGGCTCGAGAGAGACAATGGCATAATTTGACGGCTCATATCAGATCCACTCATATCTGGACGGGGATTCTGAACCGCATTTAATAAAGATCTAAGAAAACCTCCCATGGACCGATGCGAGATAACCCGCCGCAGATTATCACCGCAGATAAAGACGGTGTATTTGAAAGTATAAAGTGTTTGGACAGTCTTCGTACGGAATCTTTCACGTCTACGAACGCATCGATGACGCGTTACCACATGTTACTCAAACTCGAAACTAAATCGATAACGCAACGGTATAAAGTTGATATTCGAACGCGTCTGTCAACTGTGATATAAAACGGCGCCCTTACACGCCGCGCGATGCGAAGTGTGTCGTAAATTGTGCAGGGGAAAGTCGAAATTCCCCGCGGCGGCCGACTATCGAGCGTCCATCGCGAGTTTCGCACGATTGATCGATAGTATTTTTTGCTGTTGCTTTATTTATAAAACAATCGAACGTCTCCGATGCGATAAATGTGAGCGTACCAATGGTCGCAGTGACATTTTCGCGCAAAAAAAGTTTTTCCAATAAAAAAGAATGAAAAAATTAAATGCGAAATTACAGTTGGCTATATTCTTTGATGTTTTTGTTTGTGTCTTGATTGTTTTTATGTGATATGCAATTCTGAATTGAATTTGTGATAATCGTGGGGCACTTTATTGTTAACGTAATAAGGATATATTATTTCTTTGTAGCTATGTTATGTTGTCATTGCCGCGTGGTTTGTTTTTAGTATGCTATTTAACATTTATTATTTGCGGCCTATCTTAGAATTAGAATCGTGTTGCAGTTTATTAAAAATATGACATCACGCCTTAATAATTCTACAATAATTATGAAACAACTACCTTTTATACCCGTCGAAACGGCGACTAAATATAATAAATTTGCGAGATTATTGAGGTAGCCTTTCCAAAGGCAACAATGATATACCATCGTAAACAAAGAGTGAAACTGCAGTACAGTTTGTCGCGTTTCGTAAGCCACCAAGAATCCGGCGTCCCGTCGTAGTAATTGTCATTTCATTATAAAAGTATTCGCGCATGTTGCCGCGCGGGTATTTCGGTCGGCTTTTTGACTCGCCACGAAATTACCTATAATCGAAGCTGTCGATTTGCGATCGATTTTATTGTGAGTCGAGTTATCGTGTTATTTTTGTTTTCAACATTGTAGACGTGTGGTAGTGGCATTTTGTGTTTCTCGTTATAAGAAATTGTTTTGTTTTTTCTTTTATAAATCATATAGTATAAGTATATCTTTGTGTCGACGGCATCGGTGGCGTCGCTGTGTTACGGTACGTCTGCAGTGCTAAAGTGCCGGGTTCAATTCCCGGGGTGGGAAAAGGGATATTACTGACGATAGGTTCGCCCCCTATGACATTACGGGACGGAATACACATGTTGGAAAATGGGTGCACCGGTTGCGCTTCTGCTTACCCCTTCGAGAATAAAAGGCGTGACTGCGTGTGTGATCTTTGTATCGTGATTCTATATCGGATATTTTTGCCTTATACTATTCGTTATGAACATTTTCCAATACATGTAATTGTATTAACATGAAATACATTAGTAATATTTTTTACGACTCACTTCAATAGATGAGACTTTGTAAAGTGATAATTTTTACAAAGGGAACTATTAGGTTTTTATATACGCCCCATATGTTCTATAAATTCATAATGGTCAAGTAGGGCTATTAAAAAAAACAACTTGATAATAGACTAGCATTTTTTACTATCGGGACATAATGTTAGTGGTCATTTATTGAAAATGATTGTTTTGTTTCATGTAAAGTTTTTAAGGAAATTAATAAACAAAACTCGTATTTCCTATATTTTCACTAATAAATTTCTTATAACTGGACTAAAAAAAAAAAATTGGCGAATTGAATACCTAAAATACACAACCCTCGGACCTACATCGCATCGACATCGATTTATTACACATTAATATAAAATTTAAATCGATATCAACAATGAACAATATTTTTTTCACCTGGCAACTTTCTATAACGCTAGCGGGTAACATCGTTCAATCATCGGACCAATAAATATTTCGCCTCATGTATGGGTAATGAACGTCACATTTCACCGACAGCAACATTATGACATGACCATAGCAATAAAAACTCTTAATCGATGGACATTGAGCGGTGCCGGTAGCCAATAGCGATGCAATGTTATCAGTCTTGAGACGTCTCGTGTACGAGCTTTGTTTACTATACTAACGTGATGACGGATAAAGACGTCATTGACGTATGTATCCGTCTATAGATTTACAATTAATGTGTACTTTAGTATTAATTGTAGGTTAAATCGCTGCACGACAGAATGTGTGTAGATAACTTGATAAACATATTAACGTGCAAGACGTGTATATCCGCTCAAAACTAGTAAAAAGCATCAAAATTTGTTTAATACGTTATTCTTTTAAGCACCACCGGCCCAGTTGCTTCACGACGGTCAATGACGTCTTGATATTTATAAAACTTTGCCACAATTTTGTAATGTTACAACACAATACCACATTGCCATTCAATAAATCAATTTAGGATTTTACAACTGGAAAATCCAACTAACGGAGTCAGTATTGTTTCACCTTGAATGAAACCTCAAGTATAAGTTCGCGTTAGTGTGACTGATTACGTAATTAGAGTATTTGTAAATGACTCGAGGTTATATTGTAGATCTGCTGCTATCAGCAAGGAAGGATAGCATTGAATATGACTACGTAGGATTCGGGAGCAGTCGAAGATATAATCATCTGGGTCCTGATTTTGATAGTTTATAACAAGCAAGTAACGCACCTCATCGCGTTTTTGTCAACGAAAGTTGCTACACAGGCCTACCACGCTTATTTTTCGAAGTAACAAGGTTGTGATATGAGTTTAAACTGACATAGAGGATATGAATCACATCTGATGGCTTAGGTCTATGAGGGTTGCTATTAGGTTTTTGATGGATTTTGAAAATCTGAGTTGACGAAACTAAAATAATTACCTAGTTATCAAATCCATACAGAACTTCTTAAAGCACAATTTCTGACTATAAAGATAAATGTAACGCATTACCTGTTTTACAAGTCACAACTAAGTAAACAGTACTTGATAGACTTGGTACAGTCCAAAGGTGATACAAAAATGAAAGAAGCGACGACGGCCATGATGCTGTGGAAAATATGAAGAGTTGGTCAAACACAAATCATTTCATTGTTTGGCAAACACGTCTCAAATGTTTTGACATTCCTTTTGTTTTAAAGACCTTGTCTGACAAAAATGTGGGCGTGACGACGTTTAGTCACAATGCTTTAACGCTTACTAGATGTTTGTAGCTATGCTCGTGTGAAATATATGGAATAATACTACTGCGTCTTTTTCCGGGGTAAAATATGTAAATTGGCATGGTTTGGGGGTACTAAATTTCATCACAACTCTTAAGCGGTTTCTTCGTTTACTTTTGCATATATAATACTAGTAACAAAGAAATGAGTTCTATCTGTTACATGTTTACGTTCCAAATCGTTTAAAAGACATGGAAATTAATATATGAGTAATAGCATTTATTATAGATAATATAATTCATGTAGAAAATGTAGTTTGATGGATTCGCGCAAAAGAATTGAAGATAAAATTACATGTATACATATGCAAGGACTTTTTATTTTCGAAAATAATTTATGCGGTCAATACCAACCGATTATAAAGGTCACAAATGATCAATATGTTTAAAATTACAGGAAATGATTCATTCAAACGCAGGATACCATTTTATGTTATGCTCATTATTTATAGTTATCGGAGGAGACAAACTGGCTTCAAGATAAATATTTATGTTTAAAAATAATAAAATTAGACAAATTTTATTCTAAAACTTGCTTGGATTCGTGAAACAGGTGCATTTTGAGATAAGAGTCCGTTAATAATAGATTTATTATTTAAGCGGATTCGATAAATTTTAAGAAGACGTTTAATGTAATGTAAAACAAGAAAGATATTAAAGTGAATCACCTGATAATTACAGGTCTTCACCCTCCGTAAACATCTAGAAAAATCATTGATACTCTACCGATCTTACATGAAAGTAATAGGGTTTAAATTATCATCTCACATTGCTTTACCGGGACAGTGGTATAACCATATTAAAGCGTTGGACCCCCCTCCATCAAGTTGTCTACGCATAATTTATGTTACACGTAGAAAAAAAAAAACAGATTTTTTTTTTACAATATGTTATTTTTACCTAGTTTTTTTTTATAATGTGAATATTGTTTCTTTTATTTTATAATGAATTCAAGATTCAGTGGATGTCCTCATAAAGTACTCTTTATTTTTATTTGCAATTAACACTATTAGACAGACAACTCAATAAGGAATATTTTAGTCATTAATTTTTTTAAAAAGACCTAAAACTTTTTTCGAGAATTTATTCTCAATCTGAATATTACCGCCCGTAACTCGTGCGCCGTAAAAGTATGGAACACATGCCCCAGGCCGTTGCTCGGGGGAGGGCATTAAGACAACACAATCATACAGTAGACATATACGTCTACAGAGTGACTAACACAATTAAATTCACTACTAGAGCCGTCAAGTGTCAACACAAGTTGTTCATTAACCATATCAATAATTCGACATGCAGATCCGGAGCGAGACTTGCAGCGGTTCTAATGATGTTGCTTGTTGGTATAATTCAATTTACTATGACTGATATACTGTCCTAGTTCTGTACTCGTTGTTTTGATAAGGTAATACACTGACAAATTGTAGCTTAAAATGTTTTTGGTGAAAAAATAATTCCATCTGGCAAAATCGGCTTGGATTCTTCAAAGATATGTTTTGGTCTTTAAAAAAATTCTATCATGTTTTTGTGGAACCAACTAACACAATAATTAGAGATCTTTACATTTAAAGGTCGATGTTGAAACGATTATTCCTCTAGTATTGAAGTTAGCTACTGTCTAAAATGACTTGCTATTAGGTCATTTATTTATTTTATATTTATTATTTGTGTTTGTTTGATTTCTTTTAAATTGGTAACTCAGTGCTAGTTGTAGACTTTCAGCTTTCTTACTTTTATGACTGCTTCTTTATTTGGTATTTTTAACTTAATTATTTAAAATTTTATTAGCAGTCTCACGTATTATACCCGAGTCCGTCACACACGAAACGGCGGTTTAAACAGATAGCCATAGTATCTCATTTCTATTATAAAAAGGTGGAAATTTCATTAAAAATAGGTGCTGGAGTAATTTTACGGGAATTATAAAGCGCTTACCGTGGTGCGTGTAAGTCAGCGATAGGTATCAATTACGGCGCCTGTGGCCGGCATAATAAATGCATTACTCAGTGCCACCACACACGCCGGGCTGGTGCGCCGCTCCTGTTGAGTTGGGTTTGATGGCAGTATGTGGTTATTTATAAATGACATCGTTCCTTAACAGATAGAAAATATAAGTATAAACTGTGGTATAGATTTTTTGAGATAGTAATATTAGCTTAGATAATGACAAAACTACAAACTTTTGCGTGCGCCATAGGCTGCGTAGCAGATCATTATTGAAGAAAAAGTATTAAATCGGTAGGGTCTAGCTTCCCTTTCCAGATCCAAATATTTAAATTTGTCGAATCGAAAACAAATATGTGAATTGCTCTAGATTAGAATTTGCCACTCTTGCTTGTCACATTTCAAATCTCACAGAAATCTACGCAAATCTGGACTGTTCAATTCCACCCCTACCTATCCCTGCTCGGATAAAGGTTGAAATCTTTTAAATAGAATACTAACATGCATTACGAATACAAAAAAAAACATTAGAACATACGTAACTGCCATTTAACATGCAACAAACGATTACAAGCAGCGATACTAATATCTTATAGCAACAATCAAACAGCAATTTTATTAAATCAACAATATGAAAGGGCGATTCGGTTCTTATCTGTGGTCAGCTTTCCGCTACCTTTCGATTTACGCCGTGTTCCCGATAAAATGGATTCAGGGATGTGTTGGGGGGCGATTTGAAATAAGATAATAATGTAAATAAAAATAAAATAAATTTGTTTCTGTTATTTTTTTTGGTGCCGGTGGTTTTTTGGCGTTATCTCATTAGTTTGTAATTATAAGTGTTTTTATTTGTGGTTTTAATAAATTCATTTAAAAGAAAAATATTTTGTTGGAGAAAAATGAATATGTAAACGGAGAGTCATATTAAATGTTAAGTGCTAAAATAGCTCGGGAATTAAATGTAGGCTTCGACCCCCAGCACCCATCTCTGAGTCCGCTCTTGGTGCCTGACCGGTGTAGACACAATAAACGGGAGCTACACGGGCGAGCACTACCAGACATTTTGCATTCAAGACACGGATGCGTCCAGAACCCTCCACCACGCTCATACAACATCCATTGCGCACCATGCATTGCCGCACCAACCCAGCACACGTACAACAATACCTCAACAAACCCAGCAATGGACGCGCAAATAATAATAGCCACGTGAAATTAGCTTGCCATTTCGCATGATAATTGTCGCGGCTGGCGGTACACTTATCGCCCTAGATAAGGGTCGGTTCCATCTCATTGTGTGCAAGATATCTCGGTGCACTCGGAATATTACTAATTAGGCCCTGTTTATGAGTCGGCCGGCCATTGTTGAAAGAATGAGATAGTTATCAGTTTGTTGTCTGCGAGTGAGATTTGCGATGCGACTTTGTCGGTTGGCGTCTGGTGTAGGGCCGCCATTATTGTTTTAGATGTGCATTTGTGTTGAGGAAAATGTTTTAGAGATAATCACGTGGCATTAGCATTTGCAAAAAAGCAGCGATAGCTTGACATGAATAGTTTGGATTACCGGAATTGCAGGCCAACATATCATGAGTACGAATTTAGATCATGTGCTCTGTCTTTATGAATTTACTGTGAATTTATAATAATGATACTCGTTTGTTTTAAAACTAGGTAAGAAAATTTTTGTAGTCACGAACTGTATATTTTAAAAGCATGTGAAATCCACCGCGCAAGTACATTACCATGGTGGACAAAGGACCTAACCCCTATACATCATATACAACGCACTAAGCAAAACTATTTTATAGCCTAACCAGGGAAATAAAAAACCTCGCCATGTGCTTAGAATATGGAATTAATTTCTTGTACTGACAACATTAACTTTAAAACGAAAAGGCGGCACCAATAAAGCTGTTTTTTTTTATAATACATTGAAAATGATGACGTCACAACATTAAATGCTCGCCAGCCCTACACCCGTTTGTACTGTAAATATAATCAGTGCGCGAGTGCAGTGGACATTCCCGGATAACGTTGTTTATGTTCCCTATCTGATGGGTAACAATTGTGTCCCGGGATTATTTTTACTACTACCAGACCCCGCTTCAGAACTGGTTGAAGATTTGGCGCCGAGTGATGCCTCTGGTTAAAGAGATTTATGTGTAAGAATTGTGGATATTACATAAAAATTTTAGGGTAGGGGGTTTAAAAAATTAGTAACATATTTTTTAATTATTTAACTATGGGCTTAGTTTGCAATCGATTTACTATAAATTATTTGGTTCGCATTATTTATTATAGAGAATCTGACCAAATATGGGCATGGATAAAAAATATATTATGATTGAAAAATATACCATTATTAGTCTATTTTTCATATGACAAAGTCCTACTGGATTTTACTAATTTATTTTCCACGAAGCGACGAAAGCCTAGTTGAAGCGGCGATAGCCTAGTTGGGTGTGGAACAGACTGCCAAGACGAATGTCCGCAGGTTCAAATCCCAAGGGCACACTCCTCTGACTTTTCTAAAATCATGTGTGTATTCTTTGTGAATTTATCGTTCGCTTTAACGGTGAAGGAAAACATCGTGAGGAAACCTGCACACCAGAGAAGTTCTTTATAGGGATTTCGTAGGTGTGTGAAGTCTACCAATCTGCACTGGGCCAGCGTGGTGGACTAAGGTCTAATCCCTCTCAGAAGTAGAGGAGGCCCGTGCCGAGCAGTGGGATAGTCTATAATACAGGGCTGATATTATTATTATTATTATATTTTCCACATGGCAATTGGCAAAGTCTTGGATTTCATAGCAGTCTATTATATTGACCAACGAAACAATTTCCGTCGACGAATCATGTCAGTTTGTTTTATTATAATCGAAAGTAATTAAATAACGAAGTCGATGTGGGCGTTGAATGTCGGATGATCCTTGATCTTTTGTTTGTGTTAAATATTGGAGTGGTCAGATAAATGATTTGATATTTGTGAGATGATAGTGCCAATATATTATAAAAATAAATTTGATGGAGTTGATTCTAAATAGAATTTAATGTCTATAGCAGAAGATAGGACGAAAAGTGGGTGTACTAGTTGTGTCTCTGCCTACCCTTTTACTCTTCACACGTATGTACAAACATAAGAATCGTTGATGTTGTTGGTTTCACAGGAATGAAGTGGGTTAGAAAGAGGGGCGGGGTGTTTTGGTTCCTTAGCATATGCAACTTCTTTTCGGGTTTTTTGTGAAACAGTGTTACTAACTCTGTCGATCTTGATAAAGCAAATATATCCATAGCGTGGCACTACCATTAGAGATATATATATATATTTTATTGTTGTTTATCAAAAGGAGCAACGACACAGTTTTCTACCTGTTTTCAATTAAAATCGCTCGCCTGGCGGCAATCGATGGAATCTAAAAACATTATGCACTTATTCGATGCTTTTTATATTTTAAGTGCGGGTTCACACATAAAACAGGCTGTTAGATGTATTCGAATAAAACAACTTGTTATCGATTGCATTTTTTATTCGCACCAGCATCGGCCTCTGCATCCCAAGTACCTGCGGACAAGAGAGCATAAAAATTCAATATACTCGTTATCACTGTGATATGAAGTCGAGTCGTTAAATTCAATTGTGGGTGGATGCCACCACTTTCAGTTGGCATGGGCCAATGTTTGTACAAATGTTGGGTGATGGTTGGAGATCATAGATCGTGTTCTATTATTAATTGTATTAGTCAGCCTCTCAGTTCTGTCCTATTTATTTTTCCAGCTCTTTTTAAAGTGAAAAGGTTTGTTATATCTAAAAGTAAGTTGGAGTGTCATTTCCAATTATTTTTGTAGGATTTCCAGAGCGTGTTCTTGTAGTTACATTTAATGTAAGCCTTTACTGTCTCATCACATAAATCCACCTTGTGTCGTGTGTGATACAAATAAATCTTATAAATTAATTGAATTAATAAATATACCAACGACTGCTCTATAAGGCGTTAAAACCGTTGCAAGTAATTATAGTACTTATTTTTAAATATAAATGAGTGTAAAATCTAATTAATGTGATAACACTTTAAGACAGATATGAGACATGGTAACACATGTGCCGGCCTCAGTGGCGTAGTTGTAGTGAGACTATCGTTCCGAGGTCCCGGCTTCTTTCCCAGGGGTAACGAGTGGCAACTCGTAGTCTATAGACCCTTAATCAAATCGTGGGACGGAATAGCCTTGGCGAAGAGTGGATGCACTAGGTGCGCAACTGCCTACCCCAAAGGATAAAGGGCTTGAGGGCATCTATGTTAACATACCGGCGCCTTCCGGACGGAACACGGTCGATGCTTAAACGATGTAACCAATTTGTCACTGTTCATTTATTTAAGTAGGTTTTTTTATCGTCAGTTGTGGTAAACGTTAAAACTGTTTGAAATGGGCGCGTGGGCTCCATTCCCGTAATCAAAAATGCTCGTAAATAGCTTTCGTGTAATATGCGTAAATAAAACATGAATTTTAGCATTATTTTCACTAAATTGAATACTCATATATCTTGCGTATTCTGTATTTGTTTACAATATTCGTTCTTTTGTATTCTTGCATTATTTAAAGTGTAATAATGGCATCATGTTTGTTATTCAATGAGAACGCATTTTCCCTAATTCCACGTATAGAATGATACCTAACATGCACAGCTCCATGCCGGATTTAAATCCACCAAAAAAACAGTGACCGTTGCCTTTGAACCACTCGAGTCAACAATTCGGATCAAACGCACCGATGTTGGCGCATTGGCACGCGGCGCTGTCGAAAAACGCGAGACAACTTTACGCAGCCATTCTGCCGCTAGATAAACATCGGTACTCTGTTTATTGCACAATGAATTGTACCTTTTTATGTTAATAACCGGCCATGTGGGTAGAATGTCGAAATACTGACTAATCTTGTCGTGGGTTGCCACGGAAAAAATGGCAATTTTAAATTATTCACGCTGCCTACACTGTATATGTGGTTTAATTTTAACATAGTATTTTAATTACTCAATCATTCATATTATGTGTTTACGCCTACGTTGTTTTTTTTGCAATTCTAATTTGCCGATCGTCGATGAATTGGTCAGATTTTTAGAGATCTGTGGTTTGTTGGGATAATTATGGTTAATTTTGTTTGCTAATTAATGTTGGGAGTATAGTATTTCCTTAAGAGACTAGCGCGTCAATCAGAATATGCTTTGTAATTGGAACATGCATAATGGAGGAATAGTTGGTGCAGTTTTTGAGAACGTGTATTTTATGTTCCTTAATACACATGAACATGGTTTTGTTAGATGGTAGTTGATTATCATAGAACATAGTTGGTTATAAACAATTCAAACTCCACGAGTAGTTTATGAGTCTCTAAAAGAATCTCTCTACCAGTGGCAAATGGAGGAATTTTCCGAAAAGGAACCTTACACAACATAATATAGCTACTAATATGCATAAGCGGTCTGCAAATCGTTCTTATGATAATTCGATTTTACATAAATTTCGAAAGGGAAGCAGGAATCGGGTTATATGGACTCTTCACCACTGCTGTTTACTATTAGAAATGCTAATTCATTTAATCATGGAATTAAATTTGAATAAGTCAGAAATTAATAATAATGGCGGAACTAAGTCCCTTTCACAATTAAAATAATATAATAAGGTAATAATATCAGCCCTGTATTATATAATGTCCCACTGTTGGGCACGAGCCTCCTCGACTACTGAGAGGGATTGGGCCTTAGTCCACCACGCTCTCGGCAGTCCAAGCCACACCCAACTAGGCTACCGCCTGTTCAATTTAATTTCATTTCCTTTCACAATAAAATGTAGTAACAAAGCATTCAAAGTCTTAATTTGACACAAACTAGATCTAATTGATGTGTTCTATATTTTGTTACCGTAAGCGGATGTAGAGTTTCACCTCGACCGCGAACATTGTACGTAGGCAGTGACTTTGAATTGTGGCAGACGAAATAATTAAGGCGTACGCCTTGTACAAGTGGCTTAAGATTTAGTATCGAATGGATCTTCTACTAATAGTCCTTAATATTGACAGACTACCATCGATATATGTACTACGTACTAGATTTGGCGTTCCGAACATTCACTATGATCAACTGAATTGAACTGTCATCCATTCAAACTATTTTAGTATGGTGACAATACTGATGCTTGTGGTTGCGTACGGAGTGCGCTCATAATATAAAAACGCGAATCTAAACGCAAACTTGGATGTGAATAAAAAATGTTAGGCAAATAAGTAAAAGTATTTATTGTTCTAGTGAATATATAAGTTATAACAGTGACGTTTTGGTTGCCATTTTAGTTCAGATGTTGAACAAATAGTTTATATGGACGTTCGTGTCTATAGAATGTACGTCAATGCAGACTACACATAGTTTAGAGCGTTCTTTATTTCATGATGATATGGTAACCCTCTTGCACCTGATGGTAAGTGGAGTAGGGTCCAGATAGTGTTGACTGGCAAGAGATGTTTACCCCTCGTCGGTCGTGACAATTATGCCGGCCTATTTAAATCTACTTGATCAAAAGCGTGAAATTTTACTCACGAGTTCCTATTAAGCATACTAACTCATAATTATAGCGTTGAGAAATGCTTTTCGGTAATTTCCTAAAATTCTAAATCCTCATCGGACGCTTATAGTTTTATACATTTTTAAGGATTTCTGTAATTTTTGGTAACATAAGGCTTTCTGTAAACTGTTCTAGAAATTACTGTATGAGGAATCCTAACTTAACATATAATAAATTAATTTCTATTAGACGGTATATTACATCTATTGTCTTAGTAAACGAGTATAAACAGCGCCGTGCAGTCATTGAAATCGAAGATTCGATTAGTGCCAAAAACATATCTTATTTTCTACGGAACCGTTTAGTAGATTCAGTATATTTTTGCCAATATTAATGATATAAAGATGGCACCCATTAACAGTTTGTATTTTCATAAATATTTCAGACTTCTGAATAATTTGTCAAATATAATAGTTGTTTTATACTTATGTTTCCTTTCAAATATACATCTATAAATTTAATGAGCTAATTATCATAATTTATGAACATTTGCGAGGTATTGTCATTTATGTTGTGTTATGTTATATGTTATTATTAATGTATGAATGAAAACTATTGTGTGTTCTTTAGGCAGCCAATAGGCATTATTTATTTTTAACTAGTGGTCTTCAAATTGCTTAGATTCTAAAGAATTTAATATATTTGTAACACATTCTAAAGTATTTTTTTCACGTATTAATCCTCTTCCCAGCCCCTATTTCTACTTAAAATGGGGCAACCAATTCTATAGTATACTTATTGTCATTTGAACCACATGTTTTATGCTTTATCGACCTCTGAAATTTCCCAATTACCCAACAAAGGCAGTAAAAAGATGATTCTTATTTTACGTCACAAACAGTTCTATGAAACCCAATTCTAAAATATTCCTCATCGTCAGTGCACTTATGATTTCTTAGACAAAGTAGAGGTTAACTGGCATTTGCTACTACTTTTGCTTATTTATAAAAACGTCTCCTACCCCTACACCTGGGACTTGCCAAGCCAAGTTCAGACAAACGTTTAAACACGTCCACTAATTAATACCCAATAAATGATACAACCCAGCGGGGTGCAGTCAGCTGAACGCATCACGGATACAGTTCGTAATTGTATTAACTTCTAAAGGTTAATAAAAAGTTCGATGATATTTGATAGGTTTTTGTTGAATTTAGTTTATGAAGAGCATTGCTGTACTATTAGGTGAAGGTTGCGTAGAAGGAAGAGGATTTTTTTTATCGGTCCCATTTTTTTTACCCATTTATGATCGGAATATTTGCCGGCAACCATGACAGCTACATGACATTACACGTGTCACGGGAATATAATCTTATTATTTACTATATAATAAGGTTATTTTACCGTGACACGCGTAATGTCATGTAACTGTCATGTTTGCCGGCAAACATTCCGATCATGAATGGGTCAATGCGAATGGGATACTAGAGTCCTCCGGCTTAGCGACTGCACGGTCTTGGAGGAAATTTAGGAGGGGATGTCTGGGCAAGGAAGTGTGGGGGAAGAAGGAACACTCTTAGGATAGGAAGAAGGCCATCAAATGTTCGCGAGCCCTCATACGCCTCAATGTGAATTGGCAAACATGAGGTATACACACTTAACTATGTGTCTAGCGCCGTGGCAAATGGGACATACATGGGCGTGTAAAGGAAAAGAATTGGATCTTATTCTAGTCAAACTTGCAGTAGACGGAAGCTGCTTATGACAGTGACAATTATTAAAAACGTGTTTGTCGGTAAGGGTTAAAAGTTATTGAGTATGCAGTGGATAATATTGTAGGCGGGTTCTCACGGCATCGCTTCATGGTAATGAGACTCCGCGAGTCGCGGCAGCCTCTACGAGAATCAATTAGATGCGTCACAATGTGCATCACATGGTGCGTACTACCGGGAATAGTATATAATAATATATTATATTTATACGTTTCATTTAACTACATAGACGTAAATGCAAGAAAATTGAGTTGAATTGTGTTTAGAAGTAAAAATGTTATTTTCCTAAGATGATTGTAATTTTTCGTGATTTATCGCTTGCTTTAACGGCGAAGGAAAACATCGCGAGGAAACCGGCATACCTGTGATTTTCTCTATAGGATTATTGAGTGTGTGTGAAGTCTACCAATCCGCACTAGGCCAGCATGCTGGACTAAGGCCTAATCCCTCTCAGAAGTAGAGGAGGCCCGTGCCGAGCAGTGGGACACTCTATAATACAGGGCTGATATTATATTATATATGTAAGGCGAATTTACAATCAGGTCATCTGATGCTAAGTTACGTACCTATAACACTCATAATATCAAGAGTATACGTACGTGTGTTATCGAGAAATCATATTACAGCTTGTGTAAGAGGAAGCTTTTAAGTAAATTACAAATATCTAATAGACGAGCCGCTAAAATAAAAAATAAACTTCCCAAAAATATTCACTACATAATTTTACCCAGAATTTTAATCATGCCAAGTGGAGTAGCAAAAAATTGCGGAGCACCCAATTTTATTTCGGGGTCTATTGAGAGCCTCTTTAATTAACGGAAGCACTCTAGAGCCATCCTGTATACTAATTAGTCATTGCGCAAGCGCTTTCAATATTTCATGGAAGTTAAATTTCACGGGTAATTATCACTTTGTTTTTTTCCCATGTTGGCAACACTATACGTGTCAACGCTATAACTCAGTGTTTTAATAACACGCCGGCGGTTCGGCAACATTATTTTTGCACGAAGATGCGCTTCGGTGCAATTTTTTACATGATGGTACGTTTTATGAGAGGTAGAGGGAGTGGATTGATGTCGACGAATTTGTCCTACAGGCCTCTTTTCAAACCTAATGTTATGTTCTGGTAACAGAGTACACTTTCCTACTTTTGCTTAAGCTTTTCACCCGGCCTTGCGCATTCTTAGTAAGACCATTGATTTTGATATCCAGTAATGCGTTTTGCAGTCGTCATCACACGTGACGTCAACATGTTTGGAATCGGCTACAGATACTCCTGATACAGCATGACATAGGTATACGCGACTGACGTACTTGTTATATATGCTGTATTCACTCCTATCTCGAGATCACCTTACAGATCAGCCAGTGCGTACACGCTGCCGCCTGTCCCTTACACCGCGACCTAACGGCGCAACCGTTCATTAACTTACGCATTTCGGATAATTACGTACTGATAAACCAAGCAAATTGTTCGCGAATTATCTGCGCTGGGCGTCGCCGTGATGAATATCATCTTTCGTCCCAAAAAATGCCTTCTTTTTTCTCCTCACTGACAAACTGTCAACGTAATTGCCTGCTGTTAATTACGCTACTCGTATTCTGAAAGTTTTTTTGCGTTCGTCGAATTTTAACATGTATCTTGATGATGTTAAAGGCTTAAATAGAGCGCGGATGAATTATTTATTTATCCTTATTAGCTATCAAAGGAATTTATGTTAAATTCGGATGTTTTTGAATTCGAATTCCTTTGGCTATAGTGCGACGCGCAAAGGTCTTAATTTAATCATGCGTGAAAATTTATGTTAATAAGTATGTATGAATTATGAATGTTCATACGAAGGTGTTTCAATGTGTCCTTTCTTGTTTGTAAATATTCGACGACTTTATTGAGTGTGTATGTCTGTTTACGATGTATTAAGTCCATCTATTGAGGATATTATTTTCTTAGAGAGAGTTTACATGTACAATGTGGTTTGAATCAAAAGTTTTTTTAAGGGTGTCAATGATTTATATTAAAGATTAGGTTTTACTCGCGGCTTCGCCTGCGTGAAGGAATTTTTCAGGTTAAAAGTCCCGCTTTATATTTTCCCGGGATAGAAAGTAGCTTTTAACGTTCCCAGGATGTTAAACCGGGTCCATTTAAATTTTTATAAAAATACTTTCAGTAGATTTTAAGAAAATTGATAACATATACACAGACAGAAATGGGGTCTTTGTTTAATAATATGCATGTATCGATTTGGGGGATGTCGCTAATTAATTAAAATATTAGGAATAAATCAGAAATATGTATTATAATTATCATTTATCGATTGTTAAACAATAATATCGAGAAATAAGAGAGAAATTCAATTGCATAACCGACGAGTTTATTAGGTTTTAGACCGAACGGGAGCTAAACGGTCACATTGAAAATTCAAATTGTTCGCCAAGCCACGTTTAGAAAGCGAAAAGTTATAATTGACTCGAACCAGCGTTCAACTCGATTTTCTTCCGAATTAATTCCTATATTTTAATTAAATTAATTCCTTGGAATTTGAGATTACTTTTTAAAATGCAATCACAAGAAAATTTCACAATGTCGGTGTAATTTGTAAGATATATAAACCGACATATAATATAATAACGTACGTAAAAGGTATGAAACCGCGAGACTGTGCCAAATTTACGCGTCAATCATCGATTACCCTCATCCAATTATAGTGACACGTTAAAACCGGGTCATTTCCAACAATACATAAGCTAATAGCGCCATTATTGCCACACTTTAAAGTTTAAAATACGTTGTGCCGTATTACAAATAGCCCCAAGTTGTATGCCCAAAAATCATCGGGTATGAAATTCTTACAGGCCTCTGTTTACTTTAAAACAATCACTGCTAATTATCGCATCCAATTTAATATCCTACGGTTGTCTCTTTCTAACGTTATGTGAGTAAAACGAGATGGCAAATAAAGTGATACAAATAAATCGTCCTTATAAAATTTTACGACATAATTTCGGTTCGCGCGTTCGACGCTTGCTGTGTGATATGAGTCGAGCTTTTTGCTTTCACGCGGGCATAGTATCATGAAATTATTAGTTGCGGTTTCTAAGAAAACTTTCAGACGGAGCTTAAAGCTGTAATTTAGTTCGGTGAACGTTTACGTTTATTTATTTACGCGAGTTTTAAGAGGAAACTTGCTCTATTAGCATTGGGATTTAGGGCGAAGTTTCTGTTTTAAACGAGTTGCGTTGTCTTCGCTTTGTTTTAATCAGGGTTGAGTTGATCTACGGACTGATTAAACGGGTACACTCGGTTGTCTTTCTGTTGATTGAAATTTAGAAAATGCTTGAAAGAAAAACTTTAAATATCTATCAGATTGTTATTGAAATAATAATTGAGATATCAATCGATTGCTCTTTACACTTTTCGTAACACAAATAATAGAAATTTCAAAGTTATAGCACTGGATACTGCATTGTGCTGCTCACCTTAACTCATTACGTATTACAACACTCGGTTATTATATTAGCTACACTGCCTATTAAAAAATAATACAACAGTGTATGAAATACATCACTTACAGCCGTTATAGACGATCCCAATCTCAATCTTCAATCCGATTCCGAGAACGAACCAATAAAAACAATTCAATTGTAAGCGTGTCAAAAAACTACTGATTGTCCACTTCTGATTGGTCCTTCTGATAGAATTAAATTGGGATTGTTTGAGAACTAGATAGCGCGTTATGTGAAAGACATAAAGCAGTGGAATTCCTGTCTAAATCTTCAAGTACGTCTCACCAATTCGAGTCCAACACGATTACCACGAAAATTGTTTTCCAAGCATCGTGTTACAGATAAGCACTCGGTAATATTTAGTGGATACAAATGGCCACCGGCCGGTCGGGGGTCATTGTTGTGTCGCGTCGCGCATTGTGGCTCTATGGCCGGCTTATGATGATAAATGCGTGCGGACCGTATTGTCAGTGTATGGTTAGCATGTTTGTTGTTAAAGGTGATTAGATTTTTCGTATGTTGTAAATTATTTTTTATGTTACTTAATTAAGAGATCATTTTCGCGTGTTGTTTTATGTCGTGGAGATTTACAGTAGGATAGAAACTCATTCGTTTCGTTATTTACTTGTAATAACGAATAATTAATAACTATTTTTTGGAGTTATGAGTTAAAACATACCTATTTAGCCATCGCTCTATATCGTTTTGCTCTCGAATTCTGGTATGATATTACTGCGATTTTGGACTTTTTGTCATCGGACTTACAAATCGTGTAATCGCTGCTGACTGTACACACGTGTGAATCGTTTTTAAAGAGCGAGCACAATGTTTTCGGCGGTGACCACACTTTGTCCAACACGCGTCCATCACGCTGTCTCCAGGACGGTGTCATGCAACATTCTATCAATATTTTACTGTCAATAATTTCTACTTTGACTGCCTAGGTGGCATTGTATTACGTGCGCGGTACGCTTGGGTCTTGTTATTATTTTTGTCTTATATCTGTTCAGTATTAGCCGGGATTCTAAATCTTGTGCTCGATATGGCCATCGATTCGCTATCACATCATAGGAAAAACTACACATGGCGTAAAGTGCTCTGTTACGCTTCTGCCTACCCCTTCGTGGATAAAAGACCTGAGTAAGTATTTGTGTAGTTTATACTTTCTACCTTAGAAGTCGGTAACGCATGACTTGATATGTATAACTGTTAGTCGCGTATATTTCTATAAATCGTAAACATCAGGTACTTATCTCATTCGCTGACCTCTTCCCTACTTTTATAGAAAAACACAACTTGGGAATGTGTATTGTTTGAAATATTTGATCCGGTACTGTTTTGTTTCATTCATAAAAGCTCTATTACTTTCTCTGTGAGTTGTATAGTATGTTCAGGCCTTGATTTCGGGCCAATGTTGTGATCCTTATATAAAAATACTAACAGTATCAATCAATGTACTATTTCAATTAATAATATTAATTATTTAAGAGACTAGCTGTTACGCTAAAACCATATTCAACGCGTTGACAATAAGTCAAGAAAAATAATCTTATCATTTAAATATAATGTCTCTCCTATATTATTATAGAACGTTGATTAAATAGTACCAAAGAATTACTTTACAAAACCTATTTATCGATACTTTGTATGCACAACTAATATGCTATTATCGTTAATAAAACCCTTACGCACCTGTCCGCTGCATCGATAGCGGTAAACAAAACGCCATTTTTAATAGATTTTATGCAGAAATATTTAAATGCACCGCGAATGAATTAACGGAGAATTAGCAAAACACGAGTCTAATAAACTGCTAAAGGCACGCCTTATGGAAAATACGTTTTGTGCCCGATCAGTGCTTGCGGTTCCGTTGTTTTACGACGTAATATTTCGTCACATTTTTACGAGTTGCACTATAAACTGTAAATCTGATATGTTTTTTATTCAACGTGACGTTACGTGAAGTTTTATGACTTGCACTTTTGCTTTTTAAGTTTCGAACTGTTTTTTTATAAAAACATTTTTAAATAATTTATGCCATTCGAATTTGTTTTACATAACAAAAAACATATTCATTTTGAAATTGGAATATCAAATTCTGCGTAATTGAAATTCGTAAACACGATTGCCGCCAATTTATGTATCACATGAATGCTCTAATTAAAAACTATGTATAAATATGTATGCTATAATGATGTATGTTTATTTGCAGGTCAGTTTGTGGCAGTAGTAAGGTCGGTCATGCATGCGTGTGTCTCGTGTGTTTTAATTGCATCTATTATACGTAGACTGATTTAATTGGCTAAGTCTTCGCGCAGTGTCCGTGTGAGAGAGATGATTGATTTATTTATGTTTGTTTTTTATTGTTAATTGTGATATGATACGGGTCGCCATATGTCTATAGGAAATTCAGTAGACTTGTTTTTAATTAATGCTTGTACGCTTGTTTGTTTGCTGTGAAATATGATTTTGATGTATTTGTGTGAAATTAGTTCCTGTAGTATATTTCAACTTGGTTATATTACTTATTTTGCCTTCAGCGTGATGTCCTGTACGTACGTGTTTATTATGACCAGCTCTGTGAATCAAGTTCACATAGTTTTGATGTATGATCATGTACATTTTCTTTCAGCATTCCTGATTTGATAAAGTGAGTATGACCTCGCTAAAACAACAGTTATACATATAGACTACGAACGTGTACTATAGTCAGATACAGTTATGGCCATAATAGAACTAAAGTTTGAATGAGGAGTGCAAGTGAGTTTATGTTTGTGGTCAAAAAATCTACAAATAGAATTAGGTACGACCTTTATTATAAGCAAATAGAGAAAACGTTCAGGTATTAGATATTTCAAACCATTATGTGTACTATGTTTTTATGATATTTAAATGGTTGGTTCCGTCCTACATAAACAGATGCTTGACACAATTTCTCCAGTTCAATTCACCGTCCCATCTGCCCACGTAGCGCGCGCGGCGCATGCGTATTGTGCCATGTTTATGTGCCCTGTACCGGACAATTGTTTTCATGTAATGCCCCCGCGAAGCTTTTATGAGTGTAATGTGCACGACATTCTGGAATCTTGTGTTATGTGGTTATTTTAAGAAGGTGGATTTGCGTACCTTTCTGTTTCAATCAGGAATGCGTAAATGATGAATTAATATTAAAGTTGTTTAAAGCAACAACCTGCTATCCTTAAAGTAGTAGTGTGCAACTGGTACAAGTTCAAGGCGTTGTTTTCATGATTTAGTGTATTTATTTATACAGTGTGAAATAATATAAAGGTTTCGTTCCATTTCTAGCCGTTAATTACAAACCTTTGTAATTGAAACATGTTTTTCCCAATTGATAAACAAATCGTGTTATATCGATTGTTGATTGGATCGAATAGTTTCTCATCGATTTCATAACTAAACACAGTTCTTTATCATTAAATCCGTCAATTATTTAAGTTAGTTGATCCTCAATAATCACTTGATTACGTTGTAACCACTCGAGTACAGCCATCGATAATAGAGTCGTTAATTACGTGACAACTAAATGAATCCTATGATTATAAAGGCAACTTATATAGTTTATAGTTTCAAATATATTCACGTGTAGGTTAGGTGAACAAATAAGTCATAAATAGAGTATATTTTTAGTAAAGTCCGTGATGCAAATAGTAATTTATACCTGTGAGAGGAGAGGTACTTTGCTCAATAAAACCACCATCATCAATCTGATATTCTTCTCTATTTTTTTTATTAAAATATAAAGTAATAGACTATTTGACTAATTTCTCTAAATTAAAAATATTGACTGATAATTTTTATAAATAAACACCAACAAATCGAGTGCTACGGAATATCAGGCGGCAGAGATGATCAGGGGTTGAGCTCTGGCGATGTAATGCCCACATGATAGCAACCAATCCTTTATAGGTCGAGAAAAGCAAATTTTAAATTAAGCTACCCTCGCATTTGCAAACAATTATAAAACTTAAATTCCTCCTTGCAAGTTGTCAGTAGGAAAACTTGCGCTTCTATCTACGAAAAAGAAATAGCAAATAGTATTCTTATTACAGAATTCTCTAGCTGTGCTCTGTGGGGTGATTGGAGGACCAAAACATCCTAAATCTTAATTTATTTTGCTTAACGGCCGGCAGGGGCCTCTTATAATTCCTTTGGTATTGTGGATGTTATGGTAGACAATTATCGCGTATATAGTCCATGCACATGAAAGTACTAAATCAATTTTCCTAAAGTTTTTCAATTAACTCATCATAGACTTAGGACGAAATGTAAACAACCTTAAATATTTTCGGAATGGACGTTGCGTTGTACATTTTTGTAATCTCTATCGGGCCCCCACAGTTTCCACCAATTAGGACGAAACCCGTCGGGGCTAGATGTTTAAAATGCGTCGCTAATGGCGGCGCCCGCGCACACCAAGGCTCCGCAATTACCACGCTATCTGGGTCGAGCGAACACTCGCACTTTATGCATTGCGATAGAAAAAAAATATACATAGTCATAGCAATGGGATGTTTTGAAACGTTAGATACCTGCTAGGGAAATGTTGTTTTTCACCGAAGACATACCGGACCTCCAACAATCATTGAAATTGCATTAAACGTAACAAGGTTATATGGATTTCGCGTCATATATTTTGGGACCGATACAATTTTACTAATTTAAAACTTGCGCTAAAGAAATCCATTAGCTTGTACGATCTAATACACACCAAATGAAATTTATTTATTTACTAACCTCTTCGTTATTTAAAATTTGGTTTTGCCTTCAACGTCTCACATTAGGCTAAGCCTGTATCGTAAGATGTTTTTACAAGAATATCTTATATTCAGTAAGTTAGCTTCAGGAATCTTCAGCAGAAATACTCAAAGTATGTAAAAGACATATTTACATTACATTCAATAAACTTAATGATTTATCAAGAAATTAAAATAATGGCTTGCATGAAGTTTAGTCCAGAATTCTAGGAGTTTACTAGAAGGAAGATTTGCCTACAGCGTCTATAAAATGTGAATACCACATTCCGAATACTAGAAACGTCGTTATGTTTTTCCTTTCACTAAACCATTTAAGATGTGATCTTCGTCACGCGCGCGCGTACTCGCTAATCTGATGGGTTTACTTCATTGTTTATTTACACTATAATTGATCTATAAAAGTGACAGGTTTTGTATCTTCAATATATGTTGCAAATATTTTAAACAACTATTTAAGTTTACTTTTGTTTGGAGCTGTTTGTAAACGTTAAGTTTTGTAAGAAGTGTTGGTTCATGAAATCTTTCATGAAGTTTCGCGTGTTTAGTGACACGAAACCAAAAATCTGTTTTTTTATTTGGACACTGTAAATTGACCCGACTGCATCTGATGGTAAGTGGAGTGGGGTCTAATAGAATATCAACTGACGAGCGATGATTACCCCTCGGCAGTCGACACATTATCCCAGCCAGTTTGAACCGGATATACGCAGGCTGATCCCGGAACGCGACGCACTTGCGTGAGCCACTATGGCGGGTTTTAACACCTTGTGTATGGTGGTCATTATCCGGGCAGTTGTAAAATATATCACCAGTTAATACAATTGAAGTTTCGTCAACTTATTTTACATTATAATGCATACTAACAATGTTCATCAATTCGCAATTAATTTATCGAATCACTTTAATATAATATAATCTATTATTAAGATTATTTCATTGCCAACGAGTCTTGTTTTCTCCTTACTGCATTTAATCACATACTTTAATATTTTAAAGACGTTTTCAGTCATAACAATGTTCACGTGATCACTATTTTGTCACTGTCTTTCTTATATTTAATGGTATAAAAGGGACAGAGACAAAACATTTTGTAATTTAAATTAGATTATTACAGTTCTAGACTGTGGTTCAGCTGACATCCATTACTGAGAATTTATACTTTCCTTAAAATTTACTAAAATGTATTAACTTTAACCCTAATAATGATTCGCAGTTCTATCATTACTAACACGCATTTTCTATTTGTCCCTCGCAGAAACTGGAATCGACGTTGCTAGCTAAAAGGAGAAAGGTATGTTCTTCCTTACTTCTATTGTCCGTTCGTTTGTTCTTTTGTTGTAGTTCTTTGGTATTGGTTGTTCGGCTTCGTTCTTAAATTCGATATCTTTGTTTTGTTATATGTTCGTTGTAGATGTTAGTTTATTTGTATGTATCGTTGTATTTTGTGTTTCAAATTAGTTATTGGATATTACTGGAAATATCTGGTAAGTACTTACTCTTATTGTTTTTATAATTCATACTCTTTTCTATTATTTGTGGTTGGTAAAAATCATCACGCAAAGAATCTTCATTTTTTAAATTGGTTAATCTTGCACGAAGACATTTTGCACATGTCCTAGTACAGATTTTGCATAGATTTTCTTCACTGCTAATTTCAAATCTTTCCAAATTCAAACTATGAACAAGAAAAGCGGTACAGTGTAGTCAAATAGAATCTTGGACTTCCCTCATATATTTAACTTGGATACCAATGAAAGCGAATTAACACGTAACTACAGTGGTAAAACCGTCCGCTACCAGTTAATGTACTATGATTTATGCGCCGAGCTGTCGGCCATTTAATTATCGCTGTTATTATGATATTATGTGCTGCGGGTAGCGACGCGTCGCGATTATATCTGCCTTTGATTTAGTTTTGTTTTGATTTAATAGTAAATGGTGAGTGGTTAGTTTGTGCTTGGTATGTTGTATTTAGTGTATGTATGTGGCGAATTGATGGTTTATACACACACACACACACACACACGCATTTTATCTTCGAAAGGGAAGGCAAAGGCGCAACTGATGAACCCATTTCAACGTGTGTATTTCGTCCCATGACGTATATCGGGTACAAACTCCAGTCTCCAAGCTGATAATAGAAAAACCGAATATTACTTTGCCCGATCTGGTGATCGAACCCAAGACCTTAGTACTGCAGTCGTACCGTAATGCAACTGCGCAATTGAGGCAGTGATGCTAGTTTTTAAGTATATCATTTATAATTTGATTAGAAAGGGTAACAAACGTACTAAATTATTCTTTCCATTTCATTGATTGATACGGTAGTAAAAATAACATGTTCAACGTCAAATAACCTCCTTTTTCACAACTCACATATTCTTAATAGCACAAATGATCACGCTACATGTATATCTGTGAGCACTTACGTTAATTCAAAACAGCGCGTGCTCAAAGCGTATTCTTTCCCGTGTTTAACTAAATGAAGTGATATGCGCCAAGGCGGGTGCTCCAACTGTTTTAACAAATATGTAGTATGGCTTTGGGATCAGCGAGTTGGATTTTAAATCTGAATTTTTAGATGTGTCTTTGTTCGTTTGTGGTTAAGTGCCACTGGTAATAGTACTCAGAATTTATTTCGAAGCATAGCGTTGCACTAAACGGCGTCCAACAACATTATAGTATAACACTGAACTGCGCTTGTGAGGAATATTATAAAAAAATAGGAGATAAATACAGTAGGTATAATGATAAGCTCATTTTATTTATATTCAATTATAAACGTTAATTCTTGATGTTAATCTTTATTTCAACAGTAACGACATTTAAAACGTATACACTTGTATTATATACAAAAGATCTGAGATTTTTATTTACATTTTTTAAAACCAGTAATAATAAATATTTTCGTTTATTACTTTACTGTTTCAAATGTTCATAGTTAGTTACACTGACTGTAATGGAATAAAAAAGTGCATATACTCTATTGTTTTTAGCAGAAAACATTACGTTGAGTTCTACACGGACTGGAGTTTATAAGAATCCCTAAATTTTATGTTTCCTTTTACCGGATTGCACTAACTCCAGATGTTATGTAGGAGATAGCAGTGGTTTAGGGTCCACCTTACCCGATTCCTGCCGGATTGCCTTTATATAGAATTTATGTAGTATCTAATTATCATTAGAACGATTTTCCAACCGCATTTTATTAGTACCTATAAGTTGTGTTGGGTTCTCTTTCGAAAAATTTTACCATGCGCCACTGGGATATAGATGCCTTCTCAAATCGCTACATCTCGTCGTTCGTTGTCAATAGCCGCTGTTTCCGTGGCTTCGTCTGAATTTCTCTTATCGGCAGAGTGTGTGACGTTACATCATTTGGACAATTTACGAGTGCGTTACCGTTGTTTGTGTGGTGTTGTTCACGTTGACGGGATATCACCTATTTATGACATAAAATATAGAAGACTAAGATCATGCAATTTGGTGAAAGGGTGATCAAAATAAAACAAACAAAACTGAACAAGCATAGCTATTGTTATATATGGTAGCCATTTTCTGTTGTTATCTATGTTCTAAGTGGGCATGTTTTGAAGATTAGTCTAGTTAATGCAGTCTAGTGATTAACTAATATTTAGTGACAACTGGACAATCAAAGTATGTGTGAGTTTTTCAATTTGAGAAACACGCGTTATTCGCAATTACAGAGTACTGGAATGTCAATATTTTGGTGAATATTCCATCTTACAACACAAACGATATCCTACTCTATGATATGGACCTTGTATTTAATCATGAATCAAGAAGGATAGTTGTGGTTGTCTTTCTACGTATTTCACATGAAGCCTAACATACTTAAGTTATGTAATTCTCGAACCTAGTAACTTACACTGTTCTAAAATTTTCTAAAACTTAGGTTCAGTTTCGGAATCTAGCGCTCATAGGTCACGACGTACGTCGGTGTCACGAGAAATATAATCTGAGACATGTCCCATCTGATAGCGGAGGTCTCCCGGCCTCTCTGATCTCCAGTGGATCACCGGTGGATCACCCGCGACCATCTAAACTGGTTCGCGCTCATTCATCACACCGCCGTTTGGAATGATATTAGGGAATTATGTTGGGTGTATCCGGCTCGAAGGACCAATTTAGATTTTGGCGATGAGTGATTTGTATTTAGTCCACAGTTCATATTTTGATTTTGTATGTATTCATAATTCTTATAGCGAATGGTGGACCATAGGAATTGTATTGCATGGATGGTTATGTAATGAAAGAGATAAGCCTAATTTAAAGTGACTTTTTGAATAAAAAACGAGTATTTTAGAGATCACATCTTTAGAGGATATAAGTCGGATAAAAGCTCAATTGCGAGCTGAACATAACGAACTAACAAATAAAACACAAAGTTATAAAATTTATAGCACTTCTGTTAAGCAAACTTACCATGTCTTGTCTAAACTTTGAAATTCACATTAAAAATATTGCAAAACAACAAAGGTTGGCCAAAGTGACCCACATTACGAAACCTCGACGATTTCATAGAATAAAATTAATTAGCGTTAAACAACATATCTTTGCAAAAAGCATTTATTTTATTACGCGTGTCGCGGCGACCGTTACGCGCAACCCGTCTGTCAACACTCTAGATGCATCTATATAATTAATTCAAGCGTTATCATATAAAAACGAGAAAAACAAAGAATTATTTACATTAAAAATCACGCGAAAATGAACTTTATTACCTAGGTCATACATGCAAACGAGTCCATCGTTTAGCAATCTGCCAGAAAGTTTTATTGCAATGCTCTTAAAGTCCAAATTCGTTGCATTATTTTAGTAATTTCATAGATTATGAAGATAGGGGTGTCATAATTTAAATCGTTTTTGTTTGATAAATATTATTTAATTTTACGCATGCGCCGCCAAAGATGTGCGGATTTCGTTAAAGTGATAGGAATCTGAGTTTTTTTTTGTAAATACTCAGCAGATAAAGAGGATATATGGGGTCTCGTTGGCAGAAGCTGTCGTCGAGTCGGTCGCATATTTCTTGTATGTAAACAATAAATCTCATAAATATCGGTACTGTGAAATAGTTCTACTATATTTCCTAGAAGAATTTCGTTGTTTTCCCACGGATTTACAAAATTATGATTTTTTAGTTTAGGCGGACATTACTATAAAACCATATATACGTACAATGGGACAAATAGATCGCTTCAGTATCAGAAAAAATTGACTCCAATCGAGATACGACGGTCTAGCTCAGTGTCTTTCAAATAGGGTTGTTTTCCGATGTTTGCTTTAGTTTATTATTTTATATGTAACAGAAAATAATATGAAAAAGAAATTCTATGAAATTAGTATCCAAATTGATTGAAAAATAAAGTAGTTAATTATATTTCAAATATTGTTGTGAACAAAAGTGGTGGCATGGTGGGGTTATTGTGCTGTCCTTTTCTCACTCACGCAGTGTTATGACCGGTTGCGCTGGGTGACGTCACATTTCACTATTACTGTATTTGATAGCTTCCCTTTCCACTAATTTCAAAGCTTTATAACTTATTTATTATTGCATGGATTTTGAAAATTATTTTATCGATAGATTTTGTATGAAATACAATTTTAATAAATGTATTTGAATAAAATCATCAACTACCCTATTACACTCATAAGTTTTCTTCACGATCGACTATTGCCGTAATAGACTCAGTCTTCCAACATTGGCTATCATTATCATTATCATATATTATCATTGGCATCACTCAGTGATTGACCTCTTTCCATCGGCCATCATCAGGTGTCACTTGTCTACACGTTGCTTACCAGCTGATCAATTATTATATTACCACACAATAACCATTGAATTATGTTTTAATTTTCACATATCAGCACGCGCCTATTTACCTTTATTACTGATTGGCGTACGATTATCTCAATTAGCTTAATTACATTATGATACAATACACTAAGATACTGGCATTTGCGAAAGACATTATTAGGGAACAATAAAATGAGCAAAGCTGGTGCTTAAGAACATGAAGTTGTTGACTTCCGATGAAGGCGTGATGGTATGAGGTATCTTTAACTGTTTTTCTGTCGTGTTGATGGACCGGAACGATTCTTAGGTTCGTGCGAGATATTAGTGGCAGGTGTTCTCTTTGTGTTTAGTGATAAATAGGTGGGTTAATGAATTATGAGAATTAAGAGACAATGTATGAGATATGTTATGTATTTTTACAGTTGTAAGTGGCAAGTAATGTTATTTAAATGCTTTTCAGTTGAGAAAAAGCTTTTATTGGGTTTCTGATTTGATAGGGGATGAACCTAATTACGTATTACAAATAATCTTCAATCCTGGGTTTTTCAACACAAACTCTGTCAAACCGGCCTCTATTTCAAAACCTCCAATACTAACCTAATAACGTTTGCATCTTATATTCTTGAATCTCGAAACTAAAAGCGATATGTCTAACATTGTTTACGGTCTCTAATGTCAGGTGTATTTAGAATAAGAGCCCCGGGGGATGCGTGCGCGCACTAATTTGCGTCTATATCGTAAAGTATATCGTTTAACTTGCGCCCGCGCCTTTGCTTAGATCGTAAGTGCGGCGACAGAAATGTCGACACATTATAGCGGCGCTAACGAGCCGACTGGACGCTAGTGATGGGTTGAATATCGATGTATATGTTTTTTTTTTATATTTTTATATTTGTAGTAATTAGGAGATTTATTGAGGGTATTTGAGTGGCAGTGATATTTATTAAAGGTCTCCCTATCACTTGGCGAATTAAATTTTAATTTATACATCGACTACAGCGCAATGGTAGGACAATCACTTAAAAAAGTGTAGCTAAATTTATTAGTTTATACCTGCGTTACTAAAAAATCATTGATCTTGTAGTGTTTTTTTCGTTACTAAAATTAATAGATTACAATCATTTTATCCATTATAAGTTCTCTCAACTTACCCACAATAGTTACTAAACATAAAGTGACACATTAATGTTTTTGCTTTCCTTTTGCCACATAATAAAAAGTACTTTATACTAAAGTGGGTTTTTAGTTTAATTACTTTATTTGTGTAAAACTTTAATCTTAATCCAAAACACAATCAACTGAGCGATAAATAAACTTAATATGCATTTAAAATAATTAGAATTAGCATGGTATTTAAAGGTGATTCTAATTCGTATCATTTACCTGTTTCCATAGCAGATGGTCGCTGTTAGACCAGATGAACGATAAACACTCGTTTATTAATAAATATTTTTAACTTGTCAAGTAAGTTATATTTACGTTGGTGCCTTGTTGGAAACGTTTATTTATTCAATAATTTATCCGACATCAACGGTAAATGGCGCGCATCACATTATCATATTTTGTAATTTAATACGTAGAGTAAAACAACATTAAATTGTGCCGACATTGAATCAAAAAATTCACACTTCGGCCCGATTAAAAAACGTATAAAAATAAACAAAGGCCGTGCTCCCGGCCGGGCTACAAATTGGATCGTTATCAACCGATCGGCGGCAATAAGTCGTCGCGTCATGTCGATAAATATGACGATATTTATCGACAACGCTACCGTGGCGTTGTCGACACGCGAGCGGCACTAACCGCGGTGACAACTCGCTAGTGAGCGATCGCACGGTTATTCTTGATTTACTACGCACCGTACTTACGTTTGCTTAAGTGGTGTAATCAATTTTTAGATGCAGAAAAAATGTTTTATGCGACGTTTTAGCGGGGAATTTTGTTAACATTACACAGGAGTTATTACGTTGGGTTGGTGGTATTGAGGACCAACACGTTTTATAGTGGAGGCCTTACACATCAATGTCTAAGGATGATGAGCAAGTGAGGTTGTCGTTGTATTATAGTAGGATAAAGTTAGTAGAGCGACAACAAAATAATTTAATATACTTTAACGGATATAAATAATTTTAATGAATATTTTGCTATGATTTTTAGTTAGTACTCTCATATGTTATATGAGGGTGTCCACCGCTATGTATTTTTATGCATTTTCATTTTTATTTTCTCTGTCCACCCCCCACACAGCATGCCGTGAAGTGCATCGTCGTTTACCTTGGCTCGTATGACGGGAATGTTCTCATTTAAATGTCGTAAAACGAGCGCGATTCTGATGGCGGACGCATCAAACGGAATTTCAAATGTAATTTGACTAGAAGCATTTAGTTTGATAATCTCGTGATGTCATTTCTAGGTATTTTGTTAGGTTTGTTACGATTATTCCGAGATATCGTGTAGTTGAGTGGCATAATTGGTTTATTTAAATTATTCTAGTAACATAAAAGCTTAAGGTCTTGTTTTTGTTTCCCAGCGCTAATTTCTGGAACTACTTTGAATATGAAAATTCTTTCACTAATATTTATTTAAATTTAGTGTTTTTTTTTATTAACTTTGATTTGTGTTTGACATGGCTTATATGGACTAAAATATTGTTAGAACAAGGGCTCCTAGTCCAAATCTGGCCATAAATTACTTTATTTTGTATTAAACTGCCTATCAATATAGATATTAATCTAAGCAACGTGACAATGTCAATGGGACACATCTGTAGTGAGATCATCTATTTGGTGTCGACTCCCGAGTTTTAGGAGACGGAAACGTCACAAAATTTTTGTGAGCTAGGCGGCTACTTACGAGCAATTGGTAGGATACGATTACGAAAGAAAGAAAGAAAGAAAATTTTCTTTCTTTCTTCTTTCCTTCTTTCTTATTTATACGAGTACGAAACTTCAAGTCGCTTATCAGTAGACCTGTGGGGGAATCACCTTAGTGAACAGGTAGGAGTTTATGTATTACTATAATATATGCTTATGACTTCATCCTTGAAGGTAGGCAAAAGATCATCAAGTTCACTTACGGTACGATTTTCATTCATGACGTGGCAGATAGTAAACGAATCGCTATATCCGTTGTTTGTATTTGAAATGTATCTCTAAGGTTTTGATCTTCTTAGTAACAATATAACTAATTATGTATTTTTTTCTGCACCATGTTCAGCAGTGGACATCATGCGACTGATAATGATGATGATTATGTAATGTTTCAATATCGAAATAAAACTAGTTTACGGATTTTATCGCGTTATTTTATTATATATTATAACTCCCGAAGTTTACGAAGACTTTGCAGCCTTCATGGGACGAACTGAGGTGTAGGTCGTCCGAAATGTCAACGGAACAATTTCTTCCTACATATTTTTAAAATGAATGAGCTCACAGTATCTTCAAGCATAGCAGCTGATGGTTCGCGTAAACAAGATATTATAACGACGTTTGAAAGGCAATAATATCTAAGCGACAAACATACCTAAAATTAATTATATATATATTTTGAATTGCTATTTTTTTTCTGCATCATTTGTAGTCGTTGTTTTGTAGGTCGAGAACAATTTTAACAACATTAGACCGTATTTTATTAAATAAAAAGTTGGATTGTTATGAATTTTCATATTAAAATCAAAACTTTAATGCACTCTACTCAAATATTTACTGATTATCGCTTAGATATTATTGCCTTTCAAGCGTCGATAATGTTCCAATAGTTAAAATGGCTAGAAAAATAATAATTTCTTCACAACCAGAATCACCCAAATGCAACCTTAATTCCCTAGAAATTAAACCATATAAATCATACGAACATGTAGAATATACTAGTCTGCAGGCCACAATTACTGGCTTACGTCATCGACAGAGACGGATTTACGTAACCCACGCGAGAGAGAAAGGGACGGAGCACCGTGAAAAACAAGATACCAAATACGGAGATCACATGTGTCTAAATATCGGTATAGAATGCGTTATGTTGCAGTTATAGGGACGAAAATGATCGCAAACCGTGATTTTTCCGGCAGGTTTTCTTTGTGAATGTTTTTTTTATTAGTTTTTTGTATGGGGGTGGGTTGTATGGCCAGTTTTGGTCACATATGGTGCGCTTGCGCCGACCCGTTAGGTGGCGTCGTGTAGTGAAACTGATCGTTTCTAGCGGTTTTTGAGTTGACAGATTGTTGGAGTTTTGTTGCGGTTTGGGTCTTGTCGGGGAATATTTTAAGACTTGAATGAGTAAAGTGTTTGATGTCAAAAGTATCGTTGATTTATGTATAAATTATATCATGTTTTTCAATAAGTTTGTTTAGGAAATGTAATTACAATATTTTGGAAATATAATTACAGTCTGTCAAAGAAAGTGTTTAAAAAATATTTAAGTACACGTTGTTGGCTAGTTAGTCCCAGATCCATATTTGTTAGTGTCATTTGATTTTTTTAAAAACCGTTACGCCAGTGAATAATATGCTCTACAGTCCTAAAAACATAGTTCTACACAATAAATAATATTAGTAACAAATATTATTATTTTTGCCGCTGTACTAATATATAAATTTGCATGCTGTGGTCTCCTATAATTGAAGAGGCACGTCACATTGTTAATTGTACCAATATTACGACATTATATTTATTATAAGCCGTGTATCCTTTGTTGTAGGTCCTTAAATAAATAAAAATAAAAAATAAAAATAAAAAAATAAACCCCGACATATATTATTTGGGTATACTGTCACTTATGGCTAGCCAAAATTTAATTACCCATACGGTTATGGAACAATATATATAACAGAGGAGCCCTAAAGAAACAGAGGCACATGTTAATCTACCAGAACAGTCCGCACGGTGGCTAGCTAACTGCTTATCACTAAGTGTTATCTAACTTAATACTAATAAATTGAGATTTAAACTTCGAGCTGGTAGTGTAGTGGGAGATATGACGTCATAAAAATATTATTGTGTTTTATTGTTCATTTGTGTGTTTAAGTTTGAATATTGTTCGGGGTTTAAAATATCGTATTTTCGTTTTATCTATGCTTCTATACTAATATTATTAATACGTAAGTCTGAATATTTGAACGGAAGTCGGAGAATGGCTGAAAATCTGGATGAATTTCGTACAGATAGGTTATAGTCTGGTATAGTAGATAGCATACTTTTTATCCCGCTAAAATATAAAGCGGGAATCATATCCCAGATTTTTTTCCACGTGTGTGGAGGCGCGAACTGAAGCGAGTTTAATAAATAGCCATAGGTTAGATAAACGGTAGTTCTATTGTAATAATGGTATACCGTTATTGTAATAACGGTAGTTCTATGTAATAAATACTTTAATATTTAAGTAATTTAATTGAGAATAGTTAAACTGTATTTCTGTGTGATTTACTTCTAAGCTTATTACGGTATTCTGGGATAATTGAAAAGACTTGCAAACATAAATCATAACACTAATATGAATATTATTATTTAATTACACTATAGAACAGTGCTAAGTATGCCCACAACCTAACACCCACACAACCTTAGCAACCGTATCTCAAAATCAGATAACGCGCTTAGATTTCACTTTACACTCATTTTATTGGACAAATGCTGACTTTGTATAAATTATGCGTGTTTAATACTTTATAGAATATGATTAGAAAGATTAAATGTTTAGTTTAGTCAGTTTCTGTCGTGCAAATGTCAGGTTTGGCCTCAAAATCTGCATGTGTAAAAGCTCTTGAAAAATTTAAATTTATTTCCTGTACGTATGATAATAAAATCTTATAATAGCTTTATTTATGTCTGTGTGAGTGAAAATCTTTTCTGGGTTTAAAACCTACGACTAAATTATAACTCTACTCGGGGAAAGTTGTCTTATAAAATAAAAAGAATTATATCTCTTAGTGAAGGTAATTGGAGTCATTAAACTAATGGCTCAATTTTTTTTAATTACTTCCTAGCGTGGAAGGCAAGCTTGACCTTTGTTTATAATATTAAGTTCTGAAGTGGTGCCACTGTTTATTAGCTATCGTAGGTATTTACTATCAGGTCTTATTAAGTATGTACTGGACTTGTACTGCACGCGCGGTACGGCAGCGCTCTGGGGTCTTGGGTTCGAATCCCGGGTCGGGCAAAGTGATATTTGGGTTTTTCCGCTCAGTATCAGTCCGGAATCTGGAATTGGTGCTCGATATGGCGATAGGCTCGCCCCCTATCACATCATGGGACGGAACATACTTGGCGAAAAGTAGGTCTCTAGTTGCGCCTCTGCATACCCCTTCGGGGATGAATACGTGATGTGTGCCTATTAATTATGGTTTCTTGTCATGCAGTCAAAATTAACTCTTAATGTCATCACCTACACAACAACTCGATCATTTTTCAAGTCTATCCACCTACAGCGAAGGCGTGAACATGCCAAGGATACAAACCCGTTGGTTATCGTTCAATCTCGAATATTAACATGTAACGTGAACTAATTCAGAGCTAAGTGTTCGATTCAAAGTTCCAACGTTGACGATTTATTTGTTGCCTTTGTGAATGTGGTTTACAAATTCAATGAGTTGACTTTATGGGCTCAGTGGTTTAGTGGCTGCTTGTATGTGCGATTTGGAAGGTCGTAAGTTCGATTTTCAGCTCTGGAAATATTTTATATGAGTTTTTATCAAACTAACAAAGGATTAACATCATATTCCTAGAAGCCGGGATAAACTTAGCTGTATCGCTTTTACAACAATTATATTGTCGGATTCAAACAGGCCGACATAATTGTGGCCACTGGCGAGGGGCAATCATCTGTCGTCATTCAACATCCAGCACAGTGGAGTCACTTTGCTTTAACCGTATAAATATGTACTGATACCAAATTATGAGGGATACGGGTAGTTAAAGACTATTCAACCATTAAATTTAAGCACATCCAAATATTGTAACAATCAAGTTTCATTTTAAGTCTGTATCGCTTATCATTATGTGATCTTGGGACACGTAAACACGATAGCAAATAGAACAGATTTGGTAACGGTATTATAACCAATAGTTAAATTTTTATAGTATTATGACTATTGTACTCAGAATATGGTAGAGCACAACATATTGGTTGGTTCCGGTGAGTTCCATTCTTGGTTCACCTTGGTTTTAGTATTATTTCCAATACGGTACTGATTTGTCTTGTTGATTTAAGATATATTTGCATTGATTTCTACTCCCCACAAATTGTTACTCTTGCTTTTCTCTTGTTTTGAGGTTGTTTACTCTTTACCTATAGCCGACGGTAATGTTTTACCACACATGACTAATTGCTAATTTGCTCCCTATAGTATAAAGTATTGTGTAGTCACACTGCGGTATCAGAACAAAAGAAAGCGCGATTTGAATTTCTATTGAAATTAACTTTTAAAACTACAAGCAATTACATTGGTTATTTTGAGAAACACAATCGCTGCAACTATTCTCCTTCTGTTATAAGGCTTTATCGCTATCATTGCATGTTATACGAATGTAGCTTTCAAAGTGTCTCTCGCGGCCCGGGCCGGGCGGAAACATGACAATAAATGGAGCAAGCGCGCGGCCGAGATAACGCGCGGGCGGACGGACGGACGGGCCGGTCGTGATGTCACTTCCTTGTCGGCGCGTGCGCCGCTCCACTAACGGCGGTGTGCGGGATAGGCGGTGGAGGTTTGAGTTTCGAATAAACGGTGTTCTCAGGTGGCCTTTGTTGATGAACTCAGTGTGATGAGCCCAATACAGTGTTTAGCAATTCAGTATGCGGGTGGTATTGTATTTAGCTGTTGTTACGATTACCATGAGGTAAGCCCCGTGCTAGTCTTGTCGCTCAGATGTATATTTATTTATTTAAGGACCTCGAACGAAGGATACACGACATATAATAAAAATAATGTTGTAGCATTTATACAATTAACAATGTGACAATAGTAAAAAAATATATAAAAAGTACTAGAGTTAGAGAGAGATTTTTGATAGAATTATTGCATGTATTATTTATCTATTGTCGTAAAAAATATATAAATTTAATTTTCTTTATTAAGGAAAATCATATAGGTAACACTTTCTTACAACTTGGACCAAACCACAACTCTAGGCCGCGCCGCTTCCGTCATACTCCCAATTTGATTGCGGTTCCCGTGAACTCTAAGCTCGGGCAATAAGATTGATTTCTGAATGACTAGAAATCGACAAGATCTTGTTACTTTTTCATCGGCCGACGTTCAAAAGAGTTCAACGGGGTGCGCCTTAAGATGCCCTCGTTTGTTCATATCACTATAATATAGATATTTTATTGTATACGACTTCGTATCAAAATGTCGTTCTTGGGACTTATAATCATTTGATTAAAAGACTTTAGCAATGTTTAAAAGAGTTGAATTTAGAATGTTTCGAAATAATTAGATTATGTTACTAGAATCAAACTTCAATCTAGCACGATGCAGTATATTTTAATTAAAGTTCTGACATGTTAGGTTGTCATTGCGCTTAGCATCTAGCAAGCTTTCCCCCATTCAGTTCTAGAAAAAAAAATACCGCTCAAATTATTATTTCTCATCGTACAAATACAATAGATATAAGTTAGTATAAACGCGAACACGTGTAAATCCGAGAGGGCAACACGGCGCATCACAGCGATCGGATCACGACTTCTCAGAATCCTGATGACAGTTCAGATCGTCCTGATATATCATCGGCGCAGGCGCACACAACATTTTTTGTTGTCATACTAAAATTTTTGCAAGCTCATCGTTACTGTAAGCTTTATATGAATATTTAGACATGTAAATGCGTAATTTTTTTTATTTATAATGTATTTTTTTTATATCTAATGAGAATTGAAAATAATTGGCAGGATGGTAAGAAGCATGATTCCAAAAAAAATCAAACATTACCAACACCTTTAAAAATCTATGTACGGCCTCTGCTTTCGTTATCCTGAAACATTAAATGTCGCGTAATGAACTAATTTACAATATAATACTATGAGATGACTAATATTCAATACGCATTATATTTTATAGATTTTTTCGCCAATTTCTCCACAATATTTATTTACTTCAACATGTTTTACTCATCTATTCGGTATTAATAAGCAAACATCGTTGTTAAGACATAACGCATATGTACGCGTGGGCTATGTTTGGCGCGAGAATCGATCGACAGCTGAAAGACACACATTCGAATCAAAGAGAACAGTGCTGAACATTTTCAACTATTTTTACAAATGTCTAGGATATGGAAAAAAATTGGGGTGATTGTTTTCGTTTCTTGTGTTTTTGATTTGTTATTCTGTGGTATTAATATGTTTCGTTTGGATGCATAAGTTATTTTCAAGCGATCGTGCTACGTTTTCTGAAGAATTTGTAAGAATTATCTAAACAATCACGATTCAAAAGGTTTAAAAGTTACCTAAAAATAATTAAATAGCAAAATTTAGAATTCAGGAATTTATTTTTTAATGTCAATTTACTTTTGATGAAAGACACAATTGAGAATTTTATTATTTATTTTTTTAATTTAACATTTACATTCGCTGTGATCCAAATGTTGACGATCGGGGTATGCTTGCGAGCAAATCGCGGCCGCATCGGATCGTATTACAATCAACGATCATTATTTTAAATATTTACTCTGACAGGTCAAAGTACGTATGTTGCACTCTCGAGAAAATTTTATATGCATCGACGTAATATGGTAAGCCATCGTAGAATATTTATAACAATAGGTTTTGTAAACTACAAAATACAAATTGAAGTTTTACTTACTAGTTTTAGGTTCATCGATTTTTATACTGTTATGATTTTTGAGGAATATGAAATAAATATATCCATAATAAAAAGTCTCTCTCTGATTGATAATCACACGACCTGCACTTAGCCTCAGAAGCATCGTAGTCACCATCCTTAAAACAAAATTTATAACTGAAGATGGTCAAATGATTGCGCACAATTTGTACGTTACATTGTACAGTTACGAATAAAAATGACATTTCTCGCGACCTCAGCGACCCGCGGCTTTGCGCCGCCAATAATTGCGAGGTTTAATTAAAAGTGAATTAACAATTCATGAGCCCCGGGACGTCGGTGTCACGCTGCGTGTGTTTATTGTGCGTCCGACTGTACTGTTAGAGTTGACGGTAAGGATGCGGTTCTGAAAGTGACGATTCCAGTGATGCGGATAGTTATTCTAAATAATTCTAAAAATTGACTTATGTACTGTAGTTACTTGACGTGACTTTGACTGTCTCAGTGGCGTTGTTGTATTACGGTAAGACTGCAGAGCTGATGTCTCGGGTTCGATCCCCGGGTTTCGGGTTTTCAGGAAAAGTGATATTGGGTTTTTTTACTCAGTACTAGCCTGGAGTCTAGAGTTGTGCCCGATATAGCGATAGGCACGACCCCTACGACGCATTATACACAGCGGAAAGTGGGTACAACAGTATAGTCTCTACTTACCCCTTCGGGAATAGTAGGAGTGAGTGTGTGTAATATAGTTAGACCTACTTACTTACTACAATACTATGGGTTAAGGAATGGTTCCAATAATTCGATAAGCACGGATATTTTTTTATTGACGTAAACCGACAAAAAATACGTTTAGTTATGGATTCATTGTTAGGTATATTTGGAGACATAGTGTAGTAGGATAACGCCACTCTGTATTTCAGATGATTTTAAATACGGCGTTATAACTCAAGTCTATAGTCCAAAACAAATTATTTAATGTTTAACATGGTCCAACAATGCCGTCGAGTTTGAACTCGTACCTTAACTGCAAAAATGTGTCAGCTGTGAATGAAAAATGTTTGTATAGACTTAGGAAATACTCCAGCCTTTTTTCCAGACTTGATAAATGACTTCCACTAGTCCTGGTGGAGCTTAGTCCAAGCAATAAAGAAGTACAGGATGAGGCAAATCTTATATCTATTGTAATCTGTGTATATCCAGCTCCGACAGGCCGGCATAATTGTGTCGACTGTCGAGGGGTAATCATCTCTCGTCAGTCGACATTCTATTGGACCCCACTCCACTTGCCATCAGGAGCAGTGAGGTGACGTTCTCGTGCCCGTATAAAAAAAACCACTAAGATTTACTAGACGCCAAAATTGAAATAACACCTAGCTTTTATGCACTGTCGTATTTTGATTTTTTCTTAAAGAAAAGTTGTAAATCGATATTTCGTGTCACCTGATGTTGAGTAATCTTCACTGCCTAATACGAAAAGAATCATGGATGTATTTGCGGCATTAACGCACAGTAATAAGGATTGTAATAAGGATTATTATTATAGAAGCGGCGATAGCCTAGTTGGGTATGGAACGGACTGCGAAGACGAATGTCCGCAGGTTCAAATCCCAAGGGCACACACCTCTGATTTTTCTAAAATCATGTATGTATTCTTTGTGAATTTATCGTTCGCTTTAACGTTGAAGGAAAACATTGTGAGGAAACCTGCACATCTGAGAAGTTCTCTATAGGAATTTCGAAGGTGTGTGAAGTCTACCAGTCCGCACTAGGCTAGCGTGGTGGACTAAGGCCTAATCCCTCTCAGTAGTAGAGGAGGCCGTGCTCAGCAGTGGGCAAGTATATAATACAGGGCTGATATTATTAATAAGGATTATAGATGGGAAGAATGGTTGGAGCATCGGAAATCTCACTCACTAACAAAAATGAACAATTAATATTTCCAACTCCCTATCTTTCTATAGGATTAATTTCGTTGTGGGATAATGACATATTAGTTTTCCCTGAGACTCGCCAAGCTTCACTGCTCTGTTTAATAAAATGCGTGCCACTGCTGAGGTTTACAAGAGTTGTAGTGGTCAGTGTGAGGGCGGGAAAGTCTCGCTTACAAAGAGCAACCTCAAGCTATCACATATTATTTAATTAAATGATGATATCTTACTCAGTTCATGTTTGCCTTTTGACCTTTGGTTGTTTATGACTCCGAGCACTGCCACATTAGCCGCCGATGTTATCTGGATGTTATTAACTTGTATAATATTATTTATGATTTATTTTGACTATTTAGCAGTGATTTAATGTTGTTAATTTGGGATTGTGTGGTGAATGATTTTGTCATGACGAAGCAGCCTGTTTGGAAACAGAGTTTATTTAAATATATTGTTGATTACTGAATAGTCTCATAGAGACAGTCTCGGAGGAGCAAGTCTTTTTGGCGTCGTCAGAATTGTGCCTGCCCGTTTTACTCAATATGGATTGACTGAAACTCGAAACGCAATTCGTGGGGAGTTTTTCATTGTGTTTGTGTAAAACAGTTTTCCGTGATAAAAATATATCTTAAAATTAAATACATATATAGCATCATGCCTTTCACCCTTTTCAAGGGTATAAACCGATGTTGTCATACTCTAATATTGCCAGCTATGTTAAATACCCAATATCAAGTTATCTGATACCAAATCTAAGACCTCAGCAAGGTAGTCATATCCAAGTATAATTACGCTACGGAGTCAATTAAAAATTAAATGCAAAAATCATACTTTTATCCCCAAATATTAGGCAGGAGTGTGTTCCGTCCCACGATGTGACTTGGGACGAGCCTGTCAGCATATCGGGCACAAATTCTAGACACCGAGCTTATACTGAGCAAAAATACCAATTATCACAGACTGACGCGGGATTCGAGCCCGGGACTTCAGAGCGGTATCGTACCATGCACGGAATACAACCTCTCCACGAAGTCAGATATAGAAATAATCATTTTCATGAAACTAAACATGAACCAAAGTTTTCAGCGCTTTTCACTTCGTCTGATTTATAACCCAATCAATATTCATAGCGATGAACGGAGCGCCATTCAAGATCCTCGTTAGCCTCTGCACGAATTTAGATTGATTGATAAAACAGCAACAGACTAATGGAGAGAGATTTTCTCTATTGCTCTTGCATTCAGTCATTTTCCGTATAATGATTTTACACCGAAGTCTAATATTTTTTGAACACGAGTAAAGTGAAACCACTGTAGGTACCTAATGGTAAGCGGAGTGGGGTAGAACGTCGTTTGACGAGTTGCTTACCCCTCGCCAGTCGTCACAATTATGCCGGCCTATTTCAACTGGATATATACAGGTGATACCGAAGCGCGACAAATCTATGTGGGCCGTAAGGTGTTGTAAACATCGTACGGTGGTCGTTATCCAGGCGGATACAAAATGTATCCTACCACCAGAATTTTAAATTTAAAGTTTTATCATTGTTAATATTATATTTCCTACATTTTCAATGCATGCTTCGGCATCTGTAGGTAATTATGTCATATTTTCAATTATTTATTCTATACAATTAAGTTTGAATGTAATTATTACTCATTGTCCTAAAACAATAAATAAAATCATTTCGAAGTAGATGATAATAGAGGGCTCAGTTTTGTAATCTATATACCATATTCATTGTTTTTATCAAACTATGTAGTGTTAATTCTAATGTTTACCTCACGATAAAAAATCAGTCCTTACTCCATTATTGTATCAAATTGCCAAGATGTCTACCATCATTCAATAAACAAATTGTTTTCGCAAATTGCCAATAATGACGCACAAACATTCGGTCCGTCCGTTCGTGCATTGACAAGTTTGCACATAAACAGCAAATGACAGCGTGCCTTATAATTTGTGAGCGGTGACGATTGGACGCTAATAAAAATAAATTTTCATCTGCACCTGTGTGTTTTTATCGAGCTTTAAGGTTCCTTATATATTTGATTAAACTTTTATTTTCTATGTGTCATTTGTTTAGTTTTTATAAATATAGTTAATGCTAGCATTTATGAAAATATTTTTAGAGTGAAGTCACAAATAAAGGCTAGAATTAATTTACCACAAAATTTAAAAAAAAATCTTATTTGGAATTAATAATGAAGAAGTAATCAAAATATATTGAGCAATACTCAGTCGTATAAAAGAAATATTTTAAGCCAAAAATAAATAGATAATGATCAAGTTATCTATAGAATGCTAAATTGAACCAGGGTCTACATTTTGCATGACAGATATTCACTGCTTGCGTTTATATTGTACGGAACTGTATTCGTGAAACCCGTTTCAGGCTTGATAAGTTTTTGCATTGAACAATTTACGCTGATGTTAGTAATTCAAAAACGCCATTTATTTTGATGTTCACTATTTATAACACATTAGTTTATATATAGATAATAATTGAACTTTGTTGCTTGTTTTGAATTTTTTTTGAACACGTTTTACTGGTCAGTATTTAATTGATTGTTTTGAAAATAGTAACGGCTTTTTTAATTGATTATTTTTGAACGTGTTCCTTTTTCAAAATATTAATGTGTTCCTTTTTAAATGTTCTATCTCTGAGTACCTTGAAACATGGCATAACATGATTTTTTATTACGCGCTGATTGTCTTTTCATCACAGAACAGGTCCAGGACCGTTACTGTGCAGTATCCAGCATCTCGCACTGCACACTCGTCTCACAATCTTATCGATTCATTTTCAGGGCAACGGTGCGACCACTGTTGTCCGATGGACTCGCTCACAGTGCATGTGTCAGTGAGTAAATATTTAAAATCCGGAGTAAATAGGATCTGTTTGGCGAAATCAAAGCTTTAACGAATTTGTTATCGAATGCATAGACCCAGAAAAAGTTGGAGGAATAATTCAATCTTATTGTGTTGATCCCAACTCTATTGAAATTGAATAATATAGGTCGAAAATCCTTATTATCCCTGAAAACTGAATCCATGTTGACTAACTGCACAGGTTTTTAAAAATTTCAATTAAATAGCTCATTCCTTAAAGGTCGGTAGCGCATCTGTAATTTTTTTTTATTGTTGATGACCACTTACCATTTATCGACCCGTTTGCGCGTTTGTCCGCGCAATTAAGTAAAAAAATCAACTAAGCATAGTCTTGCTCCCTTTCACCACAGATTGAATTTTCTTTATCAAACATATTCATATCTTTCAGAATTTACTTTTAAATGTTTTCCGCATTTAATATAAATTGATACTACTGTCCACATTGCACTGCGTGCGCAGGCGTTAATAAACGAATCTGTCAGCGGGTGAAAGTTCCCAGATTTATTCGCCGATGCGCCGCGCGAATGTCTTATGTAACGATGACATTCGTATAGTGGTTTATACTAGTCTTTACCCCCGGAACCGACTGTAAATTAAACATATGTTACAATGTGCGCCTGCGCAGTGTTTCACTGGTCAGTTTTTATTTTTCAGCTATTCATAAAGCCAATGATAGATATAGTTTCTATTTGATGTTTTTGTAGTTTTTATATTATTATGAGTTATTGAATTTGATATGAAAATACTTTTGTATGTAATCATTGTGCTTGTTTTTCGTGTTATAGTAGGAACTCTGAAGTAAACAATAAGTTATGTGAATACTTTTTTTATGTAATTATTGTATTTCTTTTTCATATTGTACAAACATTTGTACAAAAGAATAAATGATGTGGCCCACCTATTATATATTTCACCGATTTAATATCACAAACATAATAAATCATGTCTCCCTTTTCATAATTTCCTCACTATGTAATATAGTTCAGAGCAAACATGCTGTTTGAAACAGCGAGTTCCGCGTTCGATTCCCAGTCGTTATCAGTTTGTTACTATACCTATCCTTATGATTTATGACAAATCACTAGCTATCGAAACGTGATCCGTATGTAAATATTGTATGAATCAGTGCATTCCAGCGTATTGCTGGTGTCATGTTACTGAATGTTATTGTTCATTTGTCCGCACCGAGGGTCATTTGCTCGCCTGGATTAGATTATATCGAGATGTATTAGCTCAAGGTTTTTATTTGCAGGTATAATATAAATAATATTAGCCCTGTATTATATACTGTCCCACTGTTTGGGCACGGGCCTCCTCTACTACTGAGAGGGATTAGGCCGCAGTCCACCACGCTGGCCTAGAGCGGATTGGTAGACTTCACTCACTTTCGAAATCCCTATAGAGAACTTCTTAGGTATGCAGGTTTTCTCATGATGTTTTCCTTCACCATTTAAGCAAGCGAAAATTCACAAAGAATACACACATTGTATTTAGATTACATTTAGAAAAGTCAATGGTGTGTGCCCTTGGATTTCGAACCAGCAGACATTCGTCTCGGCAGTCCGTTCCACAACCAACTAGGCTATCGCCGTATTTTTCGCTGAAATATAATAATTTCTCATTTGCAGGTAAGTGAGAAATTATTGCGTCCATGGTCAGTTTCCGTCAAAAGTGAGCCTATAGAAGTCTAAGCTACAAATTGTTATTCTAAAAATCTCGCATCTGTTTCAAAGGCTTAATCTTTCATATTTACCAAATAATAATTTGCATCCATTTGCCGGTCACATATTACATAATCTTCATATAAAAAAAAACTATTTTTTTTTAATTCTCCTTTACGATAAAATTTTCTGATTAGAATTCGTACAGTTATACTGTAAACTATTCGTCCTAAAACTCAACCAGAACTTTTTCACAGAACCACTAATAATAAGCTAAAGGTTAACAAAAGCTCCGGGAGGTTTATCGCGGTCGTGTCGTTGCGCCTGCGCAGTGATTCACCGGTCATCGGTCAAGGGTAGCGATGTCATGCGCGCTTTATTACTTTGTATACTATGTATATATTCAGGTAGTCTTTTATTCAAAAGTTTTGGTAGGTACTATCTATCTATTTCTGCCGTTAAGCAAGCGAAAGCGGTAATGCTTTTCATTTTTGAGGAAGTTGTAGTCATTGTAATTATTGGTTTAGATTGGTAACATCGCAGGTTAAATATAATTCAATACTATATATATTTATCGTTCGCTTTAACGGTGAAGGAAAACATCGTGAGGAAACCTGCACATCTGAGAAGTTCTCTATAGGAATTTCGAAGGTGTGTGAAGTCTACCAATCCGCACTAGGCCAGCGTGGTGGACTAAGGCCTAATCCCTCTCAGTAGTAGAGGAGGCCCGTGCTCAGCAGTGGGCAAGTATATAATACAGGGCTGATATTATTATTATTATACTATATACGGTGCAATTAATTCACTGTTTTCCATCACATACGTAGTTAGTAAATATATAGAACAATACTGAAGCAATTAGTAGGCAAAATAAAAATAAAAAATTACAACAATCACCGAAGACTTTTCAGATGTAAAATTTACTTCACGATACTATTTCCTTTTTTCATATGTTCCTTTGTAGATTAATTGTATACGACTGAGTTACGTTAAACATGCAGTTAAATCCACGTATAAAGTTATTTTAAAGTTCTGTGTACAATAGCTGTTAAAATAAAACTATTTTTCGGATTTTATCCCGGTTTTTATATTATTAATTTCTCCCGACGTTTCGAAGACTTTGCAGCCTTCATGGTCATGGGGCGGACTGAAATGTTGGTCATCCGAAAGTCAAAGTTACAATATCTATCTACATTTTACTATTATACAATTTTGTTTTTTAAATTAGCTATTCACCGTCTGATCTACACTGAATGAGCTCACAGTGTCTTGAAGTCTTGCAGCCCGCCTTTTAGTTTCCGATTTAATTAAATTCAGGACAAGATCGGAGACTAATATCCGTAAAAAAGTTTTATTTTAATGTCTAAGATTTATGTAAACATAGGAAATCATTAGAATAGCTGTTGTTTATAATGCTTACCATCAACCGCACGTCTTGCTCAACACAACAACTTATCAAGGAAAGGCATACTGAAATTTCAGCAACAACTTAAAGGTGGGATATGGCATAAAAAAAACGGAAAATTAAATCCAGTCAAAGAAAAGCCAATCGGAAACGTAAATGGTTGAAGGCGCGGCGCCGAGGCGCTAAGTCGAAACGCAATCGTTTTAAAACACAAACAGCCCTCGTTGTGTGTTCATGTGTAAAACAATTACATCTCTCGTTTGCCACTTAGCTTGATTTATCCTTCAATTAGCGTATAACTCGCGCGTGTGGCGGGAGTTATGAGCGGTTGGATGTGGCGATCTTTGAGGTGTTTGTTACGTGTTTAAGTTGAGACATAATAGGTGAGTTCACTTTTTTATATTTTTTATTGCTTTATTGCTTTTGATTGACGAGACGTGCTTGCCGTTCGCCTGGTGATAAGCGATATGACCACCCATAAACAGTAGGAACACCATACTTGAATTACAAAGTATTGTTTGGTATTCTACTGTGCTCGCAATCCTGTGACATGAGATGTTACGTCTTATTATGTCCAATAGTTACACTGGCTACAATGTTCTTCAAACCGAAACACAACAGTGACTACACACTGCTGCTTGGCGACAGAAATAGAGAATGCGGTGGTACGTACGCAGACGGACTCTCACATATGGGAGACCTACCACGTTGTTTTGTCACGTGTTTAAGTTAAACAAAGAATTGTTTGGAAATATTTGAATTTTGTAGAAAATATATTATGAATAATTTTACATTGCATGCGATGTTCTCTTTAAATGTAATTTTGTTTGTAGTCACCGGTATTCCCAAATTAAAACATCATTCATACAAAAATGTCTCTATACAATCTTTTGAATTAGAGGAATCCCCTTTTTTTAATTTAAAACAACACCTTCCATGGTAAAACTTGTCGCATATTTTTTTTGTTACATCTATTTGCATTTCCAATGTAAAGATACACATGTTTGAGGCATTGGATGTCAAGCCATCTTCGATTTTGTATCTTCAGTGTTACCATCAAATCGCCATCTCCCCTAACCCAAACCGTGACAGAAGTCAGTTCAAACAGTGAGTGTGATGTTAGTTCCCATGCCCCGCCCACCGGCGAGTTACGTCGAGTTTAATTAACGTTAACCGAGCGCCGGCCAATCGGTTACTCTCGCTAATCAGTTATTGTTTAACTCAGCTCCATTGTTCTTTGTAGGTATTTGTGTAGTTGTGGACAACACAATGGTGGAGAAATGTGGTAATGTTGGATATAGGTTATTATGCTTACTTTTGTTTATTTTGGTAAAGTATGTGAGCTCTGAATAGGATTTATAATATCCAGAACTTTGGATGATAAAATTATCAATATCAGTGTTTTATTCCCATATTTCAATGTTAGATGCTAAGACTTACATAATTATAATAATATCAGCCCTGTATTATATATTGTCCCACTGCTGGGAATGGGCTTCATCTACTACTGAGAGGGATTTAATCCCTCCTTAACGCTTAAGTCCATCACGCTGACCTAGTGCCGATTGGCAGACTTTACAAACACTTAAATTTCTCGTAGGTTTTTCATGATATTTTCCTTTATCATTACAGCAAGCGATAATTTTCAAAAAATACTAACAAGAAAAATCAGAGGTGTCACCTTTGGGTTTTGAACTTGCGGATATTCTTCTTGACAGTCCGTTCTATTCCCAACTCTGCTATCTCCACTTATGATGACTGATGCTAAGACTTGCCCAACAGTAATTCCTGGGTATGACAAGTCTAACGCTCTCACTTCCCAGAATTATTTATTTCGAACTGTAAAACGATAGTTACATCTGCTTATCGTCAAGAATTGACAAAGCAGTAATAACCAGCTAGACCCACACCCTCACGCCTTTTATACCCGATGGGATAAGCAGAGACGTTGCTGGAGCATCCACTTTTCGCCATGTATATTCCATCCCATGATGTGATAGGGGACTAGCCCATCGCCATATCGGGCATTAATTCCTGGCTGGTACTGAATAGAAAAACCCAGTATCACTTTGCCCGACTCGGGGATCAAACCTAAGACCTCAACACTGTAGTCGTACCTTAAGCAAGTACTCCACCGGGACAAGCAAAAATTGAAGTCATAATTTTAAATAATGAAGTGTGTGGTCTATTGCAATTAACGATAAGTTTAAATGTTAACAATTAGTAAACATTTTAAATTACGTGTTAAGTGATATGCCCCGTTTAACTAAGCTCAGTCATAGCTTCAGCCATTACAACATACGACACCCACTGAGCTGATAGTATCGAGGAAAAAATAATAAGTTACATTCGGCTACTATACTATGCTATACGTGTCACGCGCTACAGAGAAAAGGTAGTAACTAACTTTACTGATCTATTCTGCCGTGCTAAGCGCAAAATGCGGTATGTCAGGGAAACCTTATTTCGAGATAATCGAAGTTTTGTAAATATAGTTTTATAGTTTTGTATGTAAGACTGAGGTAGAAAAACTCTTTTATGTTTTTTTTTTAACTAGTTCTAAACAAGATACCGTTATTTAGGTGAGTTCATTGGATGGGCATTTCTTTAAGCTATCTGATAACATAAACATCAAGATTTTGTTTTTTTTTTTGAGATACCGCTTTTGAGCTTGGCACGGCAGTATTGATAATAATGTTGAAGTAATAGTATTTGGACATGGTATCGTTATTCGTCATGGGTACAGCAGCGCTATGTCATCAACGACGAGCTAAGACGATTTCTTATTATAAATTCTATGTTACTGTTAATAATAGTTTATTAAGTAATATGTCTTTTATTTGTTGTCGTAGCATCGCCGGTATTCAAATAGCATATTTTACTATTTAAAAATAATTTTAGAATCGGATCAGTAACTTCAGGATAAAATAAAAATCTTTACACATACGTCTATACGCTTTTACACAATTAATATTTTTCTTTGATAGTCCTTGCATTTTGCATCGATTTTGTATAAAATATAAATCACTTTCTTCGCCTTAATATGTCTAAAAGTTTTATTCGATGCATGAAGTATGCAATAGATGAAAACTTATAGTTTAAATTTTTTATTCAATGCATTACGTATTTAAAGAAATGAAGTCTAATAGTATGGCAATCGATTTTATTTGACTTTGTTTTTTATTTACCACATGCACGAAATAGAAATACTAATTACAATTGAATCCACCTAGTAAAATCGTAGTAAAGTCTGTATGTGTGCGGAGAGCCGCCTACACGCGCGCGGTTAATACCTCTAATATGACGTTATTTATTAAAGCACAGTGTGCGCCGGCCTTATCTGGGTTAAGAACTTAAGCCATTGTTGCCGCACTTCGCTACGAATAAATAACAAGTTGAATTAGTTAATATGAAAGCTCGGAAAGACGGATTGGACCATTTTGAATGGGTCAATTGTTTGGACTCTAGAATGGTTACGTCCAGATGAATAATAACTAGTGATGTGCGCGGATGATTCTGATTCTAGTGTGTTGAGTGAAAGTTTGGTATTCGATTTATTTAGGTTTTTAACAACGATGTTTGTTTATGTTTCTGGCACTGGTTGGAAAATAGTTATCACTTTTTACATTTTCTTGTTAAGTTTAGGCATACTTTATTATGTTCGGGATTGAAATATTATTTTTATAATAAGAATCTTAAATTATTCTTTAAATTTAAAATTTTCTAGGATGACTGAAATCGTCATATAAGTTAAACATTTGTGTCATTAACCATACAATTTTACGTTTATCATAATTTCGTATTATGAAAAATACTTAATTTCGAAATGATGATTCTGATCACGATTCAACTACACGATCCCCTCACTACAAACACAATGACATTGTCCGCTGTATGTTAGCGCTTTATGATCGGAGGTAGGCAGATAATGTAGAACTAACCTGTTTGTTGTTTACCTTTGGCTCCGTTAGCGTCCTTAGGCACCGTCGCCTACGGACCGCGTCTAGCGCCGGGTTTTGTTTTCTAATTGAAATACATTCGAATTTGAACCTTAGGCCGTTATGATTGAACTTGTTTATATAACAAAGTATATTAATATGGTATTTAGCCAACTTAAATATACTCAATTGTCACATATTTTTCCACCCAGATAAACTTATCCTTGGGTATTAGAATACCATTAATTTTCATAATATTCAACGATAACCTGCAACTATTCGTTACAAAGAGACTTTATCAACAGCGGTGTCTTAGATGCTGTCAACATTACAGTTGTAGTCAAATTAAAGGTACCCAACAGGTAAAGGAAAACGAATTGTTCAAATAAAATAAATACATAAAGCCATCAGTCACACATTCCATCCAATCAGCCATCGCACCCAAAACCGGAACAAATATTTGCAAACGACAACCATTTGTCACAAACGCCAATGATAACCGCCATCTGTTATTTCCATTCTACAATCTATTATTAGATTTTTCTAAAAATTATACATTCTATGCAAAATAAGAACCACGCAAATTAACCGTGTGCAAAACCATGAAACCAGTTCTTTCTTGTTTTGTTAATATTGAGATTGTCGAGTGTCGTGGGTGTGGCGTGGGTGTGGCGAGCAAAAGGCACAACTTTTAAATTACTGTTTTTGCTATAAATCAAAAAATGTGACCCGCGCGGTGTTTTGTTCGAAATGTCCGTTTGTATGAATCAGATGGAAGTTGCGATATTTTTATGACTAAATTTAATAATGCAATACCCAACAATCACGCGGTCCCGACCCCAATTTATATGTCTTGTTGTAATGGGGAAATACAACAGACCTTCAGTATAGAATTGACTTCTCGGTATCCATATGTTAAATTATTCATTGTGGATTACAGTCTCTGTATAGGACTTGTCGTTATTTATCTATTGAACTTGTAAATTAAAATATAAATAATTTAGCTAAATATAATTGGGTATCGATAATAATACTCAATAGATAGTAAAATATGCGACAAAATAAAACTAAGGACAGCAAAACGCTAATTTGAATGATAATAAATAAAGCAGTGTGTATCTTTTTTTATTAAATGTCATCGCTGGACTTGATATATTAACAGTTGTAAACAATTTAGTGGTCTAAATTTTAATTTCGGTTAATATATAATCGACTTCAAAGATTTAATGTAAATTCGAATAACACTAATAAAATTAGCTTCATAAAATATAATTTAGAAAATAGAGCTGACAAGGAGAAATAATATGATACCCAGATCTTCTATAAGGCTTTTTATAAGAATGTCTTAGTGGTGTTGCTGCTGTTAATAGAGGGTGGTGGTGTTTACTACCACCTCGTTTTAGGGGTTGTCCAACGTACCAATTTTTAGCTGTCAATAGGGCTGAAATTGCAATAACATTCCGCGTTAATAACTCATCAGTACGACACACACTGCACCTCCACCACTGAAGCGACCAACAGGCGAGCATAAGCTCGTCTGTTATCCAATACACTTACAATACCAACAACAACCATATTAAACACATAAACTGATTTTACAACAATCCACATAAATCAAAAGTAAAACAAGCTAGCAAACAGACAATAAGCAAGATTGGGCGATATAAGCATGCTACATCTGCGATGGTATCGGATTGTCTCTGCTCACTCGTTACACGCGTACGGCTGTCGCCGACTCCGCCCGCTATTGTGCTGTCATAATAATTATGTATCGCGAAGCGTTAAATATCAGCGAGATTATTCAGTTGCCACTTTGTCCGCCGGGAGCCTCGTACCGATGTTAGTTTGTTATCCTTATGCAAGGTTGTATTTGATTTGTGTCGGACCGATTGTTTTTAATGTTTATGATTGTTTAACATCATCTAATTTGATTATTTAGTAACCTACTACGATATCTAGGAGTGGCCATGAAATTAAGTCTGCTTGTATTTGAGAACAAAAATATTTGAAATTATCGTATTCATATTCTCATGATTAAGTTGATTTTTAGATCTGAAATACGAGCAAATCGTTCGCGTTATAGTTAACGCCACGACTGCCTCCACTGGGATATCGTTGCGGAACAAAGACTTACCGTTCGGGCGAACTTCACTATATATATGTAGATACTGGCTTACGGGATTTACAGTGACTATCGAAGCGAGATGGCTCAATACATCATTACTTTAACTTACAAAATTCCACTTACAAGTCATGATTCCAATGAATTGTATGAGTTATCTACAGACGAAGTCGGCCGCGCGGCAAATATTTGACATCCGCGCTCTTCCCGCCGGGTTTCCTTTGTGTAATAACCTTAGTGCTTCATTTCGCTACGATGGAGGAATTATTAAACGTGTTTACTCAGGCTTGTACATTATGGAGTGACGCCGGTGTTGGTTAAGTGGTACGAACATTGGATCTAAGATCACGTTTAGTGTGTAGCTTTTGATAGCGGCTTTAATACGTTCTTGGGCTGTAAGTAGTCTACAGTAAAAAGTATCTTGTAGTTTTTTATTTGTGATTTTTATAATCAGAATTATGTTTTAAGTTGGAGTGACGAAAGGTCTCTGGTAAGAAATGGATGCGACAGGCCGAAAACAGGGTAAAATGGCGCATATTGGAGGAGGCCTATGTTCAGTAGTGGACAAAGATATAGGCTGATGATGATGATGATGATGATTGTGGTTTAAGAGGTTATCCCCAACATATTGATGTTGTTAAATATCGGTTTAGAAGCAAAATTAACATAATCGCCATGAAAAAACATTAAACTACATTCGTGACCATTTGTGTATAAGCATCCACCTTACATTCCAGCTGTTTACATTCCAACGTTACCATGCAAGTATGAACAGATTTACAATTGAGATTTACGAACTAACTATTTCCATGCCTTTTATTATCTAGTCTTCAAAACCTCGCTTTGATTAGTCCTCAGTCATGTACAAAGGCCTCAAATCTTAGCGCCAACTTTTTACCTGCACCCGTCTTTGTTTAAATATTCTGGACCTCAATGTAAGTAATAAGGTCCACGAATTTCCCTAGGCTAGTTGAAAAATGCACGTCACATAGATAGTGCACCCGGTTTATCTGAGTCGTGTGGCGCGATCGGCGATTGTGGGGCAAAGCGGCCGCGTTTGTGCCGAGTGGGGCTTTGTGCCGCGCCGCACCGCCTTTTTGATGGTGCTGTGGTTTATGTTTTTACGTGTTTTTTAAGTTTAGGATATGGAGTAACCCATGTTCTTAGTGTTTATTGAAGGTTGACTTAACATTCAAACTTCAGAGTTTGTAGTATGTACTTAATTTTATTATCAAAAATAACTGAAGGTTTCATAAGACTCATTGTTCTTTTAAATCCAACGTTAATGTATTATTGGAGATTATTTAAATACACGTGCATATATGTATCTAATTATGATATTATGCTAATTTACTGAATAAATAGTATTTTATTTATTTCTTTTTATTGAAACGTTTTACAGAACAAATGAATTATACTGACTTTTTTAACCCATATAAAAAGTAAGCCATTTTACCTCCCGAATCATTATCCCCTTGCTTAAAAGTCAACGCACCTGTATCCCTATAACATGAGTATTGAAGTGTTCACTCGCCATCAGCTGACTTAATTCCCCCATATTCAAAAACAATCATAATCCGAAATTCGTCACAAACATCCTTTCCGACCGAACATTGCACAGGATCCCGCGGGCAACGAAATTAATAATAATTAATCCAATAACAAAACCACACACAGAGTCCCGCATTGGGCACAGTCCATTCGCCACCCCGGATGGCTACCGCGTGGCCCATTTATAAGGCGCTCCGTGGGTTCGCCCACCCGTTCGCAGAGAATCGAACCCATTCCCGCAATTAAATGACGCCCGGGGACCTCTCGGCCGATACTATCTGTTTGACCTTAGCCGCCTGCGGTGATGCGCTTTAAGCGGGCTTTACACGGGTTGAAATTTATAAAATGTTTTTGTTACATCCATAAATATGTGTGAGTTGACGCTGTTTGGCAAGTTGTTATTAACCCGTGAGGTAGCTGAATGTTTGCCGGCAAACATTGACAGCTACGCGTGTGACGGAAAAATAACCTTATTATGTAGTATATATGTAGTATATAAGGTTATAATCCCGTGACACACGCAAATGTCATGTAGCTGTCTTGGCTCGCCGGCGATTCACGAGAGACCAAGAGTTAAAGACAACGCACATGGACAAAAAAGACACAACACAAATAATGAGGTTTTAAAGTATTTTGCTGCAATTAAATTCCGTTTATCGTGTTGATAATATGTTTGTCACTATCTGAAAAAAAAATGCTGTGATTATTCTTACCATGATGTAATAACTAGATTACAAACAGTACGTCAAGTTTATTTCCGCCCTGTGATCTGATAAGGCAGTCTCATATCGCACGAATGATAATCTTGGAAAACAACGTGAGAATTAACGAATCGAAAACACAAACAGATATCCGCTATTGACCACAAGACTTTATTAGCTGCTCCTAGAGACTCGACACTGTCAAACAGTCTTACTTATAAACTTGTTTTATAATAATAGTTGTCAAAAATATATATTAATAGTTGTCAAAAACGTCACTGGTTTCCTAGTTTAAACCTTATGAAGAGGCAAGATGGCGGGTTTTGACTTACAGCTGATCGAGTAAGTTTGTGTTTTAACTAAGCATAGCTTTGCGAAATTTTTATAAGACTGAAAATGCATGTTTTAGCCGATCCTGGCTTGCAGTTGGTGTTGTTTGTGAGGTCTTGTACCTGACCGTTATATCTCGCAATCCAAATACGTTACCACTAGTGCTAGGCTTATATGGTGGTAAATCTGTAATTTTCATGGTATCGTCTTAAGGTACAGTTCTGCCCAAAACTATTTGGTATACATTTATCGATATGATTTTGTTTTTACTTAGTTATAAAACTATCATAAATAATGAACATTGATAAACAAACATGACTAATTAATATTATTTGTAAATTTTGTTGATGATCTTACTTAAAAAGTCACAATGACTTTTTGTACGAGCACGGTAAAGTGACGCCACTGCACCTGATGTAAGTCCAATGGAATGTCGACTGACGAGAGATGATTACCCCTCAGTGGTCGACACAATTATGTCGGCCTGTTGGAACCGGATGTACAAGCTGATCCCGAAACGCGACACTTACGTAGGCTACTATGGCGGGTTTTAACACCTTGTGTACAGTGGTCGATATTCGGGCGGATATAAAATATATCCCACCACCAGTAAACAGCGCAGAAAATATCTATACCGCCACAAATTAATTTAACAAATCCTCAATAAGAAATCAAGTATCTACCACTGTGGCTGTACATTCCATACTTTACGCCAACGTTCGTCGAATTCACATAATTTTATCTGTGTAACCAGATACGCTCTTAGCGCGATATGAGTCGCCTAACGGAGTTTAACTAGAAAATCACATTTTCGCGACATCAATGGAGCTACTGTGTTATTCGAACTATCTTAGGGCTGGTCGTTTCATGCTATTTGGATATTTCTTTTTGTGGTAATCAAGTATTGGTATAAAAGTAGGTGCAAAAATAGCTTTGAAAATATACTACGAATTGGTAAATTTGTGTCGAATGTCATATAAAACATTATTCGGCGTTTTGTGCTTATAATAATAAGATAATAATATCAGCCCTGTATTATATACTGTCCTACTACTGGGCACGGGTCTCCTCTCCTACTGAGAGGGATTTATGCGTTTGCTGCTGTCAAATATCTAACCGTATTTACTATCGTATTCATAAAGATGTAATGACAATGCACATAACATTGATAACGTAATTATTCCCGAAGACCAAGTTAGGTGCGTAACTCATCTCTTCACAATTCGCCAAACTTATATTTCAAGGAATGAGAACCAAGAAATCATATAATTTTTTGTCAATATTGGAATTTTAATTTAGATCTAATCGGCTAATTACACTGTTACTAGCCTAGTAACAATGTGATGATAAATATAAATAGAACAATATCTAAAGTCGATACAACCCTAGCTAATATGTATAACTGAAGCTATCTAGTTGACCTCACCGCGCTCAGGTAACTTACCTCTGAAATATGGAGCCAAAGAAATTGGTTTGCGCGACGGACAATTCCGAATGCTCGGCCTTTGTGACTCATAGCTCGTGTAGCTCTATGTTCCCGTTGGATTGTCGTGTAGTTAAAGCCGTCTATTAACGTTATGTACGATTTTGTGTTGCATTCGATTTCGGAGACTTTGGGATATTTCTTCACGCTAGCTTGGACTGAATTTATTATATTTAACAAATAGAACCAATAATTTCTTACACGGTATAGAGGAAGATTGACGATTTTCAACTGAATTGCATGTCACTATCAGTAGGATTAATATCAGTAAGCTATAAGCAGAAATATAAGAGAAACCAGAATATACGTGAGATTGATGCAAGTAGACTAAACAAAAGTGTTAAGTCAAGAGATCATGCATTGGAAAATTTTTCTTTCTCTACCTAACTATAGAATATAAATGTTCTTGCGTTTAGGTTTTGATTGATTTTAGCGATAGGTATAAAAAAGAAAGCACTGCATATAATAACTTTAAATATTACACTTATGTCATGCATTGAAACTTCAAATGATATCGCGATTACGTAATGTAATTCCAGGTCAGTGTTTAATAAAGTAATTCAAAGAACCATAATCATATTCAATGATATTAATTTACAATAACACAAACATACAAGCTAATCACATTAATTATGAAACAATAGATATGTTTTCATATGCATCCCATTTCTTAAGCCAAATGACTCATCTGCTAAGCAGGCTTTTCTATAAAACTCGAGTGTAAAGCTTTTAAGAAAATTATACCATGTACGAAAATCGTCTTTAAAACAATTGAGATAAAAATCAAAATTACACACTCCAAATATTTCACCTACGACATTGTATTCCATAGTATACGTTCAAGCCAGTGATCTGGCATACCTGTAGAAATATCAACATAATTTATACTTTATAACGTAGCATTAAAGTCGCAAGTTGCGTGGCACGGTCAGTCGGTTTGGTTAATGCACTGGTACAAACAGCTAGTTTTGACTCCCGGGGTGGCTTGTACAATGTACGCGCGCGTGACACCGCTCTATTTACGACGGTCGACGGAGCGTCGCTCGGGCCCATAAACGTATGATGGGGTACCGGGAGAACGGCATAGGATCTTTTAAATATTCTCTTCATTTAATATAGATTTATCTCTATCATATCATGGGACGAATAAGATCGGAGAAGTGTTGCATTGGTTAAAACTCTAACTAACACTTAGAGGATGAAGACGGAAACACAACAATTGATTGAGTTATTCATATAACACTAAATAACCTAATGAGGATAAAGACGGAAACATGATAATTAATTTAATTATTCACTTTTATTTTTACATAACTATCAAAATGTGGTGTGATTTGATGGGTCATGGTTTTGCGACACAGAAATTTATAGGTACAAGGATGTGTCCATCCATGGAACTGCAAATAGAATTGTCTGCACGGTGGCTTTATGACTTGTAGAATATTAAATATGATAGTTAAGGCTTTGATAGTATTCTAATACTGAATTTCGGACTTGCGTACAAAAAGCTGTAGAAGGATGTTTTCAGTTAGTTCTTGACCCAAGTCTATCAAATATAAGAGTCTTGTAATCAAATATAAATATAATCTATCCTACGTCAAAACAGTAAAAACTATTAGTAAAACATTTTTCGAAATTGGATCAGAAGTTTCAATGATTTGACTTTACTAATACATTGAAATAGAAACGAACAAAATTATAATAAAATGTTGAAATCTCAAACTCCCGTACCGCGTCACATTTGAATTTAACTCATAACATGGTCGCACAGTAGTATTGTATGCCATGTCGACACTATTAACGGGCCGATTTATATGCCCATGTAGTGAGCACCCAGCGCTGGATTTTGAATAATTATAAAGGGATGCGCCCGCGCACCGATTTATGCAGTCGCTGCTGAAGGCTGTTTTATTGGACGATTTGAATGTCCGTTCTGTTTGAATTTCGAATTGTTTTGATTCGATTGATGAAAGGAGTCTGTTAGAGAAAAAGAAGTATAATTATGTAGATGAGTAAAATATGTTGAGAATAAATCGTTAGAAGGAAAAGTCATGTGTAAGTACCGTCCACTAATAGTCTTTTGTTTCGATTTCAAAAGTATTGTTGTTCAATGATTTGTCTAGGGTAGAATTTTCTACTTGATATGACAACGTATAGTATATAATTTTAAGATATGGTAATAAACTTAGCTGCATCCGTTGTGGCTCTGTACACCCCTCGCTGGTTAGACATGCCATTAAGCCAGTATAATTCATTTGATTTTGTCTAGCTTGTAAACTGAAAAATTAGTCCAAAATTTTTATCACCACCAAAAGAAATACTATTGTCATATGTGTCCAAATAATTCTTGATAGTAAATTTTCATATAATAATTCCGCATATAAATATAAATAATTTATGAAGCGACACAATTTATTATTTTTTCCGTAAATTTACAGTAAAAATAAAACGAACATAATTTTCATTATAAAAAATCAATTTTACCAATTACAAGTTACAACGAACATTGCGTTATAATACGTTTATAATTTCATCCCGAAACACAAATTAAATGTACATTAATTTTGTCTTTTCATACATACATTAGCCTTAAGGGCTATGTGACCTGTACAAGTTAATTTAAACTTTATTACGAAGTAATAACTTGTATTATTTAATGCTGATATATTTTTTTATCAAAGAAATTTCGCTGGTGGTCCGTAACTTGCTTGTAGTAAAGCTGTAGTCAGTAAAACAATTATGTCGGTAGTTCTATTTTTAGAAGAGTTATTTACTGTAAATTCAATCAATTGTCACGTCAGTTATAGGGATTTCAAATATTACCTACCGACTTTTATATAAGAACGACAGGCTTTTGCCGTTGATTTGAATACAGGCCATCCTGATTATAAAAGTCATACTATTATTATAAATTAGTTTAAATTATGTGCATGTTGAGTTTTCCTAACTTGGGCTTATATTATAGCTATAAGTTATAATATTTAAATTATTGTAATCGTAGTGTTAAGTCTGCTGGAAAACCTAATAAATAAATAAATACACTTTACAGGTAGTCTAGTCAGTAATGAGTCGCAAAGTTCTTTCTTTAAATAAATAGCTCTTAGGCAGATCAACGCTAAATTCATTGCTTTTGTAGCGGAGGATGGTATAACTAGTTACTCGAATATCTGTATATTATACGTGTGTCGTTTCAGCGCTAACTAAATGAATGTCTGAACTCTCGTAGAGAACTGTAATTGACTTGCTGAATAAAGTTTTACTGTAGTCACTTTACTCATTACGTAACATGTAAATCGCTGGCATTTAAAGGCGCTCTGATATTTTTTCTTGCGCGAATATACAATTTATCTTTAAGTAAAAGTTAGGTTTAAAAGTCTAGATAAGTTTTCGTAGTGTAAATTTCTTTATATATTCTTTATTCCTTCACTCATATCCAAACTTATTGTCTATTTGTTTTTGTTATAAGCAACTTAAGATTAATACATTCAAAACGGACTTCCAGTCTCTGTTAGTACTGTTTTATTATTGTTTGACAATCATTGTTGACTGTTATGGTTGCTTGGCATTACGGGATTCAAAATATGTTCATGTATTGGATGACGAACGTAAGTACAATGTACAGTGCAAGGATATGTACATTTTCTACGCGTAAGAATTTTACATGCGACGCGCGGCCAATACACGATCAATATATCAGTTCGCATTGAATCATCAACACACACGGACCCATTAATCAATTATTTATAAAAGTTATATGATAATTGACTGCACATCAATCAAATTTTAAGTGTACGGAATCATACCGTACATACAATGCTTTATAATTCAAAGTGTTGATGATGTTGGTACTGTTTGTAGAGAGGTGGTGCTCTCAGACCACCGATTAAGTGTTTTTCAGTATTAGGCAGTAATGGCAGCTGCTTTCGTTGTAAAATCTTTGAATACTGGTTTTTGGTTGGTGTCTTTTAAAACTAAGGTAAATTATTTTCATTTGCTATAGAGGTTACAAGAGGATGTAGTGCCCCATTTTAGAAATCCACGCTGCATTGCTGTTTTATTGAGGGGCTATATCAGGAGAAAATTTTAATACATAATAAGATTCTGTAATGTGAAACTAAAATCAACTTAATATTAGGACCGACCTAGTCATGAAGTGAAGTAAACTCTGCAATGCTGTATAAAAATGAAATACAATTCAAAGCGTCCAAAAATTTAAATCGTTCGTATTCATAGCTCGTTGACAGTAAATCGTTTCAGTAGTTTACGTTTAAATTGAAGTGTGGCTAGTCTTAATCGAAGTAGCAGCATTGATCAGCGCATTACCGCGTTTTACAGTCGCCGCCCGGCTCCGACAAAGCGTCTATATAATTCGAATTTAACGTGCGCCAATCCGCCATTTTGAATTGACAGCTTCCGCCATTTTGTTTTACGATACGCGTTAGAATGTTAATTTAGTGAATATTTTAAGAATAATTCACGAGTGTGGTCTTTCGTCGTGTTTTCACTGTTCTTTGATTAAAGTGGCTCGTTAGTCGAGTGGCAGGGGGTCGTAAAATGTTTGTTCGATTCCCCAGACAGGCTCTGTGCGAGTTATTTGATCGGAGAATATGACCGGTTCCGGAAGCGAATCATGTTAAATGCGAATAGTGTGATTTTTTGTTTAAAATTAGAATTCTGGGAGCTGTTGCGATCTAATTTAGTGTAATAGAGGTGTTCTGGATACATATTCAGAACACCTCTATTACACTACCATTACCATTATCACATGATAATGGTAGTTTTAGAATTATTAGCTAAATTTATTAAAAAGAGTCTACGATAGAAAAGGCATAGCTGTGTGGGCATGTACAGTTAGCCCCAAAAGTAACTGAACGAATTTTAAACTTCAAATTCAAATTTTAATTTGTGAAGTAAAAAAAAAATTGGTAAGGAAATAAAAGTGTACAGGCGATTTCAAGTTTTGAATTAGTTGAGCTACTTATATTGGTGTCTGTACATCAATACATGCCGATGCAAACTTATAATGCGCAATAATATGCCACCTTAAAACAAACACTGCAACAATGTTGCCACAGTAAAAACAAACAATTCAAACGATTAGCCGTTCGATATAAATTTGGACGGTTTTTGCAAAAAGTCGTTTTTAACTTCACACCTGAAGCGTCGCGCACCAAGCTTGAAATCCGAGAAATTTTACGGCCTATTCATTCGGATGAAGATGTTGTCGAAAAAGCCATCGGTAAGTGGCCGGTGACACTATTGTGGCCGTCACAATGGGCTCTTAGCGCTAACGGCCATCGGCAACTTGGCCTTTAATTGGAAACTTGCGTTATGTAAAAACTCGCCGCTGAAGGTGCGGAATGGGTTTAGTTGGGATGGTGTTGGATCATGGGTTTGGATTTTTATTGAGGGAAAGTGTGCAGTTAATTCGAATTTCTTTTTTTAGTTTGGAAATTTCACTGCATCTCTTAGAGTTTATAAAGATACAATACGCAGCAGTATTGCATATTGGCTTAAACAAAAATTGCGTCGGATTTGTAGAACCTCTTTAACACTCACATTTACGCGACATATTGTCGTGGGCTCTATCATTTCCGTAGCTCGATGTGTAATATTTACTGCCGAGTAATATAAAGTACGTAAGGTTCTAAATCGGTATCGATTTATGTTTTAATCTTCGTCGGTTACCAGATGCTGGATGTACCACGTATAACTCCAAAACATCGAAAAAGAAATCTCTAATGTTTCATTTACATGGTGATCGCTGTTCAGACAAATGAGAGACTTGTAAGAGCCATGAACAACTCTAGTCCGAAAGACATTTATACTGCACTCCTACTTATAACTCTACCATATTAACGGCAGCTGAATAATCGTATACTAAAATAGAACAATTCGATTGATTACTTGGTAAAAAGCCGTCGATCCGTCCGGCACCGCGTTGTCACGACGGTTCAACAAAAAGGAGCCAATACGTGCGACTTTGCGCATTTCACGCAATGAACCAAAAATAAAGTAAAATTGGAATTGCTAGTGCGTTTGTGTTGGTTTTATTGACTAGCTTAAGCCTGAGGCTTGGATTGATTGTGATGCTGTTTATAAGCATGAGAGGCGATTACCACCGCCCGAGAGATCCGCGTGTTATTCGGTTGAGTGAAAATAATAACGCATAAACTGAGTTAAGTTTGTTTGTTGTACATATGTTTCAAAATATGTGAGCAATGTTTTGTAAAACTTTCCGAAATTCCTGGTACAAAATTAATCTGTAGGGGTTTAATCTTCTTCATATAATTCCAGGTTAAAGGTTTAATTAGTCTGTTTTGATTTGGGAACACTGTCCATATTCATTTTATTCATTTTTCATGATACCTTATTTTCCGAACAGAGTGGCTGTAAGTATAAATCGGCATGAAATCATATTTGTGTTGATATGAAACAAACAACCAAATTAAGAACAAATCGCGTTTCCTAGTTGAAATAGCAAATTGTGAAGCGACAAAAAGCGTTGTCGCTGGGTAACGAATCGTCCACGCGTCGCGTTATCGATCACATGGCCGCTGCGGTCCCACGCTGTCGCGCGACAAAAACCCGCCCTTATTATAATGCAGCGCGCGACACGTTGCGCCCGCGCCGCGCCCGCACCCTGCCCGCGCCCTGCCCGCGACGCCGCGCGCCACGTTGGCTTTTTGACCGGCTCTTTTTCAGATTTTATGCGCTCGTTTGGGGCCGGTCGGTGCAATTGTATATCGGAATATTTTACAAATTAGAAATGTTTGTGTGTTGTCATGTTTGATGAAGTGAATAATTATTGATATATTAATTTTCTTATGCACTTTTCATTTGGGATTTTGTTTCATATTTTTCTCAATTAATTTAGAATGTTTATTGCAGTATTTTAAATTTGATAAACGAGAGAGCACAGAATTTCGTCAGATAGGTGCATTCAAAGCTTTATAGACGTAATTTGACCTGCAAAGTTGCATTATAATTTTGTTATTATCGTATTTGATAAACCATTATGAGTTTTATAATGAAAGGAACTGAAATTCTTATAACCATCAAGATGTGCAAGGGTTACAAAGTTAACGATCTCTGTTAGAAGTTCGCCGACGCGACGCTATCAACTCGGTGTGATACGACTGTGATAGAGGGTATATCCGTTTTTTATAACATTTCACGTAAGGTGAGGCGGGTTGTGGCTATGTTGTAGTAAAATGTTTAGCGTTAGGCGTTTGATGAAATATCCTATATTTTACTATAGGGTATTATGTTGCATGGAAAGGAAGGTTTATTTTTCAGTTCAGTTTCTATAAAATCTTTTAGACTTGTTTATTATCAGTTTGAATTTCAACCAGTGGACCGTGGAAAAGTTAAAATAGCGTATGATGTGTTGAGTTGATGTTATTCCATTTGTATGTCCACATAAATCCTAGTAAAACCCTATAAATATTTAACTTTGACATAATAATCAGTTTTCAAATGTCCACTTCATACGTTTTGGGGTTTTGTCTATATTGTTCTACATTTAAATTCTCACTTAGATACAGCTTGGTTTTATGACCTAAGCCTTTCGGAAAACACCTAATTACACACATTTCCGCGACACAAGCATGGCGTGTCAGTGGTCCACGTCCGGCAGCGGTAATGGAGCCAGACCTCAGGGCGCCGCGCTTCGTGGAACCCACACACATCCTATTAGAAATTTTTATGGGAACAAAGTTTATGGGGCGCGGGAAACTGCGCCGCCACTGCGTCAGACTTAACGGAAATCTAGAGGTCACGTGCAACTAGCTTGTGATTGATGTGGGACAGAAATTATTTACACTTATTTACACCTTTAATATTTAAAGATATATTTATATTCATTACTGTGTCCTCATCTACATGGATCAATAGATTGCGAAGAAATAAAAGACAAAATACTTAAAACGTAAAATACTAATTAGATTATTAATTATTTGATATTTATTAATTATCATCTGCCTCAACGATGAAGGAAAATACTGTGAGAAAACATTACGATGCCTACTAAACGATGATTTTTTGATGGTAATGTATTTTAATAGAATAATATGTGTTGTATGTGTTGAATTGTTCGCATATTACTTAAACAGCTGAACAGATTTTGATGCCTTTCATACTTATATGTTTAACAACTCATCAGTAATAAAAACTCTACCAGGCTATAGAATCACCAAATATAATGTATGAAATAATCCATATAAAATTCCACGCAGTCAGAATCGCTGGCACAGCTAGTCTCTAATATTTATTAACTGCTCCTTACTTTATTGACGCTGCAATAAAATTTACTGTCGTTCGGCGTAAGAGAAGCAAACATCGATCCGAGTTCACCGGTAAAGGGCAAAAAATATACACAAATAAATAACAGCAGACCTTTTAATTGGCATCCAGAAATCCGTAACGAACAGTTAAAAGATTTAATTAGCGAAATCAAAAACCTATAATTTCAAATGTCCACTTCAATGTGAGAAATAGGGGACTATTCTGAGTATGATCAAAGAATTTATTAGTAGATGAGACGTTTGTTTTATGATTGTCTCGCATAGTTAAGAGATTAATACAGCGCTGTGGTATCAGAATGGTCCTGCAGCAAGAAGCTGAATGAGGGTTCCCTGTGTCGGCACAATAGGTATAATTAATTTTTCTATTTTATGTTTTAGTTCTCTTTTTGTTACTATTTGCACGTTATACTGTTTGTGTGCAATAATAAATCTTTCTTTTTTTGTTTCTATTAAGGATTAAACTAGTCGATTTGGAAGTGGATACTGTCTATAGTAATGTGGAGGCTAGATAGATTTTTAATGACACTGTACAGGCTCGCTATATTCATTTTCTGGGCCAAGTTGTCCACTCGGTAAAGCAGGCTTGCTAATTTCCACGAATGCAACGTCTTTAGTTGGTTACAATCATAACCGAACTGTATTATACTAACTATTAGGTAACAATTTCCCTGTACTGGTTAGTCGCAATCATAACCGAACTGTATTGTACTAACCATAAGGTAACAATTCCCTTGTGCTGGCTATCGTGTGTCTCTCAGAGACACAATACTCTCACCCACAGTTTACCCACTTATCCACTCTTCTCTCATCTAGCAATTCATTGTCTCACTGACGGCCCGTGAATGCCAGCGCGTGCAACTTTTTGCCTCGCCCGCGAACCGCACCGATGAGTCAAAACAGTTGGTCCATTACCCACCTACTCGCGAATCCGCAGAATTTATTGGGTTCTAATGATAGCAATCATTGCCCTATTCTGTTAGATGAGATGTGGTTGTGTCGTTCATCGTTTCATTTACTCATTTAGACATTTTTGTACTGATAGATACTTGACATATTGGTTAGACATCATGGCGAGTAATGTAGATATTGTGAAACAGCTTTTAAATTCAGGGGTGTAAGGTTCAGCATCACACATTTTTTAGTTTGTTTTTATAATGATATGGTAAAGAACAATATTTAATACAATTATTCGTCAGTTTATGGAAGATAACTTACAACTATAAACGTTAATGATTTAATGATTATTGCTGATTGATAATTGCTTGTTGTGCGCACACGTGGCTTGTAGCTCAGCGGCACGCGAGTTGAAACTATGACCGATGTTAGCGGTAAATGCGTAAAATTCTGTGAGGGAAATTTTGTACAGTTATACCATACACAAGGGTTTTTGGACTCCTCAGTGTTTACTGAGGAGTACCCCGGTAAACACCGGGGAACCTGCGAATGGGATACTGGAATCCTCCGGCTTAGCGACTGCAGGGATCTGGAGAGCATAGCTGGGAAGGAAGTATGAGGGAGGGATAAGGAAACTTTTTAGGATCAGAGGAGGGCAGAAGGCCAGTATTAAAATTGAGACGGGGAACATTCTTGAAACTTATGCCGTTAATAAATTTACCAATGTTCGTACCAACATTCTTAAAATATGGTTAATTGAAACTTATAACTGATTTAACTGTCTTACATAAACCACACTGATTAAAAATGTTAAACTTAACCAAACAAGAAACGTTATAAATTAACTTTGAACAAAATAAACATGACAAGCTTCCAAAATTGAATCCGCAAACATTACAATTGTTTCGGAGGTTCAAACACGCGTTTAATCAAAATTCAACAAATGTACCAAAAGCAAAAGAACAGTATGTCGGACAATAATGTAATCAGGGGTTTTGGACACACGAGCGGCGGCGGAGGCGTGCGCGGGCGCGGAGGCGGCAGCGTGCGCGGGCGCAGGCGCGGGAGCGTGTGCGGGTCGCCTTCGTGCGCATTGTTATGATGGTTTTTTGTTGGACGGCATCTTTTTATTCCGTGAATTTACCGAGTAATGATTATGTACCGTGTAACGTTGGGATATTCAATATTGGTATTTATGATATTTGACATAATATGGCAAGGGAATATCGAACTAAGTTGTCTTCTTCAAAAGGCATCAAATGCTTGTCAACTTCAAAATTATTACGTATTTTTGATATTAAATTTACTTGATAACCTACAGTGTAGTCCCCAAGAGATAAAAATATTAAGAGTAGTTAGATTTTTTTTAAATTCATGCACTAAGCTAGTACCACAAATCACTATATTAAACATCACATAACTCTAGACGTGCTTTCAAACAGACACGTTCTACCATAGCATTGATTAAAAGAATTGAACTACAAAATTAAAATTAATTAACCTATTTTCCTCAAAGCTAATACCAAATACAATATATTTTGTCTGTCTGTACAAATTAATTAATACAGTACTTACGTGAGTCCGTTCTGTCGTGTTTAAAGATCCTGACCCGCCCCGCTGAAGCAGCGCCCGCGCACGCCTTAAGGCCAAACCCTCCTAAGCACACGATAGCATTCCCCAATTATTATAATAAAGCGCTTAGTCATGTTTTATTCGTTTTCATTGTATGTAAGGAGAGGGGTAATTATTGATTATTTTATAAAAACTTATACGCAAGAGTATAAAATGTTTGGGCATCGTGTACATTTCGTCGAGTTAGTCCTTCCTAAGTGATAAGAGGAGTTTACCATATGGAACAAAACAAAATCAATTTAGCGCACAATAATTCCTTTAAAAATGCCAAAACACGACACGATTGTCCGTGTCGCTTTATTCTGATTGGTCGAAAGTCTAACACGTGACTCACGAGTAGATCTCTCGACCAATCAGATTCATCACAATTAAACGACACGGACCTTCGTGTCGCATTTGTTATGCTACATTCTGGAGAACCTGGTTGTTTTTATTGACTCAAATAATTATAATTTACCCCACCTAGGATTAAAACCCTTTAACAGATCATGCTGATTACAATTAGACCAATGAGACGACATCAGTCCAACCCTTTTAATCTAAATAAACCTTTTTGCTACAAGTTTTGCATATAAAAAAGTCATGCAAACTCGAATTATTTTAATTGTACTGGACGTATCAAACAAAAGCAATTAAATTGCAACATTTCTTACAACAGCAGCAGTTATCGGTAAACATCTACAGCTGAACTTGTTCTACAAGTCTAATGGAATTTAGACAATTCCAACATTAACGATCATCCGTTGTGGAATTGTTTTCAATTATTATTATAGTGCTGATATGTTGCTCTTTGAGGTAAAATCTTTGTGTTGGAAGGATTCTCGTTTGGATATTCAAAGAGAAATTTTGGATAGTGTTGGGCTGTTGGGTCTTTTGGTTTGGATTAGTTTATTTTATTTATTGTCATATTTCTGTTATTAATTTATTAAACTGTCGGGGGCAATATTTATCTAGTTATTGTATAGTTTATTTCTAGTGTACATTTGAGTAAACCTTCTTTATATAATAAATATTGAACTTAGAAAATTAGAGCTAGTCAACAAAAATATAATTTGTATGATATATATTTTTTTATCCACTTTCCTTAAATTTTATAAAATCCGTACTCTATATTATAATCAACTCAATTCTTGTCCAGATAATTCCAGGGTTTATAAAAATAAAGATCATTTTTTACAAATGACTTAGTGTCTTATTTTTATTTCTTTATTATTAACGGATTGCTAACAACGTTTACTATTCAATTTAAATCCACATATGTATATTATGTATAGTTAATAGGCATATAAATGGTTAATAAGGCAAATGTAGAGCAAAGAGACTCTCCCTTAACAAATATGAGAGCTATCGAGGCGGTGCCCGTACAGATGTTGAATATTAATAAAAAGATCGTGATCTGTATTATCCGCGCACAATGCCCGCTGCTATTGACGATACCTTAATTTTTGAATGTTGAACACGAACTATACTCATACATTTTGTATGAAATATAACGTCTATTTGGCTGTTATGAAATCGTATTCAGTATTATGAATAAGCTAGGGACTTGTTAACATGAGTACTGGTTTAAAAGATGTAACTGTATTGTGTAACGAAAAACTTATATAAAAAATATACTCGAAAATCATGTTAACCATTCTAAAAATCAATAAAGTATTTACACATCTAAATATTATTAGAACGTAAATTACTAACACTAAAAAAAAGTTCTATGTGCTTCATATAAAAGACATCAACGCGTACCGCGCTCGCAAAATATACCTTGATAACTCGATTCCGTACATAAACGCATGTAAATGATCACGTAATCGATAAACAAACTGTCTGCTGTAGACAACTGATGTAAGTTGCGCAATACACGTCAGTTTGTGAATAAACATCAATTACCCAACTTAATATTGTTGTTCGTTGTACTGACAGCTTGTGGTACACGGGATAAGAGGATGGAGATTAATGTTTGGTACCGTTTTGAGTACCGTTTATAGTTTGGAAAGATTGGCTGAAGATATGTGGAGAGGAGGAAGGTCTTTGTCCTCCAATAGAACATGATTATGCACATTTTTAAGTAAATTAATGTAGTGGTTTCGAAATATGATAGGTGGCTTGCTCCAAACTATAAAGATAAACTGGCAACTTAGAAATGATGTAGAAGAACTAATAGTGCAGACTTGCAAGCGCACATTATCAATAACGTAATGACAAGAATGTTATATGTAGGTATCTCATAATTTAATAAAATATTGGCGTTATTTAAATAACACACACTAAATTAATACTTCGCCATTTAAACTTAACATAATAGATAATGTTTTACAAAACACCGCTAACTCTCACAACATGGACCAAACATCGTCGGTAGAATGTCAGTTCAAAAGCGACGTTTTGTTACAATTAATGACATTTAATTAAATAAAAATGAAATGAGAGTATGGGAGCGGCTAATTAATGACGTTCAGACGTGTCGGTTGCTATTCGCGAGACTTGTTAAACGCCTTTCCAAGTTCATTTTTATAATAGTGAGAGAAAACCGTTGAGAAGGAATTGTTAATGACAGAATATTGTAGGAAGAATTAAGGAACCTTTCAGACTAAGCTTGAAGAGTTTGTTGGGTTTATATAATAGATACTTTTAAATAGTATCTTTATACTAATTGAAACACGAATCCTGTTCATAAGCGCGGTGGTAGACGGGTAGTTTGGAGTAGAGAGTAGTTTACGGTAGGTTAAATAGCGAACCCGTACACATGGTGTTAAAACCCGCCACAATGCCATACATAAATGTGTCTATTGTGTTTATTGTGATTGCTGTGTGATTATCACTCCAGTTGTGTCACTGCATCGATCCTCTTGCAGTTCCGACGATGTTGACAAGATGGCGGTGTATGCATCGATTGTACCGCCACATCGCGTTCCGGGATAAGCTTTTATATATCCGTATAATTCCTTTCTTCCTGTGTGTATTTCAACAGGCCGGCATAATTGTGTCGACTGTCGAGAGATAATCGTCTCTCGTCAGTCGACATTCTATTGGATCCCACTCCACTTACCATCAGGTGCAGTGGAGTCAGATTGCCGTGCTCGTGAAAAAAAAAAAAAAGCAGGATTAATTTTGTAGTGTCTGTGTCAAAATATTTTTATGACAAATTCTAAATCCAATAGAAAAGTCCATACTAGAATCAAACTCGTGTCATAATAGCTTCTTATGTTTGTTCTGTGGTCTTCGTCCACATCGCTCAAATTTCGTAATCCCGTAATGTATTCAGCCAAAAGTTATTTTTGCGACATTGGTTTTGATTCGTTGTGTTGATAACAGAATCGTGACAATTACTGATAACCTTTGATATTAGGGGATGGCGTAACCGACCGCGCGCTGAATATTTAGTATTCAGGCCGGTGGAAAGTTTTCAAATGTAAAGTTGATTTATTATCGAGCTTTAAGTTTGGAACTTTCATGTTCGAGTGAGAGACTTTCTGTAGTGAAATTGATACCATATTTTTTTGTATTAATTGTACCTTGTTTTAAACTATCAATTCCACTGCCATATTATATTAAATTAAATATTTATTTAATTTTTTTATTGGACTACGCTAAAAGTCGCTAGTCATTTAAATGTGTTTATCAACCGGGAGCGGCGTATTAAATTTGTACCCTCCTAAAAAAAACCTTAGTAAATATAATGTTCAAACTATCATATTTGAAAAGTTCAAAATACTTTTTCATGATAAAAACACAATAGAGCGTTCATTTTCTACAAACAACAGTTAATACAAATAGACTCAACAGATGCAATCGTAGCTTCATCTCGTAGCGGGAATCGAACCGGCTATCTGAGTTAGTACCGAGAATAATTCGGTTAGTGTCGGGGGTCACGGTGGATTTTTAGCGGACCGATAACGCGCGTGGTTGCCACAGGCGGCGTAGTGATGGGACACGTGACGATTACTATCGATATCGGTGATTATTTTATGAATAAAAAAATATTCATATTTTTTAGAGAAGTGTAAATAAATGTCCAAAACAGAAAAAGGTATTTAAATACGATAGTCACTGTGACCTATTGGGTAGAAAGGACATATTATTATAATTTATAAATACAGAATGAATAAATACATGCACTCAATACGTAGTTGTGATCCGATAGTAAGATACGAGTCTTGGGTAGTACTTATATACATTACCTAAGCTATTAAGGTGGTTTGTTCCTACACAACCATTCACAACTGTTTGGATATTACATATGTATACCTTTTTTTCCATAACAGGCTCAGACCGCGGTCTCTAGTGTCAAAACCAAATCATCACCCGCTGTGTCGAACGCTGTCAATGCTTGTTACTATGGCATAAGAAAATTATATAGAAAATAAAGAACATTGCCCCTCATTAACTCTATCGCCTAACAATACATCTTAGTAGTCGATTATTTATCGATATTAAATCTCATCCCTCACGGTGGAGCGCGCGTAAATCGGTGCGCGTGCGCGCCGTGGGGCGACGCGGCCGCTCATAATTCGCGCCCGCCCTCCCCAACCCGCTTTTTACTAATGCCTATACACGATAATCTCTACATTCGTGGTGGCTTAATGAGTCACTCAAGAGATATAATAGGTGAGGATCTTTCCTAAGACAACTTGCAGTGCTTACTTTGTGAAAATGCGCAATGAATCAAAATGTTGAATGCATGTAACTCCGCATCGTTGACTTCACAATTTTTATAATAAAATAACGAAAACATTATTTTGAATAAAAATTATTATTCCAAATAAGCCAACAACTGTTCTTTTTAAAGAAAATTTGCATAAACATTGTCTTAAAGAACTAGGATAAATAAATGTGAGAAAAAATTGCTTAGATGTTTTTGTAACAAAAAATATCTATCATATCCTAACTCAATGGTAAATGCCACTCCTGCCTATAAATAGTAACAGCTACCTAGAACTTTGAATAACAGTACTACATGGCATCGCACTACGCTCGTTATTCTGAGTGTAAAGTTCATTTCATGTTATGTCAATGTGCAGTAACCCTCGTTACAATGAAGTTATAATTAAATTAATTGCATTTATAAAGATTTTTATACTTACTATTTGATGTCATTTAATATCACCTGCAACAAAATAAATTAATTAATTTTACACAAAAAATATCAGAATAGAAAAATCCATACGTGCCTACTAAATGGAATCTTTAAAAAAAAAACTTATAAATATTAATAAGAATTTCATTTAACTTAGTATTTCGCGACGCTCATTGTCCGTGGTACGGTCAGCACGAAAAACAAAAAAACCCGCATATGATTATGGCGAGCAATATCCGAAAAGATAGCGATCTTATCCAGCCATCGGACATGAGGTGCATCTGCCTTTCCACTCTACGACTTTCCGACACGACCTCTCGTAAAGTTCATGCGAATGTAACGTTTGAGATACAGTGTGGCAATGTGAGTGATGTGAGAGCAGTGTCATTTGCGTAATATGAGGTTAAAGGTCTAAGGATGATATTTGACTCTACCGGTCTTGTTAGCAAAGAATTGACCAATTAGATATCAGTCACCTCACAGTTAATACGATATAACACAATCGTCTCGTAAAAGCAAAATGTTCTTTATTGCGTTAATGATTAAATTACAAAATGAATGTCAAAATAATATCACTACTCCAAAACCTTTTTATATTATGCTTTGTATGATAAAATTACAAAAGGAACGTTAAAATAATGTCACTATTGGAATAACTTTTTATATTTTTAAACATTGTCCGATATATTCGTTAACATGGTAGAATCGTGACCGGATCGTCGTCGTGTCGTCACCGCGCCTTGTAAAGGGCACCTTATTAATGCGGCCCGCTGTAATCTGTCTTGTGAAATCCCGCATTGTGTCCACTTTCCGAACGTTTTCGAAACGACCCTTTCGGCGGGAATTGTTCTGTATTTAACCGAAAAAATAAAATGTATTCACGAAAAACTTCGGGTAATGTCCCTTTGACGTTTGGAAGTTTAATTGTCAAACGAAATTTAATGACGGCCAGGCCTTTTGTAGTCATGAATAAGGATTGAGTGTTGGCGATATAATAAGCTTTGAATATTTAAGTTTTCTATAGCGGACAAAGCTTTTAAAGTTGAACTGGAAGTGGTAAAATATGACGACTATTATTTAATATTCCTATTATTATTATTATTAATATTAAATATATTCCTATTATATTAAGAGTACATAACGGATACGCAATACGTTGTATGTTTTTATAATGCTACTTTTCATGTAACAGTCTCTACATCATCCATTGACTGACCAAAATTAATAACAAACATTCATACCATTTAATAAAAAAAATTATAGACAACAAAGTAAATTTTACATGTTGTTAATGTAATATACTACGAAATCAAGGCCCTAAAATACTTCTACTATTGACTATACAGGAAAATTCTCTATTTATTTAAAACTGTGATATAAATAGTTAATAAAAACATTTCCCAACGTAGTTATCTATCGCGAGCGCACCTCTATGTATTTTTAAACCATTACCGATAGCAAACGCCGCAAAAACTTTAACAATATTGTCGCCGCTCAATTAAGGCGCATCCGAGAGAGATATTCAGCGAATTTCGCGCGAGTCGCGGACTCTCGTCTTGTCAATAAGTCCCTTATAAATTGCCTTAACCACGTTGAATTTGAATATAATAGGGCCCCATCCTATGCGTCGTTTTACCCCCTCGCCGGTCGGTCGGCGCACAATCTTTGTAAAATTATATTGTAAGCAAATTATCTGCTTGGATCTGGCAAGTCGATTGAAGGCCCTTGCTTTGTTTGATATATTATTTTATGTTTGTTTGCGTGTCCGCTGTATACATTGTGCGTTTATAAATTTAAGTGAGTTCATAAATAGGTTCTGTTTTGCTTTAGTAGTACGGGAATGAGGTTCTTGTAAATATCGCTGTTAAAGGTGAAAATTGTGACTGAAGGATCGTTAATCACAAAAAAAATATATAATGTCTCACTTAACAAACAATGTATGCTACATTTTCTTTGCCTTAATTATAGGCCAGCTCTTAAAGTAATATCATTTTTTTTTTGTTTAAAATCTTTAGTTAATAATTATAATAAACCATTATTAAATGTACTGTAACACATAAGTTTGTATAGGAAATGCGTCTTAATTAAACGTGTAAGCCGCGATTGTGGTATAACATATGTATAAATGAATGAGATGGATGCTGCCACAATACGCAATTTATCCTCCATTTTGGCAGAAGTTGTGCAGTCGATGAACGCAGCGTCAAAATAACCGCCGACCCGCGTCGGTTAACCAAATCATAAATATTTATATAACATACACTAGGTGTGTGCTGAATTGGCGTCTAATAAAATGTTATATTCATAATTTGTCTATGTGTCACGGAACCTTGTATATGCAAAATCTTTCTAGACAGTTTAGTAAATATTTATTTTATAGGTTAAAAATATACAAAGGTATATAATGTTATTAAATTGGCACAATTGAACCTCATTACGTCAGTGCTACAATGATACAATTCCTATACGCAATCGTCAGCAAAGCAATGAGACTGCCTCACACAAAAAAAAATGTTAGGCTACTTAATGTTAGAGTTAAGAGTTTCTTATGTGAGTACGAAAATTAATTTAGGATCATGGATTGGCAATCATCCAAGCTAGAAGTAAATTAGGAAACAGAAATAATTTTAGTCGTTAAGATCTAAAATAACTTTGCAACTCTGATAACAAGATAATATTACAAAAAAATATTCGCTCGTACCCTTGAAGAACAAAAATTTACTCCAACACCCTTCTAAAAATAACACTAAGACAATCTAAACCGAAGCGACTTCCCTGCAAAACGAACGTGAAACCGAGCGAGATAGTCGCCACGCGTCGCGAACTGACACCAGTTTTCGAAATCGCATAAAATTATTCGCATGCGAAATTACAAGGAAATTAAATTGGACGCACCGACAGCCGAGACGAGTGAGTGTCGTGCGTGAATTACACGCGCGACGTGGGTAAACGTTTCGTTTGAACGTCATTTCGCTTTCGTGTGTCACGGGTCAATTCAATTCGGGTGTACTGTTTATTGATTGTTGTTATTTTTTACGATTTTAATATTAATATACTATGACGGGCTTTTGGTATTGGTACTACAAAGATTAGGATTAGGAAAGGAGGTGTATGAGGTATGGTGGTGATCACAGTTTTCATTGTAGAATCTGTAGGTATAACTGATTTTTTAAAGTTATGTACGTCTATCCTAGTGTTCTATGAACGTAACTTCCGCATTCAGGGGTTATCCTAATAAGTTGAAAGTAATGGGTTAAACAATTTTTCCTCTGATACTAGGGATAGTTCATCAGTTTTATACAGACTTCAGACTTTATATTCCAATTAAGTTATACATATATTTTATTATTTATTTCAGAGAGCAAGTTTAAAAGTCAAACTATTTATTGTAAACGACTGCTCAAAATACAATAGATCCTAATTGAAAAAAGTAACAGAATGAAAAACTCAAAACCACCCATTTCTTATTTCTCTTTCATTTTAGATTACTTGGGGTTTTTCATTAAAACATTTTTATAGCTTGTAGGAGCAAGGTCATGCCTTTTTATTACACTTTAAATTGTATTTTGATTTAAAAATGTGTCTGTTCACAACACAACTAGTAAGTTTGGCATATCGGGGGATGAGTGGGATATGAAATAAAAATCCTTGAATTCAATTCCCACGCCAACATCAATTGTGATCTGTCACTATTATTTTCAAGTATTTCTAAAGATCTTGGTCGGTAGTAGTTGTGAATTACCGCTTGCTTTAAAGAAAATTTTGAATTGGTTTGAAGAAACCTACATACCTGAGAAGGTCTCTATAAGAATTTTGAGGGTGTGTGAATTCTACTAATCCGCACTAGGCCAGCTTGGTGGACTGTTAAATCCCTCTTTATAGTAGAAGAGGAGGGCTGGTATTATTATTATTATACGGACTATGGGTTTTTTTACTGTTGTAAATGTTGATTTTATTATAATTCTTGTGAAATAACATTTTAGTTGCGAGTTATACGGTAATTAAAACAGTCGACTGTTATTTTAATGACAAATAAAAATTTTAAAGGCTCGTTTTACACCGTATATTATTATTTTATATTCATTATAATACTGATATTGAATTAAGTGCATTTAAATTGTTTTCGTTTTTAAGGGAAGTATTTTTATCGGTGAAAAATAAGGCATATGTCCTGAGACTTTAGCGATTTTTTACGATGACCTTCGAGGTATATATATATATATATATATATATGTTAATAGTTACTTAATATAACAGGTCAATATACTGTTAATTACAATATAGTCGATCAATGATATCTTCTTAAAACATTTCATAAGACATTATTAAAAGTTTTTATTAAAGCACAATGAAATTAAAATTCTAAGTAACATGATTAAATTACGGTAATCGTAATTTTCGTGCGTGAAAAATAATTTTTAATTTTTCACATTAAAGATAAGCAATATAATCGACAATTTACGATAATCGAAAGCGAATATGGATTGATTTAAGTGTTCCGAGAGAAAATTTTTATTCGTGCGGCCAATTAATGTTTTTTTTTTAATGTTCAATTAAAACGGTAGCATTTTTTGAAGGTTTCGCGAGAGTTCGCGTAATTAACGGACAAATTTACGCAACGCGATCGTGTATGATAACAGATAATGGTTGTGGAGGAAGCGATAGCATGCAGCGATTTATAGCAAACTAGCTTTTACTTGTGGCCCTGGTCGCGCAAATTATTCTCGGAATAAAAGTGATTTATCTTTTTCGCAATGAAAAACGGCTTATATGTTCATCCGAGACTTGTTCTGTGTGCCAAAATTTGTCAAAATCATTGCAGTGGTTTGAATAGATTGAGTTAACTTCTGACAAATATCTTAAAAAACTTTCCTATTTGCAATAATATTTGGAGAAAAGAAATTAAGTGGAAAATAGATACTAAATTCTATCATTAACTAACTTAAGTTAACTTTTAGTATAAACTTTTAGTATTTCTTTTTATGAATATAACTGATAATTAATATCTTTAAGAGGCTTCGTAAAGTTTATTTTAGATTGATAAATAATTATTACCGAATCGCTGGCGCTTATCACATAATGCAGGTTCGTACCGCAGTATCAAAAGCATCATTTTTGTTATTTACTACCGTCTTCACCCCACCGTTTAATTAGTTGTATGTTGTAAAATAAATATTTTCGAAAATTATCCGTGAAGGCGCAATCGCGCGGGTCGTCTCAAGAAAACTTATGGCAACGCCTAGGAGGTAGGTGTTGTATGTGAGGCTGATTAGGAACTTTTTTATTGCTTTGAATGACGAGACGAGCTTGCCGATCGCCTGATGGTAATACGAGCGCCCATACACATTAGAAGCACTATCCAACACCTTGAATTACAAAGTATTATTTGGTATTTCACTGCGCTCGCCATTCTGAGACGTGAGGTGTTAAGTCTTATTATGTCCAGTAGTTACACTGGCTATAATGTCCTTCCAATCGAAACACAACAGTGACTACAAACTGCTGCTTAACGGCAGAAATAAACATTGCGGTGGTACCTACCCAGGTGAACTCTAATGAATAAGAGACCTACCACCAGTAATTTAAAATAAGGAACTACCGCAATGTCTATTTCTACCATTCTGTGCTAGGTCTAGGAACATTGTGGCCAGTGTAATTTGGGCTTTATTGAATCCACTAACCTAGTATACCCGCTCTTTTTTTAAAGATCATAATTGCTTGAGGCGTTTTCTTAGGGTTTTTAACTTGCAGATCTTCACTCGACAGTCCGTTTCATTTAACCTAACAAGGCTATCGCAGCATTTATTTATTGAATTCCAGTAAATACGTAATAGTTTTGTTTTTGTTTAACACCAAGACATTTATATAACAAAGTCTTCGCGATTCTAAAATAATTTCTATATGTTTGCAATGTCGGCGGATGAATGGTCGCCACGGGGCGCGGACCACACCGGACGCCGGGATCCCGGGACTCCGGGACACCGGGATACCGGGACAACGGCCGACTAATGTCCCGCCTATAAATTAGCTCAATGATCACTACAATCCTTTACTCGCCACTTAATATTGTTTTCATATTTATTTCATTCAGTACAGGCCGTTTGTTTCAAGTCGTGATGTTTTAAGTTCTAGATCAGCTGATAAACAGATCAACGCAACAATAAACTTAGGCTTTTTTAAACCTGTTGTATTGCGTTATTAATACATTACAGTCCGAATATCCTTTTATATTTTATTAGATTTTTCAGGAAATGATTAAACGAAGATGTTACTTTCCTGATAGCATAAAACTATTCCAAATTCAGCAAATCCAAAACATTGAACTAAAACCAACTGTATTGAGCTGAAAAAGTCGTTCCTTATCGAAACGTATATGTACGAAACGTATATCCTACATCAAACCCAATTCATTGGACGTATTTAGTTAATAACTTCCTCGTAAAATCGGCGTGCAATTATCGCGTGTTACATAAATAAATAAAACCGCGCGCCCCGAGCAGGCTCAAATTTAAATAACCAATTACTCTGTACATTGGGTTTGTTGATTTATCGATCAATTTTACTTTGGCGCTGATTGTGCTGGGATATTAAAAATGTTGCGCGCGCGCTTTATTTCGCCGCCTTTGACTGATCTTCATATGACAAGGATGCATATTGTAGCCGGTTATTACTGCCGATTTAGCGGCTGTTCCACTATGTATGTCCCGGTGGCGTAGTTGTACGCGTTGCGTCTGTCCTGCTGAGATCTCGGGTTCGATGCTCGGGTGAGGTATCATTTTTGTTCTGCCCCGTATCAGCACAGAAGCTGGTATTGCGCTTGATATGTAACAATAGTAGTGCCGAAGAGTAAAATTTTCCGAAAGGTAACCCGACACAAAATTAAAGTATTAATAATATGCATAAATGCCGTCTGCTAATCGTTCTAATGATTATAATTAGATTTTATATAAATTACGAAAGGGAAGCCGACAGGAACCGGGTAATATGGACCCTTCGCTCTTGGACAATAGGTTTGCTCCCTATTACATGGGATTCGACACAGGTGATATTTGAAAAGAGAAAAAGGCGCGATAATGTATGTGATATTAATACTCATTGTAATTTTATTGTGATAAAATAAATTTTACTCGTTCGAACTGTACAATATTTTTTATTTCTTTAACGCTTAGTTGGACGTCTCGAACTTAACAATGTGAAGAATATTCTGAATATTATACCATGTGTATATCACTATGTTTACGTTTCATATGAGAAAATCTTCATTTTTTGAAAGTCGATTCAAAATTTCTATTAATATAGATATAACCATTATAGAGGGAGGTTCGGGTTTCGTCATCGAATAAAAAAAATTATAATATGATTCCCACGATGCAGATATTGTACCTAGACGTAAATGTATGCAATAAAGTGCTGCGTAAAGCTAATTATTACTTAATAATTAACTTCGCACCTTCCGTGTTCCGAAGAATGCAACAAAGGATGATAAAATATCTGTTCAGTTAGTAATGAGTGACGCATTAGTGCTTAGACGTGATATTTATAGAGCAATTTGAAGTCCTGCTTAAGCTTTAGCAATAAACATATTTATACGGTGATTAATCTAATCATTGTTTTATCTTCGACTCTTAGACGAAGTGAGGAAAGTGACTAAACATTATGTGATCAATGACTTATAAAATGTATTATTGTAGAATGTTATTGTTCTTCGCTGACTGCCTCGGTGGCATAGTTGTACTGCATGCGCGGTACGACAGCGCTCTGAGGTCCTGGGTTCGAATCCCGGGTCGGGCAAAGTGATATTTGGGTTTTTCTGCTCAATATCAGCCTGGAGTCTGGGATTTGTGCCCGATATGGCGATAGGCTCGCCCCCTAACATAATGGGACGGAACACAGTTAGCGAAAAGTGGGTGTCTTGGTTGCGCCTCTGCCTACCTTTTCGGAGACAAATGCGTGTTGTGTGTGTGTAATATTGTTCACACTCTTCGAACAAACCGTTTATGTTTTTATGTTAACGTTTTGCAAACATTCAATTACCATTAGTTGACCACTTGTTAAAGACATTCAGTTCTATAAAATTAAAATGATTTTTGATTGAAATAACGCCGCGTGCGTTAGACCGGCTGCCAGACTTCAAGACACTGTGAGCTCAGCTCTGCGTAGATCGGACCAGCAACAGCAAAAAATAAAAAATAAATGTATAATTGTAAAATGTACCGGTAGATATTGTAGTTATGAATTGTCGGATGATCAACACCATAGTATGTACCGTGACCACGAAGGCTACAATGACTTCGAAACGTCGGGATAAAATTAAAATATAAAAAACCCGATAAAATCCGGAAAAAAAAAAAATTTCAATGTTCTATAAAATAATCCAAATTAATCGATGGTTAATAAAATGTACTGAATATTATACGATCGAATTATTTGTTTTGGCGAAATTATGCCCAATATATTTCAAGTAACATTATTGCTGACTAGTAACTAACTAGTAACTTTATAACTTCATTCTACACTACATACTTTAAATGTTGCTATTTTATATCATACTGTATTTTAATCATTACATATTTTACATTCAATTTTATACTAATTGGAGAACTCAAAATGCACAAACAATTAGACTCTACAATTCCGATATTAGCATCAACAACGAAGCTATCGAAAAACAACATCGACGTCCACCAATTAGAATGATAGACAGACAGACATTGAAACGTATACGCAATTAGCTAGATTATAGATAGCGATTGTAATAACAGATATAGAATACATTCGGTGCAGTATGATGTCACCGCAGTGGCCCTGTGGCACTGTTCCGATGCCTGTTTTTAGTGTTTCACAATACATTTATTCTATGAGACGAGTGTGATGCTCGCCTGGTGATAGACCGCTTATAAACAGGGGCCTTATTCTCTATCCCGCGCGTTATTTTGACAGTGCGTAACAAGCACGTAACACAACGCATCATGTTTAGGACTATAGAAATTTGGCTTACAGAATACCATTCCACGCACATTTTTCGAAGATAACATGACACGGCCGCGTTACGCGTTTACACTATCTTACAGAATAAGGGCCCAGTAGTAATAACTTATGAAATTTTAATTACGAAGTACTGGATCTGTGATGCTCATAATGTCCAATACTTATTACACTGCAATTTCCTTCATACCGAAACACAACAAAGCTTGCATGCTGCTGCTTGGTGGTGACAAATATCCGCCCGGATAGCGACCACCGTACACAAGGTGTTGAAACCCGCCATAGTGGCCCACGTACGTGTGTCGCGTTCCGGGATTAACCTGAGTATATCAAGTTCCAACAGGCCGGCATAATTATGTCGACTTTCAAAGGGTAATCATCTCTCGTCAGCCGACATTCTATTGGACCGCACTCCACTTACCATCAGGTCCAGTGAGGTCACTTTGTCATGCATGTATAACATAATAATAATAATCCGAGGGGTTATAGAGAATTCCTTGGCATACCACGCAACCCATAAAACGTGATTATCAACTGACGAATTTATTTAATTTAAAATCGAAGAAATATAAAAGCCATTTTATTGCTCGGACAATATAAAACGAAATACGTTTTTCGAAATTCGACGGAATTATGCGTAAAATTTCACACATCATAAAATCGCTTTTCGTTATTTATAAACTTTTGTATAAAATTTTACGGTAAGAGGAAAATTGGATATTAAAGGTTATTTTAATAGTAGCTAAAGTTATTACAATATTGAAACCGACATTTGCTTGTATATATTAAGGCCTTGGTTCTATTTTTTTATGAAAATGTAGACATTACGAAAGCAATGAAACATATTTTTTTTAAATAAATAAAAAATATAAAAAAAGAAAAGTCAATTCCAAGTTTTCACATGTAAAATTCAGTAAAAGTTAAAAGTATATGCATATTCGGCGATCCTAGCTACATACAATTGAGATACCTAAATATTTTATTAAAATATACGTCAAAATACAATGCACATAGTTTTTCTTTTATTTAATGCAGTCGTTGTTAAAAACGTCAACGTCAGAGGAAACATCATTTAACGATTTTCAGGCTCTAAATAAGTATATATTCCCGATAGACTGAGTTAACGAATGGTACAAGACTTGAGATTTTTTAACCATAGTATGAGATTTTCCCAGTACAATCTAACTTTAACTAAGTAACGTGAATATTAGCGTAAGTCTAGTTTCCAAACACGACTCATTCTAGATTGGAGCCCTCTCAAAAGATCAAACACTACCGTTTGAGCACTAAAACACTCCGGCGCACCTTAATTCTTGTTTTTACGAAATGCTCAGCAAATAATTGCAAATATGAGGACATTGGTTAGGGAAATAATGTGTGATGTATCATTTATTCCGCAAGCGTACGCTTTAAGCCTTGCTTGTAGACCACCAAGCGAGTTGGCTGCTTATTCTGAGAAACTTTTACGAAGAGAAATTCGGACTTTGTCGTTTTTGTTGATGATTTTCTTTTAGTTATTTTTAATAGAGACTGTGTTGTTTGTATATATGTGCGAGTATATTTCAAAGTTTTGAATGTAAAGTAAACTGTGAATGACTTGGATACTGTTTAAACTTCGGATAAGTTATTTTTAAATTTATATCTGCTAGACGATGTCAACACGGGTGCATGTTGTTTGTGTGCAAAAGCAATGGGGTTAATTAATGTATACGTACTCAGCGTTAGATTTTGGAGAAATTGAATTTGTAATAAGTTTTATAACTTGTGTGCCTCTTCTTGAGATACAGTGACATCACTGAAATTATTAATATCATCTTACATATTATAAAATAATTACATATAAGTTGTCCTGTAACAAGTTTTGTGTGATTCATTTATTAACAACAACGTATCAATTTTTCGCTTTACTACAAATATTTCCCAACAATATAATTATCGAAACGATATCGAACCGCCCCAACAGAATAGCGTCGCGTGAGCACTCGCAGCAGGGGTTTGAGCATGTTATGTGTAATTCATTTTAGATTTTTTGCGTGGAAATATAGCAGAAACACACGGCCGGCGGGTTTTTTACCTAAATTTCATTAGTTAAACATTACATGTGTACCGATTATATTTTATATTATACACTAGTTTTTAGCGCGGTGTCTTTCGCATTCGTGTCGCGCGGACCTGCTTTATGTTAGAATTATCATTTTAATTGGGATATACAGACGATGAAGTGCATCTAGTTGTCTTATATAGGCATGACGCGAAGTAACTTTGAAAAGTTATGGAAAAGCCTTGAAAATACAATCTTTTTATCTTTGTAATGTACGTGCGTACACTCTTGTTTATGTAAAAGCATACGTACGCAGTCCTGTCCAAGTAATATATGGACTAACGATCTCTCTTTTTATCTTTAGATGGCTTTCAAATATACAATGCAAAACTACATCTCTTTTCACTAATATTATGAATGAATGAGGATGAAATTTGGCATACGGATAGACAATATTCGGGATTAATAGATATGTTTTTTATCGCAGTTTGCTATCGTAATTTGCTCCATGGGAAATAATTGAATTTTTTACTAAGATTTTTTGAACCCGCGAGCGTCACCTAGTTTACATATAATCTAACACTTATCCAATATCAAATTTATTTGATAAAGTTTCAAAACAATTTATTGTTTCTTTTATCTTTATATACAAAATAATCTTTTTTACATTAATTTAGTTTTATCACAACGAAAATTAATTAATCAGTTTAATTAATTACGATACTAATATAAACAGTTAACTTAAAACGTAATCATTCCAAACCCAATCAATTATAAATTAATATCTAAATCTCCACGAAATAGTTAATTACTTCCGATGCAAAATCTATATAAGTAACGCCCTATAGTGACGTCGCGATACATTTCCTAAAAGTGTCGATAAAATCATGGAATCGGTGCCGATCGCTAGCTAATCGCACCCAATTAATCTAAAGGCCGCTCACTTCTCCCCAGAACGGTAATAGTCGTGTTATTATTAATTTTAACGCTGTGGCTCGTGATCGATAATTATGTTTCAAATTGTATCCAACACTATTCATTGTGTAAAGGATAAAATAGATTATCTACGAACCTCAAGGGCTAATTAGAAGTGGAACTAGTTCACGTCCATTTCGAGTTTATATATGTCCCTTGTATGAGGAGTTTTTTGGATGATTTTTCTAATCGCAAAACATGTTCTACCTGGGAATTGAAGCTACTGCCAGCTCAAATATGCTGCCACTAAACCAATGAAGTAATTAAAATAAAACTATTTTTCGCATTTTGTCGCGGTTTTTATATTATAATTTCCTCTCGACGTTTCGAAGACTGTAGCTTTCGTGGTCACAGAGCGGACTCATCAACCACCACTTTACTTAGTGAACGGTCTACGAAGGCTACAAAGTTTTCGAAACATCGGGAGAAAATTATAATATAAAAATATCGATATAATCCACAAAATATTTTTAATGTCTAACATTCGCGTAAACATAAGAAACCAATTAAGTGATTAATTACGAAAGTAAGTAGCCGCCGCACTTGCGCTGTAAACATTTATGCTTTACTTTATGTATATCAGATTACACTCTTACTATTTCTCATTCGTATTTCATTAATTTTAACAAAAATAATTCAGTATAATCGTAATCTGAGTATCGTTTGTAGTAGCCCTGTAAGTACTTTATCATTCACGGCAAATAATTTGAGAGATTAAATAGTAATTGAATTAATAGCTGATTAAAAACTTCGACGATAAGTCCCGCAATAATTACATACATCGATTGTATGTTTTAGAATGATATTCTTATCGATAAAAAAAATTAAACGATTGGGTTTTTCTCTTGATTTGCGTTTCCGTTCATAATGTTAGGTGTGAAATTTTTTATCGCTCACTAATATGAAGATTAAACGCTGTGTATGGCCACGAAACTGGAATATTATATGATCTAGGATTTTATACATAAAAGAGTTTAAATACGATGGTATATTTTGGTGATCGGTTTTAGTGTATAGTCAGGGAGTCCCTATTTTGTTAAGAGGGCGTATCCGTCTATTGACAATTATAATATCAACCCTGTATTATATACTGTCCCACTGTTGGGCACGGGCTTCCTCTACTACTGAGAGGGATTTGGCCTTACTCTACCACGCTGGTCTAGTGCGGATTGGTAGACTTCACACGCCCTATAGACAATTTCCTATAGACAATTTCTCAGGTATGCAGGTTTCCTCACAATGTTTTCTTTCACCGTTAAAGCAAGCGATATTGCACAAAGAATACACACATCATTTTTAAAAACCTCAGAGGTGTGTGCCCTTGGGATTTGAACCTGCGGACATTCGTCTCGGCAGTCCGTTCCACAACCAACTAGTCTATCGCTGCTTGACAATTACGAGTGTTTTATTCGAAGTACAGCTTTCACATTCATATAAGTAAAAGAGTTAAAAAGCTCCTATTTACTTAATGGCTACCAAATCTGTCCTTCGATTAAAACGCCCGTAATTGCAAAAGGCGAATTCACCCCCTTAGACGGAATAGCCCCCCCCCCCCCTCTAATCATCCCTGACTGTATAGAAAATAAGGTGTTTCATAGCTACATGTATATGTTATTCATTATATTTTGTTTATATGTATGCGATTTTTGTTTTTCAATTGATTATAAGCTATAAATCGTTAAGTTCTTGGAGTTATAAAAACACCTCTCTACATCACCTGTATAAATATTAAAAGTACGCCATTCTTGTAATACAATGTGACTAGTGATTAATATCTCACATGCGACATTTCTCGATCGTCCGCCAACGCGAGGGCCGCCACATGATATATTTACTCATTACCTCGTCAAAATGCATGGCGAAGGGAAAATGACAGAATTTACGAGCTTTAACACGGTGCCACAACAAAAACTCAATTGCAGACAAACTGCATACACTTGTACGATAGTGCCACATACGTCATTTTTAGTTTACGGTTTTTGTTAATAGATGTCGTTGATTGTAATGTTTATAGATTGTCTTGTTTTGAATATATCAAGTAAACCGATGGTTCCTAAGTAAAATATCGTATCGGAAAAAAATTGGCATTTACACTTTTTTTTATAGTTTTGGTAGGAAATAGTATGTATATAATAAATGCTAAAAAACGTGAAAATTACAATATTTTAGATACGATAGTTTACTTAGGTGGAGGAGAAATATTATTAAGGATTAGTGAATAGCATAGCGATGCAGTTAGGGGATATATCAAGGGTAAATGCAGTAAATAATCGATTTCTTGCGTCGTCAGATCAAGCAATTACATCAATCAATTCAGATCAATTCCATCATTGAAAGGAATCGAACTGGCACCCATCTCAGCACTCGCTGCGACAGACGTTGCGAAACAATTTAAGCAATAAACAAAAAGCACTTTTCGTGAAATATTAAGACTTCGTGCGTAACGACATATTCCCTCGCGGGCTGTTATTTAGAAGGGTGAAATATTGTGTTCATACGGGCGTTATTTGGTACGTTTTCACGTTTTCATAACGTTTGTGAAAAACAAATGTAGAAATATTTTGTCGGATCGAGAGAAATACGAATTTTTTTTCTAGTGGAGTCGATAAAATACAATGTGGAAAAAGCTTTGAATATCGATAGTAGTTAGATTACGCTGGATTTATTGATCGTATCTACCGATGACATATTGTATTTTAAATGTGTAGGATTGTCAATACATTGCGCAATTTGCTGGTGCTAGTATATATTTTATATCCGCCCGGATAGCGAACATCGGACACAACGTGCTAAACCGCAATAATGGTCCACGTTAGTCTGTCGCGTACAGACATCAATCTGTGTATATTCGGTTCCAACAGGCCGGCATAATTGTGTCGACTGCCGAGGGGTAATCATCTCTCGTCAGTCGATATTCTACTGGACCCGTTTCCACTTACCATCAGGTACAGTGAGATCATTTTGACGTGCCTGTGCAAAAAAATACACAGACCCAAAATAAATTGTGGATAGCTATATTGTAACTAACATTTATTCCTATTACAATAATCGAACCCATGAGATTTAGTTTCACAATTCATAACCAACATCGGTGATACATAACATTACATTAATAATTCCTCTGAGAAAATATCAAAATCAAAAAGAATAATCTATAGAAATCAATCGACACATTTATAATGAGGTAAGTGTTAAGTGTAACAAGTCACGGGCGGTAGCGGGGGCGGGGCGCGGGCAGCATCACGCGCCGATCAACGAAGTGGATAATTATCATCGATACAGATCAAATCTCGCACTATCTATACTCTCAAACCAATTACTCTAATGATCGCTTGGTGTGCAATCATCGTTTCTTATTTGTCATTCATAGAAATTGTGGGTGTGGTGTAAGTTACAAAAGGCAGAGAGAATGGCAAACATAATCCATTATATGTTAAGAAAATGCTAAGCATTTATTTATTTGTGTAAAATAAACGTATATAGTGTGTCATAATTATAATAATTACTTTTGCTATGATATTCATTACACACTCTAAATAAGAACATAAATGGCACACAAAATGTAAGAAATTACACATAATATTTTCCTTTAATATAATCATTTCCATCTGAGACCCAAATGCTCGCTATACCTATCCATTAAAAAAAATAATTTATAATAAACCAACATTTGTAATAAAAAACAATTCATAAAATCTTCACCATTCTTGTAATAGCACAGATACATCACCCGCTAACATATTTTAAATTGCATCAACCACTAACAGTAACCCGGTCGGCATCATAATAGATTTAAACAAACATTCATATTACTGACTGTTGGTTACCGGTTACTAAGCTCGGAAGCACAAAAAACATCATTACTCAGATGAAGCTGTTACGGACGATAATTTGTCTAATGACGGTGTTTAGCGATACTCGATGATAGGTGCTTCCTATCCAATGTTTAGGGGTCTGTTATACGTGGATTATAATATCAGCCCTGTATTGTATACTGTCCCATTGCTGGGCACGGGCCTTCTCTACTACTGAAAGGGATTAGGCTTTAGTCCACCACGCTGGCCCAGTGCGGATTGATAGACTTCACACACCCTAAAAATTCCGAAAGACAACTTCTCAGGTATGCAGGTTGCCTCACGATTCCTTTACTATTTAAGCATGCGTTAATTCACAAAGAATACACACCTAATTTTGGAAAGTCAGAGTTGTGTGTCCTTGGGATTTGAACCTGGACATTCGTCTTGGCAGTCCGTTTCACACTCAATTAGGTTATTACGTGGCTTAAGGTCGATTATTGGAAGTCAATGGAGTAGATGTTATAAAAAGGCGATGTAAGTTTGCCGGTAAACATGTTTCCTACTACCCCTTGTATTAATTTTAACAGAGTATGAAATAGACTGGAAGGCATGCCTGTAATGATCTCCGATATATACAACGCCTCTCTTCAGTCAAATTTTTGTCCATCAAGCTTAGCTTAATAATTTCGCCTATGTGGAAAAAAATTTACTCAAAATATAAACAAATTTTTTTGGTTCCCAAAATTCAATATCATTAACATTTTTTTTAAAAGTAACCGTTCAATATCAGGTTGATTGAAAAAATATATTTTATGTAATTTGTGACGAAATGGTACGGTTACATCACGTGTCAACTGGCAGTGTACGATATGATGAACGAGCGCGACGGATTGTGTGACCGCCCCTTTACGCAACTGAAGAGTATGATTTACAACATGAAAAAATAGCATGTAAAAAATTAAGCAGGTTTTTTTGTAATTACCTGTAACTTAATTACATAGTAATACGCTGTGCTCGTAAGAAATGTTTTTGTTTTCAAAATGTCATTGCAGTAATGTTCAAAATATTAAAACAATGAAAAATACCCAAATACCCATAGTAGGTCAATAATCGCAGTGTTTAATATTTTTCAATATTTCTTGACAGCTTTTTATTATTATTCGAATGAACTATAACAAATGAAATAAACACCAATATTAATTAACCCTATACTGAACCCAAAACCGTTTCCAAACCCACTGCTAACCCAATTTTTACCGGTCCTTTACTTTCTCGCAGACGTTCCTAAAAGAAAGTTCAACATTGAAAAAAGTAGAATTACAATTTACGCCCGCGGGGTATTGGATGCGTCTCGGAAACAAAATGTACAATTCATAATTATCGACCTGTAATGATAGGGATGCGCTTACATCGATAAAAAGACGTCAATTTGACGTGGGTGTTGAAAATGCTGATAATGTAAGTGATTGAGTTGTGTTTAAGGCTATCTGTGTCGTAGTGTTAAGGAAATATGGTTGTTATTTGTTTTGTATAATTTTAGTTGAACGGTAAAATAATTGCAGTTGATGTTTAGCGGGATAACTGCTTATTCGTATCTAAAGATGGGTTTTAAGCTTTATGATAGGATACTATCTTCTAGACTGTAAGATTAAAAACCTCACGGCTAATATTGATTCATCAACACATAAAGTTCACCGCCTAATAGTATAGGTGCTTCATCAAATACAACACACATAATAATCATATATCTTTCACATAAATGTATAATTTTGATTGACGATTATAAAGTAACCCATTGACGTATATTCTACCGATAAACATGAACGTCCATAAAAACTATTTCTTCAAAATCTGAAGTTAGAACTAAAGTTCGCTGCAGCGCTAAAACATTAACCGTACGTTTAACGAAACTCTTTAAACATGCAGTGCTAAAGCGCTTTAAATAGAGTAAAATGGGAATCAAAGCCGGATTTCAGTACACTTCAGTTAAACATAGTGATTCTTCGGAACGCCAAATCTAGTAAGTAATACATATATATCGATGATATAACCATTTTTATCGATATCTGTATAAGTGCCGATGTCCCCCACTAGCGGTCGCAATTACCGTCGCGCTGTGCATCGCGTTTACTTTGCGCGCGGACATCAAACGCGCCGCCCCGGGCCCGCGTTATTCGCGCCCAAATTTCCCTTAATCGACCGCCACGCACGGCCGCCGCGCCGCGTCGTGTCGTCGGCACAAATCTTCATTCGCTTTATTGTTTGTTTGTAATTGTCGACTTTTTATATTGATAAAGAATAATAATTTATATACTTCAATATAAACGTTGAAATTGACGGCTGTACCTTATATTCTTGCCTTCACCATTGGTGCGACACCTAACGGCGCATTTTTTTTTTTTATTATTTGTTCAGTGTTATTATTCGATGATGTTTTCCAGGTAATAGCTTCTGAAAACCATTCATGTAAAAACAAATGGAATTTCGTCACTTAACCCACTCATTCGACTACAGGCGATACTGCTACCTAAAAATAAATATGTAATTACTCTCTCCAAGTTACATTCTTTGAATTGAGTATCGAAATAATGCTTCAGTCAAAGTCAGATACGAAAATATAGTTGACTCATATCATCTTTTTAAGTAAAAACCCAGGTTATCAGATAAATTACCAAGTATTATTCCTAAATGTTATTCTTCCATTTATATAGTAATTAATTTGAAATAAAATTCTCATAAAATATTTTTGATTTCAGGTATGTTCCAAAGTTACATAACCAGGTACAGGTAAGCTCTCTTAGCAATTATAAATTGTTTAAAAAGTAATTAATACACGCGCGATACTGAAATGGTACAACGGGTGGCGCGGGAGCGGGAGCGTGCGCGGGCGCGGGCGCGTTCGTTAGCGGCACGCATGCGCGGTGTCGACATGCCGCGATTTATCGCTGCCGCGCCTCGCCGCGACAAAGTAATCGACATCGACGCGTTATCACCGCTGTATGGTGCGCATCACTAGCGCTTGCTCAAGGAATGCTTGAGTTCATAGCGATATACGTTACTAGATGTTTGTTTTTCTATCTGTACATAGTATGACTGGTAAGAGTCGCATTTGACGATGGCTTTGCTAGCCTGTGGATGATGTGGATGTATGGTAAAACCAGTAGTGTAAGACTGTTTTTGTACAATTCACGTTTGCCAACCATTTGCTGCTGAAGTTAATTTGGGTTCTGAAATAGTTTGTGGGACTTCTTAATATACCCAACATATAAATATGCGCATAATATTGCGGTGTGATTACT